>NC_064303.1:369166-738333 GCF_023373825.1 Bactrocera dorsalis
TACCGGGTACAAATAGTGTACGCCTGGCTAATGAAAGAAAAATCATGCGAGCAATGTTTCAACCAGGCACTCAGAAGGTAGCAGATCATCACTCTGCATTGCCGAAATATTATAGCGGTCGGTGTCGTGAACACATTGTCCACAAGGAATGCAACAACAGCACAGAATGTCAGGGAAATATCGTGTTAATTGCCCAGAGTTATGTGTAGGTATGCACACACCCTCTAGGAATTACAAGGTAGTTCAATCACCTTAAAATCATCAATAAAAGCAAGATTTAAATTTTTCTATTTTCCCGTTTCAATCATACTTACGAGAATTTTTAGTGGCGTCTAATAGCCCTGCCAGACGAGCAAAATTAATGCGCCTTAATCAATGCTAATGCGCATTGAAATTTTGTGGTGATACACAGCAGACTTGTGCATTTAGACAGCTGATAGTGAAATTTATTTATTTAAAAAAAAAAGTTAAATAAAAATTATTAAGATAAATTATTAATAGAAATTTTGGTGTTTTTGGAAAATCGATATAAATTTAACGAAAAAATTCGCGTATTATTAACTACGTTAAAAGATAATAGAGTGAAATTCAAAGCAATAATTGATTGTAATGAGGAAAAAGTGTGCAGACTTCAAGCGACATCTGTCAAAAAATATCAAAAATCGGTCATTTTTGAGCAGTGTTGCCTACTCAAATTTGGTAAATTCAGCTAAATGCACGAAATACTTGTGCATTACAAATTTGTATTAACATGTGCAAGTAAATGTAAATTAAGCCCGCTAATGCATATTAGCGCTGTCGTCTGTCAGAGCTATAAGAATTCATCCGGTAATATACATCTTAAAAAAGTAAAATGTGTTGTTTCCACATGTTCTCACACGGTACGTTGATTCCTTCGCTCCGCAACGGCCTTTCGTTTCTCTCTCAACCATTCTTCTGCTCGCACGCACAGACGCACACACGCATACACGAACAGTGATCGAGCTGACCTCCTTCTCAGCTGTGAGTGTGGTTCATTGAACCCCAAACCCAACTTTCGGCGATCTCGCTGTAGTTTAGTGTGACATGCTGCTTGTTGTGTGGCGCATATTGTTCTTGTTGTTGTTGTTTGCTGCTATGTGAAATGAGGTGCATTGAACTTGAAGTCAACGAACTTTCGAAAAAAGAACAACAAATACTTATGTGCAGTTATTAAGGCAGCATTTATGCGTGGGGAAATGGAAGAGTAATAAAGCATATCAGTGAGTAGTGAAATTACACTGGGCTCCGGATAAGATTGTCTGCGCTGAGTAAGTTTTTTAGGAACTTAGTGATCTCACTGTGTGTCGAAAAAATATGTTCTTATTATAGTTAGGCGGCTTGGTTTAAAATACATATGTATGTATCAAGTTGGGTAAAAAATTAGATATTGCTTATGACATAGTATTAAATAAACATATCTTATAATACTTTATATATATATATATATGGATATGTATACATATGTAGATATATATCGCCATCTAAAATGCAAACCAAAGCATTATCAAAAAAAATAGAAATTGTATTTTTATTGCTAATGATTCACTACATCATATTACATATACATATGTACATATGTATGTACACATGGAGCATAAAATTTTCAGATATAACCATTTTATAACCAATATATAACTACTTTATAACCAAAACTCAATTTTTTTTGATGTGAGTGGTTTCTACTATATCGTTTTTCCTTCGCCTGTAAACTTATGAAAGGCGATGTTACGTTATTTTGCATTTAGGTGACGATATACAATACATATTTATAACATAGTGGACATAGTATAATTGTGTTATGTTCCGTTACAGCTTCACTGTACTCATATTCACAGTAGCATTGTTAACAGAATTTTCGAAGTAAACCACATAACCCAATCTCAACCTTTTTTTGGTTTCTGTCTACTCGACTTCTGATTGCTTGATGACAGAATAACGGTTTTGATACAAACTAAAGACTATTGTTTGTATGTAAATGGGAGTAGTATGCTTTGCGAGGTCAGCTAGAGTTACAATAAAGCTTAAACTAGAAATTATTATACTGTCCACAGAAATATGTAAGCATTTCTTCCTACAACCGAAAAATATTTGTAAATAAAGTGCACAGCTAGCAGACTTCCCTAAAAAACATACATATGTATGCATACAACCTCACAAAATAGAAATTCTGCCTTCTTTCTCTCTAACCTCCTTCTTCTCTAACCTCTAATAAATAAATATTTTTTTAAATTGTTTATAACAAAAACTTGTAAACTTTTTCTACCAGCAACGCAGCAATGCGCGACCGGTGATGAACGGCATCTTACAATTTACACTTATAGTTCCCTCCCAAAAAACCTCCAAAATCATCGCCGCGTAAAAAGCTAATGAAAAGAAATTTATATCTTAATGGCGTGAAAACACTTTGCCGTACTTTGTTGCTGTACGCATGAAACACTTCACATCGACACGCCGAAAATTTTGTTGGCGTTTTTTGGTTAACTGCGTGTGCTTCATAACGATACAACAACAATGTACACATACATACTTACATATAAGTTTTTGATTTTATATGAAGCGAGCAACGAAAGCTTTTTGAAGAAACTGGGTCACGGCGAGAAAAGACAACTTTTTCGTCTTATACACCGAGACAGATCGTACCAGATCGCTCACTTTTGCGTCCCAAGTATTTTGTTACGTATGTATGTACTTATGTATGAATGTATTTTCAAGTGATATTTCGCACGTAGACGACGTCTCTTCGAAACCCAGTGCTCCAATTTTTAATGAACTCGCCAAAAATTTATGTTTCAGCCATCGACTCTGCCTGTCTGTCTGTCTGTTTTGACCAAATACTTTCGCTTTTCGCATTTAACAGGAAGTCTAGTGGTTTTTTGTACCCAATTGTATAGGCGCCCAGCTATGACCAGCAGGTGAAAAGTTTCTCTGTTCAATTTGTGTTGGGCGTTGGTTTTGTGTGGTTTCTCATTCGTTCGCATTTGTTATTGGATTTGGGTATATTTACAATATAAACATTGTAGGTATTTTATATGTACTTATGTATATGCACGCAACACACCCAGCAGCGTGACAAGCTAAAAGAAGGTGATTTTTGGGAACTAAAGAAAAAGATACAGTATCAATTGATTTACAATTTTAAGGGATAGACCAGGCTAGATAATTTTTGAAAACAAAAAAATTTTAGTAGCCTCAACCCATTTAAGAGCGATCCGACGTCGAGAAAACGAAAAAAGAGAGCGCGGTTGAATTTTTAAGTGTCAAAAACGATTTATGGATTTCCGTCAAAACTACCAGTGTTATAGGAAAGGGTTATATGATAATGTTGTAGATAATGAAAAGATCTATAACTTTTGTTTAGAAATTTTTTCACATAACCTCAAAACACACATATGTGAAAAATTTATGGGTTTTTTTTTATTTTTTTTTGGAATTTTTTTTTCTTTCACGAAATGTGGTATAAATTTATCTTCCTTCTTGATGTGAGAATTAAAACAAAAAAACAAAAAGCAAAAACATAGAGGGTGTTTGAAATGTAAGAAGGTCTGGTAAGCCATTCTATGGAGAGCTTACATAAGAAAATTGGAAAACATAAAAACTCGTTTAAAGAAAAACTTATGGAGCGGCCACACTTCAAAAGGCTGTAACATAAAAACCTCTAGAGATATCGATTCAATTTTGGTATGTCAACTTTTAAAGTTATAACTTATCGAAATATTAAAGAGCAATAATTTTTTTAATAAAAAAATAATAATGATATTTTTATTTCTTTTTGTTCCTTAAGGGAGTGTACTAGTCTAGGGTCTCAAAAAGTGGATCTGACCATACTCACGATTTTCTACCTCCTGGCAACCTGAACAAAAACATTATTCTAAAATATCTGAAACAACGGAAAAATTAAACTTTTTTATCATAAAAAGACGACTGCTTGGAAAATTTTTTTTTTTACTTTTTTGACCCTTTCGATTTTTTGAAAAATTATAAAAATTAAAATTTGAGGATATGGATACTTCCAGACATAGACAAGACCATAAAAAAAACTTTATATACATCTAGCTATACATTTCAGGTAAACAGGTAAATGAGAAATTGGTGCTATCGTTTTGAAGAAGACAGCTTCGAGAAAAGCGCGTTTAAAACTTTAGTTCGGGCTGAACGAGTTTGGTTATCGGATCAGCAAAATAACCATATCTTCGAAAATAATTTGATTTCTGTAAAATCTTCCTGTGGGGATATTCTTGAATAGATTAATTTTGAGAAAACAATCGATTTTTCCTGAAACATTTGTTTCTAGTGATTGTATAATTCGAAAATTATTAAATGTTTTGAATTTTGAAAGCTTTTTCTTAAAACTTTACAAAATGAGTTTACACTCGGCTTTATTATAACGCTTATAAGTGTCTATATACAAAGATATACCATAATTTTATATGAAATTAGATCGCTAACTGGCAAAATGGAATCAGCGTGGAAATAAATGCATGAACACGAAACCCAATCCCTACAGGGTGTTTATTCATATGCTCGTTTTTAGACGTAACGTTGTTTTTGTCGATTAATACTAGCCTTTTACTGTTCATATTTGTGGTTTATTTTCGCGTGTGGTTATTACTTTTGTCTCCATGACGAAACTGCTTATACTTGACCTTCAAAGTTTAGACTCGTTGAACGAATTGCCTTGGCAACAACAGCACTTGTATTTACGTTGACGCGCTTTGTTGACATTATTGTTGTGATTTCTTTCGCTTCGAGTTTACGTCGGACTTCACCTTTGATTTTAAACCTTGCCGACGACAGCAGTACACGCACATATGTATGTGTATGTATGCATGTCTGTATTTATATATTTTTTTAAATATCTTTTGCATATTTCGTTTTCATTAAACTGTTGTTGCTATGAGCTTACCGGCGTATCTGTTTCCGCGATATGTGTGTATGGAGGCATGTAAATATGTATATATAAAAATGAAAAATATGTTTATATGTATGCAGGGTAATGATTATTGTCCGACCCATTCGAAAATCTGTGCGTTGCTGATGAGTGCACGCTGGTCGCCTGGTTGAAATAGTACAAAAAACTAATCAGCTTTGGCTTCCACACACACCTTATACTACGACGAAGCCTTTGTAGGTAAAGTAGTTTGCTTGGGCTGCAGCGCTATGTGATAGCTAGGGGGTATTCTTTTGTTGTTTAGAAACCGTCAAAGGAAGTGAAGCGCATACAGGTGTGAATCTATGAAGCATTTTGTAGAACTTCTGATTATTCTTGTTTAGAAGTTTCTGCCGCTACGTCCGTATGTAGCATGGGTGTGTACCCCACTGTGCACAGTTTCTTTACTAATTCACTACTGCGTTGCGGCTAGTTAATCTAGCCACTCTAGCTTAGCGCCGTTGCTGTTCTATGCGATACAGGCAAACAGAAAACGGTGGTGGACAACTAGCCACATAAAACATATTCAGTAAAAATCAATAAAAAGCATACAACTCATGGCGAAAAACCTGCCAGTATTTTCATTTCGGTTATTTTTTCAAAAACCTTGGAAAACCTTAAACAATTACCTTAAAGCAAGGCTAACACATCGCAAGTCGTACTAAAACCGCTAACAAACTGAGCAAGCAGTCTACCAACCGAAGCCGAATGCTCCTCATTATAGCGCCGCAAAGTGGCGAACTACAAAAACATTGCCACAGATATTTTGTGTACATAAGCTTGTGATTAAAAGCTGCATAAATGCACAAACTGCCTTGTTGTCAAGCGCCCTCTGAAGCCGCGAAGTCTACGCTGGTAGGCCTTTACGATAGCTTGACAACCAACCGCCAAGCGAGACTCATAAAGTAAAGCATGTCGCGGCGTAATGTTAATAAGTGATTTCTTTAAGGTCAACCAACAGCAGCGAAGACATCCAAAGCGACCGTGTATCAAGTTAATATGTTTCACTATTTTGCGTAATGTTTATTTTTATTGTTATTATCTGCCGACTGTGCGGTTGTTGACTGCAACGAACAAATTAAAGCAAGGCAATAAAGTTCACGAAGCAACAGATCAGTCGCAGAAAAATATTCACGGATATACATATGTACACACATACATACGTACATTCACGCTATTAAATTGGCCTGAACTGCAGTTGGTAGTTGCAGAACATTTATGAGGTTCTTTATAGTACCTTTCCGCGTAGTGGGCATGCAAAGGGATCCGTGTTCATGATTGCATTTTAAGCGTTGCCTTTGTACTGCTTGGCCTTCACAAGTTCGAAAGTCGTTTATAATATCTGTTTCCGAATTTCATGGGGAAATATTGAAGCATATTTAAGAATGCTCTATACGTACTCTCATATATATGTACATACATATACATATGAATCATATGAAGACCAGTAATGTTCTTTTTGTATTGTGAACTCAACGAAACAAAAAAATATTCAAGCAAGAAAAAACGTAAGCTTCGACGGCCACGAAGCCATAATACCCTTCACATATGCATTTAATATACCATAAAAGAGTATAAAAAGATCTTTATCTTGATTTTGACCGGTGACTTTGTATGACAGCTATAAGTGCTAAAGTGGTCCAATTTTAACAATATATTGTAACACTATCTTGGATAATACTCAGCGCCAAACTTCGTGAAGATATCGTGTGAAATGAAAAGGTTTTTCATACTATAAATAAAAAAAAGTCTTGCGGTATTTTCGCTAGTTGGCGCTGAAAGCGCGTAGTTCTAGTTTTATTCGTCGCATCGAGTCATGCTATACCTTTTTGGAAAGCTCATTTCACGCGCTAACACGTGTTTGATTGATTGTCGTTTCTTTTAAGTCGTTCGTGAGTTATAGCGTCGCAAACAACAATAACAAAATCAAGAGAAAATACGGCTTATTTTACAGTACTACTACGATAAAGGCAAAAATGCATCTCAAGCCGCCAATAAAATTTGTGCAGTTTATGGACCCGATACAGTTTCCATTTCCACCGCACAACGATGGTTTCAACGTTTTCGTTCTGGTGTAGAGGTGGTCGAAGATGCGCCACGCTCCGGAAGGCCTGTCGTCGAAAATTGCGATAAAATCGCTGAATTGGTCGAAAGAGATCGGCATAGTAGAAAAAAAAAATAAATAAAAAGTAAAATAAAAATAAATAAAATTCAATAAAAATACCGCAAGACTTTTTTGACAACCCAATACATAATTCATACAGGTGCAATTGGTCGAGCAAGTAAAACACAAAAGAAATCTGTTAATCCAGAATTAAGAACAGAAAATTAGAATAGTAATAAAGAAAAAATATTAACATAGCTACATAATAACATCACTGGAGATATTCATCAAATTATCCAATGGTGACTTTCGTCCGGTAGTAGAGTTTTGAATTGTCGGACTACTTTCCGAAACGTCTTGCGCGGCGACTTTTTGTTTACAAAAAAAAATTTCAAGAATGTAACTTCAAATCCGTGTAAAAAGAAACCGTGCAAAAAAGAGTTGGGTGTAAATAATATTTATAAACAAAGATAAACATTACAGAGAGTTCACCACACCTTTCTCGTTCATATTTTGATTGCCGCCATATTATTTCACTTTCGCTTTCAGCTCATCTAGGAAGTGAAATACACGCGTATGAACAGGCGATCATCGAGCAAAAGCAAGTCCCTTCCAAATTCCGCTCCAAGTGTTTATCGCTTGGTGGGGCTTCCATTACCATTGTGCGATGTCAGCAATTAGCGGCGTTGGCCGCAACTACGTCAGCGATTGGAACTGATTAAAATCGCTCTTTGCTCTATCCCCAACGCATGTTTCGGGTTTTCTGCGTCGCTACAGCAACACCGTCCAATATTTTTGTACACACGCACTGCTATGTGTATCTACATATGTATGTATGTATATGTGTATTGTATGCATATTACGTGTATATGTCCATATGAGTATATATATGTACATAAGTATGTATGTATATCGCTGTGGGTATCGCCGTCACGGTACACGATCGTGCATATTTGGCTACGCCGCGTTTTGGTTGACCCACTTTTGAAGTTAAGTTGATTTTCGTTTTCGAAATTCGTCGCTCCAACTTTTGCTGGGCGCCCAAAAGATTTTGATGACGTTTTTGGCGTTGGTAGCTTTTTTGTATGGCGTGTTGTAAACTACGGAGCTGCGTGTTTCTTGTTGTCTACGTATGCCGTGTATTTTGGTATGAGTTTTGGGTTGGGCTGATTGTAAGTTTTTACTAAGTTTCAGGCATTTTAAATTTAAGTTCGATTGAAGTAAGTAAGGCTTATAGCAATACAAATTAAATATATTACCGTCACTTTTTAAATTCTCTCCGCACATGTGGTCTTAATAGTAGTGTACAGTAATCCACAATTTTCACTTTTTTTGTGTGAAATTTTAATTTGTAATGCAATTTCATGTCTTCGCCATATAAAGTTGCTGACAATCAATTAATATAATTGAAGTGTTCGCTGCTGCGTCGTGTGTAGCACCACATGTTGCCGCACATAAGTACGTGAAACTGCAGCTTAAAGGCTGGCGCAAAAAATTAATATTCAACTTGGAAAACAATACACGGAAGACAGACGAGCACGCAGCAAAAGCCAAGTACAAAGTTGCTGTTTTTAAGTATTTTTATTACATTTTCCGTTCTGTTCACAAGCGTTTCATCCACTGACTGCCCACTTATGCGATTTTTACTTTTTTGATCCTTTTATTCGCAGACAGCAGCACGGCGCTGAGCAATGTGAGCGTCTCCATACCTTCGGCCGTTAAACGTGGCGATAACGCCATCTTAATCTGCAATTACAACCTGGAATATGAAAATCTATATACGGTTAAATGGTATCGTGGACGACGGGAATTTTATCGCTATACGCCGAAGGAGAATCCAGCACTGAAGATATTTCCGGCGAGCGGCGGATATTCGGTTGACGTAAGTAAAAAAACAGTATTGCTATTTTATATATTACATACATACTAGTTATACATATGTACATATATGTAAGTATGTATTTTATATCAGACAATAAATGTACAAAAATATTGTAATTAAGAAAGAAAAACATGGACAATGATCATGGGCCGGGCGAGTATAAAAGTATACATACATACATACACGCCTATAAGCATGTAAAAAGTAAGCATGAATGCCATTGTTTATAACCATTGTCGCACTTGCTCATTCAGGATGTGGAAAATTAATTTTCTCTCAACACGCCGTTTTGCATATAAAATACCAGGGAAAGTAGAGATCACCATTAGTGCTAAATATTTTTCTTTATATGTATATATATTTATTTCCAGTTGTTGGCCTTGAGCGCAGTAATTGCTTATTTATTGCGTTATTTTCGCCCTTTCTCTTCTCAGTTTGCTCACAATTAATTTATAAATTTCGTAGCAATAGCAAGTAAGAGTTAAAGATGAAAATAAGTCAGCATTGTTACAGGAATTCTCATTTTTTTCATTTCTTCACTCACTCTCACTCACTCGCGTCCCTTGTTGCTTGCGTCCAGCCAGTAGCCGTCTCAGTAAGAATTTTTAGCGCGTGCCGCAAAATTTCAACTTTAATTACGCTGACACGTCGAAAGGCGGTTTGTGGCTGAGAGTCATGCTGTGAGCGCATATTTCGTTGTTGCAATGGCTTTGCCTTAAATTAGTAATTTAATGTTTCACTTTAAATGCAGTTCTTAATGTTATGAGGGGCTTTTCGTAGTACGGGGGAAAGTAACTTTTAAATTTTTATCATTTCTTTCTGATCTGATCGCTTGAGTCACAATAATTTGATTGAAGCTGATATCTTTAGCCTATCTCTTTTCCGTCCCCATTCTGCAGGTTTTGACCTGAAGTTTCTGTTCTAGCAAACTTTCCATCCTTACAGTTTCCTGCAACTTCGCTGGGTCAGGCTCCCGAACCAGTCTAATCATGAAGTAACTCGATGCTTAAGATAAGAAGTATAAAAGTCCTTTCACTAGTTATGGGCGTACTTATGACAAACATTGCTGCCCCACTATAGGAGCGGATGGTCATCACACTGAAGGAGATTGTGCTCCGGAATAGTAGGCTTACAGCCACCTCCGCTAAGAAAAAACTGCAGTGGTCAGAAAGAATAAAATTTAATATTATAGGCTTGCTTACTCTTCGACGTTGGGTTTCCATGAGAGCTTCTAGTCAAGGATGAGCCCTAGATACTAGATACTAGATGATGCGCCTCAGGTTTTTTATACTTCGTAGTGAATAAAAGCAATACCATAGGCTCCGCTGGGATCGACAAAGACCTTTCCGAGCCGTTCGATACCAAACGAGATTTCAGACAAGGCGACGCAATACCCGACGGGGAAGAGGAAGACCGTTGGAAAGACCAGGTTGAGAAGGCCCTACTTCGCTTGGAATCTCCAATTGGCGCCAAACTGCGAAAAGAAGAAACGACTGTATTTACGGTATAATCATGTAAGCGGCGTCTAAGCTAGTAAAGAAGAAAAGTAAGTGATTAAAACCTGTTCGGTATTGCTGGGAACTATGGAGAGGTCGCTTTCAGCAGTGCTCACGATAAGAAGGTACGCCTGAGTTAACTCGTACACGGTAATCAGAATTTTTTCCTCATCTTCCGAACAGGAAAAATGAGATGAGATAATTAAGATTCGAGTGAACCACAAACCGAATCAAAGTTCTATTGACCGCTTCCGGCATAACGTTGTTGAATGCTTTCTAGATATCGAGGAAAGTCCCAACTGCAAACTCGTTGTTTCTTATAGTCCTCTCGATCCAGGAGACAAGTGTGTGCAAGACAGTGTTCACTAACCTACTTTAGCAATAAGACATTCCGTGCCCTTGAAAGTCTATTTCTTGGGATACTACCCTTTATGTTTGGATCAGACACATTTATATATGTATGATTAAAATTGCATGTATGACTGTGTTCGCAAAGAACTCTTTTAACACTCAAACCGGGTTTTTGTAGGCGAAGGAACGTCGATAAATGACACATGTGCCGATAAGTCCGAGAGAGTCCGTGTGCAAACCCAGTCATATTCTTTAAAGCCACATGCAATACTCGTACAATCGTGTTCTGGTAATTTGCAATTTTACGTCCGTCCACACACTTGCTCTATAGATTAATGCGCTAGAAAAACATACATATATGGTACATATGGGAACGTTAGTAGTTGCTTGTAGAATCAGTAATTATAAAATATTGCATATGGCACACATATTTAAACACATTAATAAATTATTTTATGCCTTATATATGCATATGTATGTATGTTTGTAGTGTATGTATATTTTTTATTCACAAGATAAGTTTTTCTACATACACACACATATTTTTGTGTACACATAATTAAAATAAACGAAATTTATTAATGTCATGTGCAGCGGGTCCTAGACATGCTTATTGAAAATTCCCTTGTGACTCAAAAATGCACTCCCGGGCAAAATCAAAATATACGCGAATATGTGCACGAATAGCTTCAGCGCCAGTGATGAAAGGGATTTTGTGTGATAGCTGTGTTCTTCGACAGAAATAACATGTACCCTGCAGGAAGAGGCAGTGATTCCAAACTATTTCGGATGTAAGTTCTCTTCGATTCGCTGTTACTCTCCAGCGAATTGATCAAACTATACCAGTTGCTGAACTGCACTTGTGATGCAACTCTGAGTTAACATGTCATCTGACGCATACGCAATATTGTTGTGATAGTTTTTTCGTGGAGAAATTATTTTTTTCGCGTTTCAAAAGACGAAATATCTCCTTTCATCAGACACTCAATCAGTCGTCGCACTCGCGACTTGACTGCTACGTCACTGTTGACAGCCATAACTTCGAAGTCGTAGATAATTTCGTCTATCTTGGAATCAGTATTAACACGAACAACAATGTCAGCTTCGAAATCCAACGTAGAATAACCCCTGTCGACAGGTGCTACTTCAAACTGAGTTTGTAATTGAGAAGTAAGTTCTACTCGACGAACAAAGACCAATTTCTCCAACTCACTCTTCATCCCCGTTTTGCTATATGGTGCAGAGGCATGGACGATGACAACGCTGACTAGGTCATATCGTCCAATTGGATGAAACACTCCAGCTGTGAGAGTATTCGACGCAGAACCCGCCGGGATAAGTAGATTAGGAGAAAGACCTCCACCGCGTTTGAAAGACCAGGTGGAGAAGGAGCTGGCTACACTTGAAATATCCTATTGGCACCAAACACAATCTATATATTGCTATAATTTAATCTAAGTTTTATGTTTTGAAAATACAATCAAAAAAGAAATTAGTTCTTTGATTTTCCCTTTTATCCATTCACAATAGTATAACTGATCTAAACTATGCCAAACAAAAGTTGGTAATGCCAATTTATGAAGGTATCGTCTCTTGCTTGCATACTCTCTTGCAAGAACTCTACTCGATAAATTAGTTCTTACTTTTACATGTAGTTTTTTTGACAAGACAGTAGGAAATATATAGCGATCTTTGTCTTTCTTAAACAAATGTAGGCAACTCATGACATTGCGAGTTCTTTGCTTCTAAGTTTCCTACTGGCAATTGTACATATATAAACAGTTCACAGCAACAGCATGCAACATTTGAGTAATTAAGCATTAAATGTATATACATTTGTTATTTATATCGGAATTATTGCAGAAAACATCAATTTCCTGGAATGTAATTACAAAGAGACTTATTTCAGTACGACAGTATTATTGGAGTATACTCTCAAAAGCAGTTTCATATATTGCGAATACCTTTGATTGCACATTTATTTGTATGTAGAATATGTAAAGAAAATTACACGACATTTTTAATTTGATTTAAGTTACTTCATCTCTCCACATAATATTTTTTGTGTCAAATATTACTCGTTTTTTATTAAGGAATATGTAACGAAAATGAAGGAGCAAACCAAATTGCTTTGCTGTATAGAATTAAAAAATAAGGAATAGACAAGAGAATATTTATAACTAATTCTTTAATTGTAGAATTTTCTTAATTTTGCTTATATGTATATTTGCAGATGGCCGAATCGAACGCTACACATGTGTTTATCAGAAATCCCATTTCTGGCAAATATAGCTGTGAGGTTTCAGCCGACGCGCCATCCTTCAACACATTCTTAGTATCTGGCGAGATGGAAGTTGTAGGTGAGTTCTTATGACAATCTTAAATTAATTATTCGACTTTTAGTCTGCAATTATATCTCATTATTGTAAATTATCATCTTTCTTCTTTTCTTTGTAGAATTACCCACACAACGCCCGGTTATAACTGGTATACATTCTCGTTACCGTCTTGATGATGTCATTAATGGTAACTGCTCATCCGACTTTTCAAAGCCCGCAGCAAATTTAACTTGGTGGATCAATGATGAGCAGGTAGGTGTATACTGTTGTTATTTTATGTCTTTAAGTTTTTCCCGACAAAATTTATGGCGCGACAATGTAATTATTTGTAACAAGTTGTTGAAATTGAGCAGGGTATATTAAGTTTGCAAATACCCAAAAGGAAACGTCGGAGACCTTATCAAATATATGTATATATTTACATATATTAATGATCGGCATGACTAGCTGAGTCGATTTCGTTATGTCCGTCTGTTGCGTATATGGGCGAACTAGTCCCTCAGCTTTTGAGATATTATTTTGAAATTTTGCACACGCATTTTTTTCCAAGAAGCTGCTCATTTGTCGGAACCGCTGATATTGTACCACCATAACATATAGTTATCATACAAACTGAACGATCGAAATCAACTGCTTGCATGGAAAGCTCATTTGACGCGATACCTTCAAGAAATGTGGCGCTCATTATTGTCTAAGGCAATGGCGAAATCTCTAAAGAAATTGTTCAGATCGGATCACTAAAGTATACAGGGTTTGTCCATAAAGTAATAGGACTAATTTTTATCCGTCGCGACTGCACTTCGGAGCGTGCGCGCGCCTATTGGATTCAGTAGAGAGCGTTCCTAGCTAATGAACGAGCCGCTGGTGAATTGTTTCCGAGCACCTGCAGAGTGAGGACAAACATTTTCGCGCGACGTGTTTCTGTGAGTGGTGCAAGCCGAAAATGCAGCGTTCGTTAGAGCAGAGCTACGTGATTAAATTCTGTGTGAAACTCGGTAAATCTGCGACAGAGAGGTTTAATATGACCAAAAAGGCTTACCCAGATGTTGATTTAGGAAGAAGTGGTGTGTTTCGGTGGCACAAGGCCTCTTTGGAGGGCTGGAAAGAGCTCGCTGATGAACAAGCAAATTCAAAGTGCAAACGATGCTCATTGTCTTTTTTGACACTAAAGGCATCGCCCACCATGAATTTGTTCTTCCTTGTCAAACCGTCAACGCCAAGTTTTACGTGGAAGTCCTCAAGAGACTCAAACGGCATCGCAGTCGATTGGAAGTTGCACCACGACAACGCCCCGGCTCACACAGCTACATACCTAACAAATGCTGGCATCCCAACACTTCCGCAGCTGCCTGACAGCCCAGATGTGCACTTCCCGGACTTTTTTGTTTCTTTGCCTGAAAAAACCCATAAAAGGCAAGCATTTTAAAACGACAGAGGGGATCCAATCAGCATTCCCTTGGGCTCTCAATGCTATTCCGGATAATGTCTTTCCTGACGCCTTCAATACTTGGAAATTGCGCTGGCAGAGTTTCATAGACACAGAAGGAGCCTATTTTGAAAATGTTTAAAGAATTGTAACGATTGGTTCAATAAATTTTTTTAAATCGACTCAGTCCTATTACTTTCCAGACAAACTCTGTATAGCTGCAATACAAACAATCAAAGTTCTTGAAAGTATCTGTTGTACTTGTGGATGCCAAGCGTATGCGGGCGAAGTTAACGTTGTCTCTTGTTTCAAAAATATTAGCAAATATTGGTTGCAAAAGATTATCGCAAATATTATTTACATACAAATTTATTAATTTAGTGACATTTATAGTGACTCAATTCGGTAACCTATTTTGCCCAGCACATTTGCATATTCATAATGCTTGATGTGTGACATTCAATTGCTTCTATATTACTGCACTTTTTGCAACTTGTTTGCTGCTGATGCTGCCGCTGTTACACATTTTCATTAAAGTGTCGCATAAATCAAATCACAGACGAAAAAATTATGATTTTGCTGCTCTCATGCTATGCATTCCCCCGCGGCTTCCGCTTTCTTCTTACACAACGCCATTCGCAGTTGGGCTGAGCGACTCTCAGCTATGTAGCTGGCAGTGTAGCGGCATTGAAAGAGCTCAGAGCCAATCAAATTTCACTTGGCATGCTTGTAACGACACTCGACGGACGATAGCAGCGCTGAAGGACATTTCGGTGGAAGAGAGCAAACTCCAAAAAATATTCTTAATGAATGTTCCACTTACCGATTGCTTCCAAATAGCAGCTCACTTCCACTCCTTGAGCAGCTACAGCCCGTAAATTGCAGCGAATGTCCAAAAAAATTCAATTTGAAATCAATATTGGCTAAAAGTCATTTTGCCGAAATGGACAGCAACTGCCAGCCAACTACTAACAGCATTCCAAACGTCAAACAAATCTAGTGCAACAACAACAATGGCAGTAATGCAAAAGCAAAACAGCAAAACCTTGAAATATTGTTGCTAAAACCCGAAATGTACAACACAAAACGAATAGAAATAAAATGAGGAAAATACCAAAAACACTCCGAACAGATTTATGAAATGTCGAAGAAAATGAAATGCCAGCACAGCCGCAAGCCATGCTCGCTATGCGGGTGAAGCAGTGGGCTGTAAGCGTGTCGCCTGAGATCTCGGCTATGGTGTCAACGCGCCGAAAGTGACATATGCTTGCAGTCCTGCCAACGCTGCTCGGCTGCCGTTGGCGTGTTACCCTAAACACACCTACATCATTTCAACTAACTTTACCGCAAGACATTACGCTTTTTTATTTCCTTTTTTCTCTGGCTTTCCAAATTTCCTGCAACATTTTTGCTTTGTTTCGGGCGAATTTTTCATTTAATAGAGAGATGTTGTTGTTTTTCGGTAAATAAAGAACTCGGTTTTTGCAAGCGTGACTTTGATACCTCCCAGGGACTATTTCACTACCACGAACAATTTAAAATTTATTAAAAATCATGATTTGCGCTTTGACATTCACCTGCCACATGCGGGTGTAAAAACACATAAATATTTTGCTCTAGTTTTGAAAACACCTGTAAATGGGCGGACCGTGTGCCATTATTTAAAGCTTGAAATTTTCACCAAATTAAAGATTTTTAAGTAATTTATTTGACCTAAAACAATATTAGCCACTGGCGTCGGCAAAAAGCAGAAATATATTTGTGTGTTCGAAACGCCGTGTGGCAGGAGGCAAGCTTCGTACTAATGCTGTGCAGTGAAATGAAATGAAAGTTTATTGATTTATGCATTTGTTGGCAAACTCAAATTGAAAATTTCAGCTTTTACTGCGTCAACGCCGCAAATTTTTTATTATTGCAATTTTTTCTGAAAACTACTTCAACTAAATTATTTTTTTGTGAACCACACTTGAGCGAAGCGGAAGTTGCACTCGAACGCTCAGTGGTAGCGGCAACTTGTAATGCAGGTACCTGTAGCCACTTGAGCGCTGATTGCGATTTCTGTTTTCACTTCCGTGTTACGACGCCAACACCACCTCCACCGCTAACGCTAACTCTGGCTCTGGCTAGCTGCGGTAGTCACCGCTCGCTCTGCCGCCAGTGCGACAACTCTTGACAAACTTTTCTGCGTCTACCCAAGAAAATCTGTAGTTTCACTAGACACACACCCACACAAACCCACCTTTATAGCCTCGGTGACTTCACTTGCTACGCATACGCACACATTCGTAGCGCAGTTCGTGCTGCACACATATGCACAAACGCACGCATATACATATTTACGAGTACAATAGTTTGCGTAGTGAATGCAGAAATTCTCAACTTTACGACTTTGCTCGCAAATCAACAGAAAATTCGTTCATTTCTGGTTTTTTATTAGAATTCCTCGCTTTTTTGTGACTTTGCCAAGTGTCACTTGCTCACAAACACGCACAAGCAAACTGACTTGAACACCAACATACTCACACGCGCATAAAAACACACTTCGAGTCTGCTCGTATAAATGCGGGTTCATGCAGGCGTTTGCATCGTCGTGTTGAGTTGTCGAGTAGTCGAAATTACATCGCATTAGGTGGGCGTCATTCTTTCGGAACTAAGCTGCGAATAAATGGGTGGAAATTACATAACCTGCCAGGTCGTATATGTGACAAAGTTGTTTTTGAGTAGCGCGTTTGCAGTAGATGTGCTTGATTTAAAGCTGCATCGGGTGTAAAATTTGTGTTGTAATTTCCCTCAGCCGAAATGCTTTCAAATTTCACGAGCAAACTCTTGAAGTCAAAGACTTTTTTCGCAGACTGCATATGAATTCATTTGCTATCTCGACAGCGTTGAAATTATTCTTGAAGAAATTTTAACAATAAACTCAGTTATTATTTTATATCTCAAATTTTATTTACATATTTAGTATTTGTAAATATAAAAAAAAATAAGTTAAAGTTCCATTAGAAATACGAAAAGACTTTTTCGACTATTCAATATATTGGTTACTTATATATTTTTATTTCTAATATGTTTTCAAGGCTCCACCAGATTCAGTTCGCAAATTTGGCATTCAACGTCATTTCTCGGAGAATTTGGAATCTGCGATAGTCGAAATCAATTTTGTCGCCGCATTGCATCATTTCAACAAAGGTCGCCTAAAGGTATTGCTGGCACATGCATCAAAAATAGTGTTTGTAATATATTACGATTTTTTTTTATTTTTGCTCTGCTCTTCGCAGTTGAAGTGCTCCGCTCGTATCTACGATATTTATGTGCAGGAGGCTGAGAAGCTTATCGAGGAAGATCGTCCGCGCATCTTGGCCTCAGGCCGTTCGCCAGAGCTGAATATGTATCCATTTGATCATTTATCGGATACGGAAGGTTTCGATGAACATAACGAACTATACTTAACACATTATAACAGTAAGTAAATTATACTAATTTCTTGCAATTCAAAAAATTTTTAAAGTACTTACGAAACTCGATTGATAAACTTAAACCTTACTCTGGCGAAAGGTTAAAAGAAGGAATTTTCGCCTCATATTTCTTCTTGAAACGTTGACAACTTGGGTGCATATATTTAGCGCCAAAGTGTACGAAGAAGAAGAAGATTCGTTCCCAATCTGACGGAGTTTTGGTACGGGTGACTTTTCTCACTCTGAGACCCTTAATATGTTCGACATTCCGGAGTCTGACAACAATCATCAATAGCAATCGCAGCGACGTCAATGTCAAAGATGTGATGTATATAAAAAAGCAATAAAATATATTCACGCACAGTTTTGCAGCTATAAATTTGTAATGTATTTACGCTCATTTCGATTAATGACCATTTTTACCTAGGATGGGGAGTTGTCTCGTAAAATGCCAAGTCAGGTCCCCCCAAATACAGAAATTTCCGGACTTATTTAAATCGCTACAATAATTCAAAGTACAAAGCAATTTCCTTTGTCATAAAAATTTTCCAGCATATTTTGATCGAATATTAACGCGATTTTGCCATCGACAAACCTATGTATTACAAGTACACAACCGACTATCTATCTGCTAGTATGTAAACAAAACAACCGTTGGCATCTGCCAATTTATGTGTATACATTTTGAAAATCATTCATTGCGAAAATGCATAAAACTATGCGTAAACAAGACTAATGAGTCGAAAGGATACAAGTGGAGACCGGCTAAATTCGAAAGCGTGCTGAGAGGTGCTGCGGGCAAAATGTTGTGTTAGTAAATTTGTATAAAATATATATTGGAGTAACAAGGGGGGATAAGGGTCCTTAGTTGTACAACGGAGAAATAGAAGGAAGAAAAATGGCAGGATGTGTTGGCGGATGAGCGAAAGCAAATGCTGCTTTTGTTTCTAATGCTTTCAAAATGCTCGTATTGTGCTATGGACTAGGTTTCGTTACAGCTGCACTTGTTGTTGTTATTGCCGGTAGAGGATATGAGACATTAAAAATCATCTTGATTAATAACCCAACGTTAGTCAAGCATAATATTGTCTAAATGAACGCAAATGCGCAAACATTCGAATGCCACGAATGGCCATGCAGCAACTATGTATTATTAGCTTGGCTATGTGGCAGTTGCTGTTGCTGCGGAGGAGGAAGTTGGAGTCCATGTATACAAACAACATAATGATACGTAAAATGATGTTTAATAGACAAAAGGCAGCCGAGCTTTAGCAGCGGCGAAAATCAGTACAAAAGAAACAAATGACTGCTGATGAGGAATGTTATCGGTGCGGCAGGCGTTGAAAGTGTAACGAGTGAGCAAATATGAGACGTATGAATGGCGATTCCACATGCATTCATATACTTGTTTAAGTAACTTTATGTAGTCCCTATGGGAAAAACTTAAAACCTACGGAAGTTAACGAAATTCTTGTGCTAAAGTGGCGCAGTTTTGTCAAATTGTTTGCTAGTTAGATGTGAAATAATACTGTTCTCTAACTTTCACTACAGACTCTTTGAAGCAGTTAGCGAGACTTTATTCAATTATGGACTCGTATCGATAGTCACATGGTTATTGAAAACCATAACATAACAGACACACAGAATACACTCGAAATTTGGATTCTCTAAACTGCTAAAAGGCGAAAGCTGTGCTAACACAGATCAAGAAGAACCCGCACCAACAACCTATCGTTACAATATTGTCGTTCCGTCACTCGTTTAAGACGGTACAAAACAGCTCTGCGGCGGCTTATAGCAGCAATGCCTCAGAGGCTGATAGATTGACGGCTGAACTGTCTAAGGCCGGCGGCGAGGAGCTGGAAAGCGCAAGTTTTAGCTGCTTAGCATGATTTGATGGGATGAATACATGCCCAATGATTGGAATATGAGTGTTTTCTGTTCTATCCAAAAAAGGCAGATCCCATAGTTTGGGCTAATTATCATGGAAGCATCCTTCTGAACATTGTGAATAAGGTCTATCGTCAGTCCTGTGTGAAAGACGCATTCCCAGTCAGTTGATAAACTGATTGGACCTTACCAGTGCGGCTATAGGTCTGGCAAATACATATACCATAGACCAGCTTTTCAAAATGCGACCAATCCTGGAGAAGATCTTTGACTAAAAAATCGGCACCCATTCAGAGCCGCTTTCGGCAGCACTGATAGGACTATTGACGCTATTTCTAAGTTTGGGGTGCTGGTGAAATTCATACGGTTATGTAGAATAACGTTGAGCACAACCATCAGCTCCGTCAAAATCGGAAAATCCTCATCGAGGCGTTCCAAACCAAACGAGGTTTTAAGTAGACGATTTCCGCTCTTCTTCATTATGAGCGATGAATATCGAAAAAAATGAAACCACGAACTGTATGAGCTCCACGGAGACATGGAATTAGTTAAGCGTATAGAAATCCAAAGAATGTGCTGCTTTGAACATATCGTTCGCTCGGAAAATGATGGTTGAGCAAACAGCTACTTCGACGCGAGAGCAATGGGTGGACAACGGAAAGCATGGGTACATCACATTAAAGGACGAGGAGAAAGCTATCTATCTGCACTTGGGATGTACAACTGGCGTGACATTGTAATGAATAGAGACAACGGGCGAAGTTTTATGTTCTCGGCTCAGAAAGATCTACGGTTATAGTGTCCAAAAAGAAGAAGTTATGGAAAACCAAACAAAATATTCTTTTAACAGAATCTTAGAAATTTGTTTAGCCTAAGTGATACTACTAAAGATGTTTGGCCGTAAAATGATCTACGGTCAAAAAAAAATCAAAAATTGACATTATGAAATTTTAGTAATTTTGGCCTTTGAAAATTCGAGCTTTTATGCAAATTTGATTAATCTGATCTGAGAAAAACGCGTTTAAAGACGAACAGATGGAGCTGATTGAACTTAGCGGCTACAATTAGTGCTGTAACACAAAAACTACTATATTTCAGATATAAATTTAAAATTGTTGTATTAAAAATATTAATTTATCGAAATATGAAAACATATTTTTTTCACAGTAGGCAAACCCTAAGCTCTCTAACCAGTGCGATTTCCTGCAGGGCTTACACACCTCGTGATATTGGCGAGAGTACACTCTGGCTATCAATCTTCTAAGCTATTACTATACCCAAATGCAATAAAAATACGAATTTGCTCTTATGTACATATATATTTATAAGCACATTCGTTTGTATATACATATATACATATGTACTATTTGCATAGTATCGGCTAGATTAAAGCCGCTCATCCCACTGGCATCATTCCATTCACGAAGACGAAAGAAGCAAATCCCATAAAATCTTTTGCCTGATTGTTTTTTAACTGACACACAACGCTCAGGAATATGAATAGAAGCATGGCTTCCACATGTATATGTATATGTTTGAATGTAAGTATGTTGTATGGTACAATACTTACCGTTTTCTGTTTTCCGAATTAAAGGAGATATTCAGAATGCGAACACCATTACATTGATTAAGTGCCAAGCATTAAATCAAAGTTAGTGAAAAATTTGCTAAAGCACAAATGAATGGCGGTCGCCAAATGGTGTATGCAGACAGAGATGAAGATCAAACCGAAGAACGAAGCAGAGGAAATAAGTGAAAACGTGAAACAAGTGTGTGCCTTACACTGAGCAAATTTTCGCAAATTAATGAGAATTAAAGAAATATTTTAATTTTTGCATTAAATTCTAAAACTTTATTCACATAAACATTTCGGCGCGGAGTTAAAATTTCGGTAAATTTTCCATAAAGTGGTTGAATGTAAAACTAATTATTGTCAAAATTTCCGATTTGCTTGAAGTTAAGAAATTAAGTCGCATATAAGGCTGTGTATTAAAACCGCTATGTGTACCGTACGCTAATAAAGAGTATTAGCTTCTGCTGCTGAAGTCGAATTCCCCGACATACATAAGTCATGGAAACCACCAATCTTTGTAATTAAGTAGTGCATATTCGTATACATGTACGATGGTAGAAGCAATGCCGTTTAATGCATGTATGTACATATGTACGTATGTCTATATAACATACATATATGTTATGTACATTTATATCGTTGCGAATGCTTAAGTTAGTTCAGCATTAAATGCTTAACGCTGAGCTTTCGCAATTAATTCAAAGATTAATACCACCAAGGGGAGTAATTTCGCCTCTTGGTACATGCTGCCATATACACACAATTACACAAGTGCGGCAACTATGTTATATACATATGTATATGGTATACATATGGCGGCATAAGCGTATTACCAGTCCCGACTAACCGAAAGCTTGAGTTATTGATGCGAATGTACAAGCACTTCCAGTTATATTATTAACACCTACAAGCTATAGAACTCGAAATCGATGCATAGCAGGAAATTGGAAGTGATGGGGATTGGAATGACAAGTAATGGTGGATATGTAAAATGAAAACTCAGATTCTTTAATGATCCGATTTTCAGCACTTGATTTAATCAACTCGCATATCCATTTTTAGTGTTTCTCTCAGTACGGGATGCAGAACTGAAGAGAACTTGTTCGAAAATTTTATATCCTGAACAGGATAAATTAAGTTTTTCATGATGTCTGAAACGTCGGAGACTTTATAATATATTGGTCTTTTCGTATTTCTAATCAAACTTCAACTTATTTTTTAATGAACTTTAATGAACCAAATATGTACAGTTTTGATCGACTACTTTGTGCCATTTTTTCGCTAGAGGCATCCATCAGTGTAAGACTTTTCTGGATTCTCGGCGAAAAACTGCGAAAAGTCATTTTCACAGACTTCTCTTGAAGCCAACTTTACTTCATTAAGAGAGTTTTGCATAGACTGAAACAAATGATAGTCCGATGGTGCAAGGTCAGTGCTATATGGTGGATGCATCAAAACTTCCCAGCCAAGCTCATGGCGAGTCATCAAAGATGTGCGTGGTCTAGCGTTGTCCTGATGGAAGACGAAGTCCTTTCTGTTGATAAGTTCTGGCAATTTTTTTTCGATTGTTTGTTGGTAGTAAAATGTAGAATCAACGGTTCGACCAGGCTGAAGCAGCTCATAGTGAATGATTCATTTCCAATCTCACCAAACACTCAGCATAACCTTTCGAGGCGTCAATCCTGGCTTTACGGTCATTTGTTGGACTTCACCACACTTAGACCATGATTATATTAATATTCGGTCTATTAAATGGTTCAAACCGTTGGATGATGAATGTCAGGTTCCTTAACTTCCTTATGTTAAATGAAGCTTAAAATCTCACCTTTCTAACGCTATATAAAATGATACAATGTGATTGATAACACTGGAGATACACAACTGCAACCACATCTATTGACAAAATACGAAAAGACTTTTTTGACTAATCAATGTTTTGCAAATTTTTCAAATTATTGCTATAATAATTTTAATTATACAGAATATTTAAATTTTATGTTTGTTTATTGCTCTCTTTTAGATCACGCATCAGCTGCAACGATAAGAACGAAGGTTCCATTAGAGTCACAGCTTATCAAAGTGGCCGTTCTCTTTCTGCTCATGGCCGCAACCAATAGCCTTTTCAAGCCCACAATAGAAGCAATTGCTCAAGTAGCAGAAGGAAGTCATTTGCAGATTGCGAGCAAAAGAAACGAAATCGCCACCGAAAATCAAATTATTTTACAGCAATTCCAAAAAAGTAGAGCAGAAATTAATTTACAAACGAAATGTGTCAAGAAGTGTGAACCGACTGCAAGACGTATGCCGTTGGAAATGCGGTGATAAGTTACAGTAAAATCACGAAAAGCATTGGTTACAAATACACATAAGAATCGATAAAAAAATATTTAAAAAGTAAAACAGTATAAAGGATTATAAATAATATAAGAACAACTTATGATAAGCTAAATAAACAAACATATAAAAACGTGTTTAAAGTGAGCAGTTCATTGTCACCATCATCCATACAAACAAATAAAATTAAGTCACATGATCAGCATACATACATACATACATATATGTCAAGTATTACCATGCATACCCATACCCAAAAATTCAAATTAAAATTAAGCGGCCGTTAAAGGAGATCATTAAGAATAGTGAAACAAACGCTTAGCTAAGAATTGTACTGTAAGTAGAAGTTTGCTTTTTATTTTATTATTTTTATTTATTATGTTTTATTCTTTACTTTTATTCTTCACTTTTATTAAGGATTTATTTTCATACTGCTTTTGTCGTCGTATTTTTTTCTTTTTATTTGTCGTATAATCACCACTTCTCCTTAATTATATGAAAGGTCCTTTCGATTATGAGTTAAAAATTGAATTTTTTATTATCTTGTTGGCTTATGATTCTTAGCAATGTTGCCTTATTATTTCCTTAAAGTGTTTTTTTTTTATAAGATTCCACATCCTTTAAATTTTGCTTAGCCTCCATTTTCACTTCTCAATGATTTTTGCCTTTCATTTCCTAAGAGTTTTTACTTTCCTTACTTAAAATAGAGGAGATCTAATAAAGTTCTTTAATTATTTCTAAGCGATAGTTGTTATAAGTGAAAGTAATGTAATATTTAAACGAATTGATAAAATAAACAATGTTTTCGTTTCATTTTCAGTTTTTAAATGAAGCGATAGTCGGCGTTTTTTTGCTATTGCAATAAAATTGCTAAAATATCATAGATAGACCAGTGTATATAGTTTTTGAAAAGAAAAATACTTTAGTAAGATGAAACTCATAGAAAACGAAAGATAAAATAGTAAATAATAAATATTAAAGGAAAGGTAATTTACTAATGATCCGTGGTCGGGAAATGGAAGAAGATAAGCATGATCGAATTTTAATGGTTAAGACCGATTCCGGCAAAACTAAGAGTCCTAGGGAAAAAGTTATGTGGCAATTATGTATAAATAAACATTTAACAAGCCGATCAAACTATCCTGAAGCATGTTCGTCCCCAGCCACGTTTCCATGCTGCGAAGTCTCGAAAAAGAGCGTTCAGAACTTGCGTTCCTCACAGGAAGTGTGCAGAATATCGCCTAGATAACTATGAATTATGGGGTATAGGTCTACATCGCAGTTCTTCAACAATTCCAACGTAATAGTTGGTAACTTTTTGCCTTTTGACCTTTTATTCCGTCCTCAATAGCACTGCCAGTAAGCAAGTTCACCTGTGAGCATCAAACGTCGCACGGCGTGGTCATTATCCAAAAGGATAAGATTATCCATTTCTTTGGTTTTTAAAGCACATACTTTTTCTGGAAGCAGCAAACTTACTAAAATCTAACAAATACTTCTTCATAGGAATGATCACTGAGACCACGTAGTATTTTTCGCAAGTTCTCATGCTAAAATTTTCGATATTGTGATGAAACTTGGTAAACATAAACCTTGGCACCCTAGGGGCTAGTATTGCATTTGAGTGGAATCGAGTAATTGTCATGCTAGAAAATACAATTAATCTAAAACTTCTAAACTGTCATAACTAAAAATAAACAAAAAGATACAAAATCGTGGTTTTAAAATGTTTTTAAAAGTTGCCGCGACCTCCAACTTAAAAGTTCATTACCTTGCGAAGCACTTAAGCCGCCTCCGATAGTGTGGAAATGGGTGAAATCGAAAGATGGTCTCGTCTACTCCACATATAACAAAACCAAACCACTACAACCACGTCAAAGACATAAAATATTACCTCCGAGATGGTATAAGGGGGTTTATAGCAGCCTGAGTCGCCTTAATGGGCGTGGGCACGCCCACCTTTAGGTGAAATCGCATTTCTCCGGACCTACTCAACTAATTTCAACGAGTTTAGATCTCATCCTGACATTCCTACATTACAGTGCGATAATTGGTTAAATTGGATTTCAACCACGCCTACTTTCCATATTCCAAGTTCCAAATTCCACCTGATTTTTATACTTTCAGTGACGGAACAATTTCCTATTATGAACTCCGAAACTCGGAAAGAATTTTGCTTTGTTTCGATACTTGCAAGTTGCAAAAGAAATGTTCGGTTGTATCCGAATTTAGCCTGCAGTAGTGCAATACTTGAAAATAACAATACGAAATTGAAAATTTTTCGAAATGCAGTTAAAGGGGTTATATTCAACTAGGACATTGGAAAACATGTATACAAAAGAAGCACATACATATATGCAAGCAGCATTGTGTATTTATTTGTCATTTGTAAGTATGTAGCAAAGTCTTTTAGGTATATGCACTGGCTGAGATAGTATTTGTATGAGTGTTTAAAACTTCGTTTACGCACAGCAAAAATCGGCAGCTGATGGCAGTTCAAATTGTTGCAGTTGTTGTACTTGAATGTCCGCACTCGTGTGTGGCCACATACCTGTGAGTATTTCGATTTCTTTGTGTGGACTGATAATTATGTAACAAAAATGTTTATGGCTTTTTCAATTTTAGATTTTCAGATTTGTTGTACAACAAATCATTTACTAATTGTTCTTTTCTGCATTCATTTCTCCCATCGGCATTTGCAGAACAATGAAAACCAAAACAAAACAGCAATTTCATTCCGAATAGAAACGAAACAAATGCTCGGTTCCCAAGCTGCTCTGCCTATACTCCTGGGAAGTCCATTTACATACATACATACACTCTCGTATATATATATATATATAACTGTATGTATGTTTATGACAGGATTTGTTCTGTTGGTCAGTTTGGTTGTTGAAATTTGCAAATTTGTTTCGCTGGTTTGTATGTGTTGTATCCTGTTTTGAGTTGTGGCCAATATACTTGTTATTGGAGTGCTTTCGTTTTTGCATTTTCCAATTCTTCTTTGCTGTTGTGCTTTCGTTATTTGCCGATTCTTTGGCCAATTTTGTCGGTCTTACTGGCACATGCAGAGAAACATTTCATTTTGACAGCAGCAGCAACAGCAACACCAACAACTACATCTTTGTGTTTTTGTTGGTTTTCTGCTTGTCTGGTCAGCGGCATGCAACAGAGAATTTTTAATTGGCATCAAATTACGCTGAAATTTCAACAGCAATACTTTCTAAATTCTTCATTTCTATCCAGATTCTTACTCAAGCTACATAGCTGCCTTTGTGTGCACAGCTGTCGGTGGGTGTGGCGTGGCGCTATCTTTGTTTGGCTTTTGGGTGAGAAAAACTTTCTCTTACTTTGTTATTTGTATTGCCGATCATACGTATTGCATAAAAGTAAACAAATTAAGCACAGTTACATGGAATGTTACAGGTTGTTATTCATTTGAGGCATTCAACTAACAAAGTAGGTATTAGCCTTCTGAAGGAATAGATCAACTTTTTGGTGATAGGTAAAGAAAGGTTAGGGGCTTAAGATTTATTATACATTGTGAAATGGCGAACAAACAAAATTCAGTCCAGCTTTATCGGGACAAGTCGAGCAAGAACGCATTTCATACCCAAAATATCCACCAAAACCATTCGAACGAACTCGTGAAAGATATCGAGCTTTCTTGCCATCTCTTTAATACTTACTTTGTCATGTGTCATGTTTTGTACGAAACCCGAAAATAGTTTGGGAAGGCAGTGTAGGAGGTTAACTTCTTTATGAAGACGGTTGTGTTACGTCGTCCGCGGGCTTATCTCTCAAACTCATGAAATTGTAAAGCTTCACTCAATTCATTCAAATATTCAAATATTGAACGAAAAAGTAAACATTTATACTCCCATGAAGCAACATATTAACTTCAGGATATTTCAAATTGGAACACACTAAATTCTGCAATATTTCACTTTTTTTTTAATTGAAAGAAGCGTAATTTCATGAAATAATTCCAAACCTCTGATTAACAAAATAAAAAGATGCGTTTGCGCAAACTTTCAAATATTTGTATGATTGGATTATTTCGGTTTATACCTATTGTATATTATAAGTTCACATTTATACATAAATATGTGTACATATTTAAAAACACATGAAACTTTTAAGTTTTTTGTTTTATATTTGTTTTCGCAACAAACTGCAGCTCGATTTATTTTGCTTCGAAAGTTGATTGGTTCACAACATTGTTTCATTTTCACTCTATTGCAGGTGAGTGTACTGAGAGTGGTGTAGTGGTGGAACACAAGAGTACACTGTGCGTTTGTTGTGTGTCATTTTTGATGTTATTAGCATAATTTTACACCTAAACCTCAACGGCTACTATGCAATTTACAGCTTTGCCTTTGTTGCTGTTGTTCCACTTTCCCATGAAATGCGTTGACAAAATATGATTAAGTACGATACACACTCGAAGCGTAAACGCATAAGCATGCAACAATACAGGCGTATTTGGCGCACCTTCATACCTAACGTGTACGCACATTAGGGTGCTCCTTATTTAACATTTTTTTGTTTTGATATAATACTTTATGTAGTGCTCTGTTCTTATATTAAACAAATTTATCAACAATTTTAAAAAAGAATGATCTAACACAAAAGTGTGCGCTCTACGAAAAAAGTAGTTCTTCACAAAAAACACTCCTTAAAAATTTATACGCAGTTAAAGTTATACTACGAGTATTCATCAAATGACAATGGCCTCATAAATTGTCGGTTGCTCATACGTCAAGGTGTACTGTATAAGCGGCAACGTATTAGATAATAACAGACACCTTAATGTAAATATATGTCTGCACATGTATATACATTCATGTTCGTGCACACTTGCGCTGCTCTGTGCGAGTACACACGCGTAGTATCAATTAGTTGGTTCGGTCTGCCTCGTTATTCAATTTCGAATAACGATTTTCCTCTTACTATCTAAGTTAATTTGGGTGGTGACGGCATGCTGCGACAACAACAAATGTATTCACAACGGGCAACCACTGCAAGTATTCCTGTCTACGACAGAATATGCGGCAATGCATTATGTCATTATTATTATTATTGTTTAGTTAGGCGCTTCGTGTTAGGAGAATGTGCTCGTGCGTGGCTAGTTACCACGGGAGGACGGGTTCGAATGCATTCTAGCGGATTCAGTCACTCAAAACTGAACTTAAACTTAAGTTGTAAACTTCTTTTAAAATATATACATACGTATATAAAAATATGTGTGGATTATCTTCGCCGCAGAAACAAGTGTTATGAAGTTGTTCCCGAAGTGGCAACGAGTACACTCTGCCACTCACCAAATGCAAGGAAAATGCGGCCTAAAACCTGTTTCTATTCTTCGACTCGCTGTTATTATTAATATGAATGTAGTTTGCGGTGGCAAATACTCCTTCACCTATTTGCGCATGCATATCAGCAACACCACAGTCCACAATGCTAATTAAACTCCACTTATACACGAGCAACACGTAGTTGCACCTGCAGCGTTGCCGTTGTTCATTTCAGTAGAATGTAGGCTTCCAGTCAGTCTCTCTGCCCTTACCATTGAGACTTCATAATTCCACCCACAAGCTAACATGCAACGAAGAAGCAATTGATAATACAACCGGTGTCAGGCGGATATGGGAAATTAAAGTAAGACGATTATTACGGCACTGTTGGCAAAAGCAAATATACAGCTTTCCAGCGCACTGTCGCATAAATATAAAATTATTAATGGAAAATGATACCTTCTAGTTGAAACTTGGTTGGTTGTTCAGTCGAGAGTTCGATCTTAGCGATATCTTAGAGCGAAAATATTACGATGCAGCTAACTATGGGATTAGATGATGCATATTCTTCTTTGTTTTCTTTATCATTTCAAACCTGTGTGGTTAGGCCGAGAACATAGTACCTCGCCAGTTGCGAGGTCAAGCCCATTGTAGACATTTTCGCTGGAGCATCGCCCAAAAAACAAAAAACGTCAGAAACACTAAATTTTACGGAAAAAATGGCAGGAGGAAGCTGCACCCAGTTTTTTTTTAATCGAAAATGGGCGTGGCGTCGCCCACTTATGGACCAAAAACCATATCTTAGGAACTACTAGACCAATTTCAATGAAATTCGGTATATAATATTTTCTTAACCTCTTGATGACATGTACGAAATATGGGTGAAATCGGTTCACAACCACGCCTTCTTCCAATATGACGCTATTTTGAATTTCGTTTTTTTGATTAGAAAAGACGGTTCTGTTGTTAGGCTCTATGATGTCAATCGATTAAATTCTAGCTGAGAAGCCAATTTCGACTTTTCTCTACTACTGGAGCCATACGTCAGCAATAATGCGTTGAATATTCTCTTCCAAGGTGTCAATCGTTTCCGACTTATCTGCGTAGACAAGCTACTAACGTAGTCTTACAAAAAATAAATCAACAGTGTTAAATCGCGCGAACTTTGAGGCCATGTCACAGGACCATGCCGCTAAGTAACGTGGTCACCAAAAGTTTTCATAAATATAGTGATTGTTCGCCTGTAAATCAAGTAACAGATGCCAAAACGACTAACTTCGGAAAAGGTATTGCATAGTTGAAAACCACACATCTAAGAAACGAACATACCAATATCACTAGATCTAGTGGACTCACTTTCTTCCAAAGTGGGTGCATTAGTTGCTTCGGAATATGCTTAGCTTGTGGTTATTAAACGACTAATTTTCTATTTTTAATTGCCACAAAAATTGGGCATTCAAGTCAAAATTACATGGAATGAAGGGAAACTTTTAACTTGTCATTATTCTTCACATGTCTACAATGTTTGCTAACTTTCGATGCTTTTAGTTGCTTGTTAATTACGGAGTCTTCTAAAGTTTTCAACCTCAGTCATTTACAATTAATGAACTCACCCCACTTGTTTGCCAGATACTTGCATCTAAAGCACATGTTTAAACGGAACTTCTCAAAAAGTGTCAACGACAGCAGCTGACCCCTGTTTGAGTAAGACGCACCCAACTACGGTGATTGTTAGGAGACGAGTTTCAAAACAAGTTTTAATTTTTAATTTGTGCTGTGGTCAAAACGGTTTACCTGATGTCTTGCGCATCGCTGCAAATGCTTTGGAAACTAGAAAAGCTGCAACTTTCGAAGATTTACGCCAACAACAAAATAAAAATATTCACTGACACACGAAACTGACGTTTGGAAAATTTTCTAAAAATAATATTTGCGAATGAAAAATTAAAAAGAATGATAACTATTTGATAAAGACAATTACTATGGTTCGACAATTATGTTGCATATGCTCAAAGAATGCTTAGTTAAATTTAAAAGCTCACTGTGATAGCTTGAATAATTGCGGACAGTATTGTAGCATTTTCGTATTTGCATGTTTCATTTGAAGGAAAGGTTGTTGCAGAAAGAAAATGAAAAAAACTAAATCCTGTTATTTTGCTTACATGTTTCCATATATGTATGTATGTGTAGTTACATATACGTGTTTTTGTCCAAGTCACCAGTACGAGCAGCCAAAAATGCAATCACTTGCAACTGTGAGCAAATTTTCTGGTATGTGTAAACGAGTGTAACCAAAAAATTGAAAAATTCCATAGAAACAATACAAAAATACCAGCGTGGTACAAATATAAAGCTGACTGTAACTGCTATTTACATTTAAACTATTGTAATATCAGCTGCTTCGCCAAAATAACTGAAAAATTTGAAATATTGCTAGCAATTATCTTGCAACTTTTTGTTGTGTTCTTGTGACAATTGCTATCTCCTAAAGATATATTCAACATGCTATAGCTATCTAACTATTTCGGTGCTGGTATTAATGTTCACTGGCGAGACCTTCTGTGGTAGCTCAAATATAAGCTTACCAAATTCAAGAACCACGAGCCAGTGGATGCAACGGTGCTGGCTTGTTTCTTTGGTACAATTCTAGCGAAAACTTGATGTTTAGAAAAATATTGTGCTGGTCAGTAGTCTGCGAGTACCTGGAGAATCAGGACAAACATTTTCGCGCGACGTGTTTCTGTGAGTGGTGCAAGAATTACGCCATTAAATTCTGTGTGAAACTCGGTAAATCTGCGACAGAGACGATTAATATGATCAAGCAGACCTGCCTAGATGTTGCTTTAGCAAGAAGTGGTGTGTTTTGGTGGTACCAGGCCTTTCTGAAGGACCGGGATCATAGTTTTTTTTGACCTCAAAGCCATCGTCTACCATGAATTTGTTCCTTCTCGACAAACCGTCAACGCCAAGTTTTACGTCGATGTCCTCAAGAGACTCATACTAAGGGTCAATCGGATCCGACAAGATAACGCAACCGATTGGAAGTTGCACAACGACAACGCCTCGGCTCTCAAGGTTATTTTGGAGAATGCCTTCTGTGACAACTTAAATGCTTGGAAATCTCTCTGGCAGCGCTTCATCAACGCAGAAGGAACATTTTCCGAATGTTTTTTAAGACTTGTTCAATAAATTTATTTAAATCGACTCAGTCCTATTACTTTCCGAACAAAACCTGTTCTCTGACAGCGCGACGATTTAACTTCAATCTCTTTGTCCGAAATTAAACTTTGACGTTGTTTTTTTTTATTATTTGATCCCTAGTTTACATTCCTCTAAGCTTTTAGCCTTAGATGATGTGTTGTTGCGAAGAAACCGTCAGCGACCGTCGTACGATCCAACCAACAACAATTATATGTTGAAATAATAAAACTCGCGTAACGGCACACTAACAGAAAAAACAATTACATGAACGATGATAACAATGTAAATAACTTCCGCTCATAAATTTGCAATAAATTCCAATATCCACACACACAACTGTTGGACAAATATGGCCATTACATGCGAAGTCAGCACAGTATAGCCTCATATGTGAAAATATACACACATCCAAATGCACGCACTTTGGTACACGCCCCATCGTATATGTACATATGTACGTCCATATATGGCTTTATAGGAGTAAGGAATATACGGCAACACACAACGTTCTAGGATCACAAGGATCTGTATGTACAGTGTATATGGTACATTCCCGCACTGACTGGCTCAGAAATTTGGTTGTGTATGTGATTTTGTTCGTCGTTGACATTACACATTTTTTCGGTGGCAATGACTGCAACAACATCAATCCAGCAGCTCCTCCGTAGCGCGATGCATTGTGCGTCCAAAGTGCAGGAATTTACACAAAAATTACACCACATCAAAAGGGGGGTGAAAAAGTTCACAAGAATGATGGCACAGGGTGTTGAACAACTTCGAGCTCACAAAGAAGCTTTTTTGCAAGTTTTTTTGGTGAGCAAAATTTATACTGAATTTTGCAGATATGTATATTCATAGATACATTCACTTTATTTTAGAGTAGTAAAGTAGTTATAAAGGAATATTATTTTGATAATTCATAATGATAGGTTAGTCTTCGAAGATGTTTATTTTAGAGAAAATCTAGTGATTTTATTACCGTACTTTTCTTGAATCTTCATCGAACGATAGATTTTTAGATTGCTTTAGGGCAAACAAGCCTGGGCGTGGATTCTGTATCTATAGTTATTTTGCTTAATTGTCAACGCGCTTGAAGAACCCGACTACCCTGCCACTACGCAGCAAGCTCCGATAGCGTTATACCAACCTCACTAACGAACACACATGCGCCCGCCTGCAACTCTCATGGCAATCGGCTACAGCTTCTGTTCTCCATGTAGTTCTTGTGAGTGACATTTTGAAAGCGTCGCTCATTTTTTGTGTTCTTTACGTTGTCTGATTTCTTTTATTTTTCACTGTGGCCGAGTTGTGTATTTGCATGTTGATAGTATCGCCGACGAGTTTGCAACGTATATTGCTATTGCGCCCGCCGCTTCCTTGCGTGCCACACTTCTCCACCATTACTGTTAAAGTGCACAACAAAATCTGATAAAATGCAACTGCTTTAAAATGTCATCTCTGTTGATTTTCAGCAACGCACAGGCACCGTCTCCAATGCACTTGCATACTATATGTATGTGGCACACACGCGCACAAACATACACACACACACACACAAAGTTGCATTGATAAATGTATAATAAACCCGTTGGCACCAGAAACTGGGCTGCCCTTTTTATTTGCTTCTTTTTGGCTTTGTTGCAGAGTTTCAGTTTTGGTGCTCTCAGCGAGCGTGTGTGTGAGTGTGCGTAAATTGTTGTTGCAACACATTTAAATGACATTATAGCGTCCAATCTGCATTTTTGTCACTGTTTACGTAGTTTACGGCTTTTGCTGTTTGTTTGTTTGTTGTTTGTTGTTTTTTAGTGGCCTTTTATTTAACGTAAAAATTTGCATGGGAAAGGGGTCAGACAATAACTTCGCCACTGAATTGCCGAAAAGGATAGCTTAAGAAATATTTTAATTAAAAAATTTGTTGCATTTTTCTTTTTCGTTTAAAAGTGTGCGTTACTTACCACTTTACACAAACTTTTGGAGACGGTTTGTCTTGCTCGTCGGTATAATGTCGAGCATGTTGCCAGCAAATAGCTCGGGGTAAATAATTTTGTGATTGAAACACAATGGGTTGCTTAAAGTGAACGAAAGTTATGGTTAAACTGTTTCCTTTATTGAGGTTCAAATGGGACTACTTTCTTTGAGACTGGCTTGAAGCTAAGAAGAAGTAAGAAAAGGCAATGTGTGGTATTACGATATCTTTCATATGAAGATTCCTGTCTAGAGTTCTGAAGTCCGTCGCTTTATATGGTGTTGAAGTATGGAAGCTTTGATTTTTTTGGACTAGAACTTTTTCCATTTATGCAACTTGTGCTGTTAGAGTATACTTCGCGTTTCGTGCAGTGTCGATAGATGCCGCTCTTGTAATCGCGGACTTATACCATTTGTATCTGTTAGTCGTAGATATTAAGAAGCCTGTAAAGGACTTACGACGCAGAAATGCAAAATGGAAGAATATGTTCGAACAGAAACGGTGAAGAGTTGACGATGGGAAGTCAGTCGAAATGGATGTTCCGACTGATTCCCAACATTGACTTATGGCTAAAAAGACCACACGGTGAGGTAGATTTGTACTGAACTCAAACTCTCACAAGACGTGGCTGTTTCAAAGCTTGATTTGAAACATTTTTCATATGGAAATGACGATATGTCCGATAACTGTGGAGGCGAGTCAGTTAAGAATGTACGGTAGATGGACAGTAAGTAGTAGAGTAGTAGGGTATACATATGTACATTCTTAACTGACCGTCCGCAATACGAGCAAGAGAGGCGATACCTTAAAATGGCTTTCAGAAGCTGGTCTGGAAATTTAATAGACCAAATAGTTGAATCAAGAGATAAGTAAGTTTCGGCATGCGATATAGTCTTCAAAACTATGAAAAAAGCTGAGAAGAGAACTGCAAAGCTAAACGACGGACCACTAGAACGCGGACCACGACAATCATCATGATTAGTAACCAGACTATTGCAACATAAGAACATTGCTCAAACATCCCCCCGACCTAATACTTCCAGGTGGTATCTGGGGGATCTGTTTTTCGATTTTAACAATGTTTAATTTTGTTGAACAAAGAACTTGCTTCAAATTTTTTTTCGAAAAGATTATTCTTGTGCGGACACTTTGGAAATATTGCCTTTGGTGATCAAACTATGGCAAATAATAACGTTTATAAGTAGTACACGTGGGCCGGGAACGCGCTAAAGGCGAACCACGCTCTGTACGACCATGAACCTTTATCTATAAAATTAAAGAGAGATCTCGTTAATAGTGTTGGAATATTATTTTGCTCAGCCCATAGTTTCTGAAAAATGTTCTGTGTATCAAGCGCGTCAAGTCTCGATTGGTCATACAGCAATGGTTCTGCGCGACTTTTGTTTTGGCTTTGTGGGACTTCTGACTTTCAGCAAATTTAAAAGGTCAATGCGGAGATGCCGCATTGCCACGGTCATAAAGCCTATTCCGACTGTTGAGAGGAAAAAGTGTTGACAAAAGTGCATAGTATCGGACTCGAATTACTTTGAAGGGGATGAAATTGATTTGCAATAGTGAATAGTGTTTTATAGACCAATTCGACTTTTATCCTTTTGCCTAATAAGGCTGTGAACACCGAGCACCAAGTCGGCTGTAAATATTGCTGATGTGGACGGTACAGTAAACTTATTAAAGTGGCAAGGCCACACCTCCCTTCGAGAGCCCTCAAGCCACACATATACACTAACACAGCACGGCATTATTCATGGTTTGCCAATCCACTTACTAATACCTCTTTAATGTGTGTATATGTGTATGCTTATGGAGCTTGTTCCCACAACGTTGCTTACAAGTTGTGGCCGGTAAGGAAGCATAAAAAGATTTTGCTGGCATGCCTTTATTCCTTATTTGCTTAAAGCTTTATTAATGATTTTGCCGTTATGCGTGTTTTTGTTGCTATCGCTGTTGCTGTACTGTATGCTAACACAATGTCATTACAGGCAAATAAATTACAATAACAACATGCACAGCAACTGCACATAACCACACACACTTCTCCACTCATCACTGGCATGACAAAATATTTGTCGGTTGTGTGCGCGAAATTAACAACAACAACGGCAACAACAACAATAGCAGCAACAACAACAATTAAAGAAAGTTATGCAATCCGTTCGTTTGCTCGTTATGGCCGGCATTGGCGTGGAAGTGCTGACTGCTTTGATGCGGGCGGTTGCTGCGGCGACGCCAGTGACAGACAGAGGCGACGACGTCTGAGGCAGCGGCGACTTTATTGCGCGCCGACAATGATGCGAGAACGATTGTTGCAGAATTTATGCATATTCCACACGCACACACACACATACGTCCACAACTATATGTGTACGTGCGCGTATGCGATTTGCGCATCAGCGTGTGTACGGTATATTGCTTGTTTGTCACATTTGCTTGCTTCACTGGCTGACTGACATTTTCTTTGTGCTTTCCATTTGGCTGTTTTGCAAGCCGACCGCCGCGTGATTCCCCGGCCCGGCGCGCTGCATGTCTGTTCACATCACTGGTCGTTCATGCATATTAAACCCATACATTCAACCAAGCATCCGTATGTCCGTCCACAGCTCTGTCAGTTTGATTGTCTGTCTGCCGGTATCCTTTCACAAGCGCCACATGACAAACGCACAAGTAGAGATGAACACATGCGTGCGTGTAGTTGCCACCACCACCACCCTGACGTGCATACTTCACCGCGCAGCCTTACGCCCACTCTGCTGCTGCTTCGACAATTTTTGATTTTATCTCGTTGATCCACTTTTCGCACTTCACTGCTTTGCCGCCACTCCACTATTTTTTCACCCATTAATCGCTTACACCGCAAATTACGCCGCCACTGCGCTGGGCTCCGGCTCCTTTCTCCAGCCAGCCATACATCACTTTGAACGGTTCGCCAGCATGCGCCTAAAATCAGGCAGTAATTTACGCTCGTAAATTTCAATAATGCACACGCCAGTGTGTGTGTGACATGCTGCACGCGGCGGCATTTCGCTTTGACTCCTTTTTGTGGCTGCTTCATAAACATTTTTGGGGCTTTTACAAATCGCTTGAAATTTAATTAGAGAAATCTTTTCAATACATACGCGATCTCTATCTTCAATTAGTTGTTATTGGCATACAAAAGCATGCTAAGTGAATAACAATTATATCTTCGATATGGTATTAGAGAAGCGCTGGTTCCTCGCTTAGATATATGCAAATATAGGCAGCACAGTGTTCAGTATACACTCAAGCTACGCTAGGTAAGTGGTTCTACTTGCAAGTTTTTACTTTTAGCATAATTCAAATCCACCATAACTCCCCTAGTTTATGCCATTATTTGTTTGACTTGCAGCGCTTGCTGAAAACTAATTTCCTCCAGCCCTTGAAAGACAATGTCGAACAATTCATAAACTGTCTAATCTCCAATATACACAAAGCCAACAACAATGGCCAAAGCGCTTACAGAGCGATCACAAATTATATACGTACTTAACCACACAAATAATCTCAGCAAGTTTGGTGCTTGAAAGAGGGAAATCAGTATGCAAGCAAAAGACAAAAACTTGAAATGAAAACTCCAAAAGTGATTTCCATAACGCAGTCATATTTAGCATAATAATGATAACAAAAATAAAAGCAAATCGCTAGTTATGAGCGCCAGCCATTCGTTCCTACGTTTATGCAAACGCTTTAATTCCCCCGGCGGCGAGCGGCAGCCCTCAGCGCTGCTTGGCTTTGGCTCGCCTGTTGGGCTCTCGGCACTTGGTTGTGTGTCGAATGTGTTGGGCTAAGCTGTGTTGTCTTGTCTCCGTTTTTGAGCGTAAAGACAAAAACAAAAACAAACACAAAAAACAACAGCAACAATAGCTACTCCCAGCACAAACATTTGAAAACAGCTGAATTACTAACTTACTAATTTACACTTAAGCGCTGAGTGCACTCCAGACGCTCATTCCTTACAACGTTCATACATAAGTACTTATATTTGTATAGGTATGCATAAGCGTTTGTACATCAGCAGCAAAGGAATCTCGCTTATTCAATTTTCCTAGCTCGGCACCTGGATTTTGAGCCTTTTGTTTTTATTTTCGTTGTTTTATGCTTTTGTTTCACGCTCCTCCAAATGAGGTGAAGTGGCTTCAATTGACACGAGCAAAGCAAGCAATGACAGCAACAGGACTGCAAGTGCCTGCCTTAGTTGGCGCTAGCTGTGCTCTGACGATGTAGCGCTGCCTACTTGAATCTGTTTGCAGTGATGTTTGTTGTTGTTAAGGCGGCGCTCACCCCGTTTGATGTGCGCACATTAGCATGTACGTCATAAAATAACAGTAAATATTATTTGTAGCACACAACTAATGGTAGTATTTCAGATAATTTAAAAAAGGGATTATGGTTAATTTATTATTATAAAAATATTAACCAAAATAAGATTTAAATTTCGAAAATTTTGTTTTTTAAGATTTTGGCAAGTCTACTGCCATAAAACAGCCACTGTGCGCCATTTGCCGCTACTCAGCGTTCATACGCGCATTTGTGCAATAAAGGATGCCAATTCGGTTTGTGCGCCTGAGCGAGTGCGCTCCTTTATTTGAACTCATTAGCGCAAGATTTGCAATGCCAGCAAGCATTTTTTCACTTTTTACCCACCTCACCTAATTGCTGTTGTTTTATTGCGCGCGTTCGTTCGTTGGCTTGTTGCCGCGTGCCACATGACATATGCGTCTCGCTATTTGCATACATAAATACGGCAATGTTTGCGTTTGCTTTGTGTTTGCTCATTATAGTCAAAGCTGCGCGCAATGTTGGCGGTGCTGTGACTTATAATCAGTCAAAATTATAATTACATCCTTTTTCATGAACTTAAAAAATATACATATATAGTACGCGCAGCAGGTGTCTGTGTGCGTAGGTGTTGCTGTGTGCTTTGCTCTTGCGAACGCGCTACTTTCGTACTTATGACCGCATACAAACACATGCACATATGTGCCCTCGGTATTGTGAGGGCGCCGTCTACCTGCCTGCTGTCTGCTCGCTCGGCTTTCCACTTGACTGCCTTGATTGTCAGCGTTGGAATACATAATAAGCAACACAGCAGCAAAAGTGCCAAAGTAGTCAGCTCGTCTAGAAATTGTAAAGTGGCAGCTCTTGCACTGAAATGTGCGCTTCATTGTTGTAGTTTTCATGCTTCTGCTGCAAAAAAGGAACAATAACGTAAAGATGTACATCACGGTGCAAATACTTAGTTCTGCGAAACGCTACAGTTGTAATGGCTTCGAGTTGTGTTGTATCGTTATTCCTTCACCTCATAATTAACCGTTTGAATTGCATCAATGGATTACACATAAAGCTGACTCTGATTCGTAAAGTGTTGAATAGTGGCGAATCAAACGACAACAGGTAAAAATTGAGCATACCGACATAATCAGCTGGGATATCAGCCGATTATACCACTTCATTAGAGTAGGTTAAGTTAGGTCATATGTTTCATCCTAAAACGTTGGACCCCTCTTGGACAGATATTCGTCCTTTGTGTTACCCAAAAACTCCTTTAATAAGTATATCGACGACGCGTTGTTAGCTAACCTTAAATTTATTTAGGTGGTTAATATCAATCTCAAACATTTCAGTAAGTTCTCCAAAGATGTATCGCTCGAGATATTTCAATATCCTCTCCTTCTGTAAAGGCGTAGGCACTGCTTACGCGGTTATAACCGAGTTTACAACAGCACGAAACGCTGGTGCGCCTTTTCCAAGTTCAGAAAACCTCTTATGATCAAGAAGTTCCTCGTAGTCGAACAAGTTTTGATTGTGAACAAGCGCCTGCCTACCTCACTGTAGATGTATAGATCGAGCTCTAGAATGCAAGAGAACATTAGACAAGTTTCCAATCGGATTAAATTGTGGTATGGCTACCCTCCCTGGGAGGATCTTCGACCTTGCAGTTTCCGGTGATTCGGTAATGATAGGGATTATATGCAAGTCTAAAATGGAATAAGTAAGGACGGGCTAAATTCGAGTGTAATCGAACATTTCATGCTCTTGCAACTTGCAATGATTAAACCCAGGGAAGTACCTTAAGGTATATAAGACGTGGTAGTTATGGGATCTAGGTCGAGTTTTCATGCAAATATGCACCGTTATAAGAAAAGCACGCTTACATATAACTCACATATCGGCTAACATGCAATCTCGACGGAATTAGAAACCAGGTGCTCCACTGCTGCTCACTGCACGGTCTTCTGCACGGATGAAGCTTAAATGAATAAAACTTCTACTAGATGGTATTGTCCATACGAGGAGCTAGGGTCGATAAAAAATTTACAAAGTGACCGAATTTTGCTCAACAATTTGGCTGCTCTCATCAGTATTTGGATGGCCGCGTAAAGGTCATCAGATTAAGATAATCTGGGTTCTTAGGCGATCCTGCGAACTCGGGGATTAAGATAATCTGTATGCTTAGTGATTTATGAACTGGTTCTCTCTGAAATTTTCGAAAAGTTTGTTTTCATTCCAAAATACTTGGGTTACCACGTCGCAGAGTCTGGTCCTGACTGTCGCTTTACTGCTCCAGGGAGACGGGGGAGGGAAAGACTCGTTGAAGAAGAAGAAGAAGAACGGTGAAATTTCCTACTGTAGGATCAGAGCTTGCGTCAAGGGTTGATGGCGGACTACACCTTCGGCAACTATCCATCAGCTTCGGTCTTAAGCTTCCTGACTACTGCAGCGTCTGCCAAGCGGAGGTGGCTGCCATAAAGTTATAGCTACTCCTTATTTCCTACTTCGAGTTATTTTATGATTAGACTGGTTTAGCTGCATGGCACAAAGAAACATCTCAACACTTTCATATGCTGGCGCAATAGTTGTAAGGTCAGAATCGTAAGAGGAGTCCATATCATTACCATACTATACATAAGAATAAAATATATTCTTTCCTCCATTAAATGGGAGTTTCGCCATCTTAAATGGCGTACTTTTCAAAGTGCTTCTTGGAAAAGGTTTAATTATTACAAAGTTCGCACCGCAAAATTTAAAATAATTGCGCACATATGCACTGTATTTAAACGATGCAGCAGTGTCAGCAATAAAAGTAAAAACAATAATAATAACCACATTGACACGATATGTGGTTGAATTAACGCTGTGTGCGGTGTTGCCACAATTTCAACCGCCTCATGCAGCGCAAATGACTTGCCACGCTGCTGTGAAACTTCCTGAATGATGATGACGTTTTTTATTGCTTTTTTATTTTCTCCATCATGCTTTGTTTCATTGCAAAGTAAATGCATTCCAGAACTCACACGCACACACACACACCAAAACACACATGCCTGCCCTTAACACATATGTACATATGCGTTCTTATGAAAATTGGATGCTGCGCGCAGCAGGTGTTGCGGCAACTACCGTCGCTTTGCAACTACATTGCTACACTAACTATGCAATACTTACCCCGTCCTCTTTGCTATCACAAGCCCCTGCCCATTGCACGGCTCTCTTTTCTCGCCATATAAAACATAATGGCGGTTGATTATTCTCCTTAAAAAAATTGTTGCACATCGAGGTAGCAAAACGGGTATATAAAAGGCTTAAATAGCACAGACCAACAATAACAACCACAGTCAGTTGCGCTCAGCGTGAAAGAGCAAATGAGAAATATTGAAAGTCGATGCCGTACTGGCGGCCATTTGTTGGCAATAAGCGGCTGGTCGATAGTTCGGCTTCTAATGCATTGCGAATTTGTTACGCTTTGGCAGCAAACCGCCGGCAATCCTAAAGTACCTACTTACACGTAACAAACACGCAATAGTTGGAATACATTTAAGACTAAAGTTTATAACAGGAAATCCGCCACCTGCGAGCTATATTCTAATCAGAAGATCATTATTTTGAAGTGTTTCTTGGAGAGTTCTAAGTGCCAGATAATATATGCAGGGCCATACTACTGAGATAAAGTGCTCAGTGCTCGTGAGTATTACTGCAAATGCTGATTACTTCAAACGAGATCACGTTCTTTGTAACTGACGCAAATTAGAGAGCATGACAGGTATTAAAATACCGTTAGACGAAATCGAGCTGATCGAAAATAACTTCACAACTCCTATACTATTTTTCTTTATTGGTGTAATCACCGCTTACTTGGTTCTAACCGAGTTTACAACAGCGCGCCAGTCGTTCTTTCATTTCACTGTTTGGATTGGAAATTCCAAGCGTAGTCCATTCGGATCATATCTTCCGCAGAACCTTTCTCTCGAAAACTCATAACGCCGACTTAATTGTCTACTCGGTCTGAAGTAGCAATTGTTGGCAAGAGTTATTCTGCGTTGGATTTCGAACCTGAAGTGGTTGTTGGTGTTAATACTGGTTCCAAGATACATGCGATTATCTACGACTTCGAAGTTATGTCTGTTTGTTCGATGACAGGAAATATTTCATCTTGCCCTCTTTCACTACCAGACCCATTTGCTTTGCTTATTTATCCAGTTTGGAGAAAGAAGAACTAACGGGCGGTTGTTGAGGCCAATGATATCAATATCATCGGCGTATGCCAGCAGCTGTATACTCTTACTTTACCTTTCCGTACTTTGTTTGACAACATATCATAGTTCTCATAGATGCACCACTAAATATTTCCCAACATTTGCTGACGAAGAAGTGCATTTGCAAAGTCCTAAGCAAAATTGCAAGTATAAACATTTTGAGTATTGTGTGTTAACACACTTAGGAGGCTTTCATTCACCCACAATCGTCGAAAATATAGCACTACAGCAATAATTTACCAGCAGTTACATATTATTGCCTCACTAAAAGCCGCCCCGAGTCATCAACTGTCGGTAACAGCGACACAGCAGTAAATGCGCCGGAAACTGAGCACAGCCACACTGCCTGAGCGAATACATTTGCCAAACAATGTAACTGATCTTCCGCAACTAGTTGAGAGCATGCCGTTCACGGCGTTTCCGCAAATGTCTCTGCGACATACGCAAATAACTGTAGTATATCGGAATACAAAAATAAATAGCAGCATGTATATTTACACGTTTAATTTTATATTTAGTTGTGTGCGAGCCCCTGTGGCGCGGACTCGCCTTCTTGGTTGTGTTGTCGATTGTGCTTACATAACCTCACTGGCATTACCAGGCCAGGAGCTTCCGTTTATCGTTTGCCTAGAGCACTTTTTCTTGCGCTGGCAACAAAGGACTGCACTCGAGGAAACACACACTTTTACACGCCCCATACAAATACAAATAAATATATTTTCATAAATGTAACAGTGCGCCTAGTGGCAAGGTGAAAGGTCAGAAATGGTGAGGAGAATATGGTCCTCTTTTATTTGTTGGCCATTATTGCGAATTTGCCTTGAGTGGTTCACTTATGCGCGCATATAAGCGAGGAAACTCAACTGTTTTATAATATATATGTGTGTATGTTTGTATGTATATAGTATATATATAGTTAGGTATTTAAAACAACTTTGCCGGCATCGAATTTATGATACCTTTGTGCATTTTTTAAAGCAAGATTTTAACTTGATTTTGATCTGTCGGCTTGCATGGCAGTTAGAGGCTATAAGATGGACAGACAGATTTCAAGGAAAATCGATAGAGCTTTATACGCTTATTATTTGCAAAAATATTCTTATATTATAGGGTCTCCAACGTTTCTTTGTGAGTGTTACAAACTTCTTGCCTAACTTAAGAGGTTATATGGGTTTACGGGTTTCAAACATCCGAATTTTTTTATTGCCTTATTAAATTTTGCAACATCTCTAGAATAGTATCCTAAATTTTCAAGTGGATCCGAGTAATAGTTTCGGAGATACCGCCTTGAGAACTTGTGCGCTCGGCGGAGGTTAGCTAGGCTAAGTGCGCCGCTTTTAAATGTTTTTTTCTCGAAACTGTGTTTTAGAAGTCGGTTGTCAAAATTTCTCGAGAACTACTCAACCGATCTTCAGGAAATTTCACACAGGTCTTCGGTTCTTAAAGATTTGGATAAAGCTTTTTTTTAATTATAACTATTTGAAAATAACTGTCGCGAAATTTTAATTCTTTTGTAAAAATGTCTGCCAAAAATCCGACTTTCAGTTGGTTTCCTTCATCCAAGTTCTGAGTTAAGGCTTCAACTAAAACACGTTTTTTCACTTTAGATGATCCTGTAAGGAGTTGTCTTGCCAACGCGGGCGCATCTTTTTTCCGATGGGTCACCGGAAATGACGTCGCAATGCCCAAGTTTAAATTTTTTTTTTTGCAAAAATTTTAGAATTTCTTTGATAACAGTATATGTTATAATAGAATAAAAATTTCGAGTAAAATATTTCGTTTTTTATTTGAGAAAAAAATTAAAAAAAATGTTGTTTTTTACCCGATTTTAATTTCAATTCTTTTTTCTATAAAAAATTAAAAGTTTTGTTTAATCTCTTCATTATTCTAAATATACATATTTTACACAAATCTTGTGATTTTAAAAAGAAAATATCTTAAACTCGCCCATTACGATGTAATTTCCCACAGTCCCTCGAAAAAACGGTGCTTTTGTGTTAACAGCGGCACTACTGACAGAATCATATGAAAGAAAAAGTATGTTTTTTAATTAAGACAACAAACTAGTTATTGCACAAAAATAAAGTGAAAATTTTATATTTAGTAGTCGTTTTAAAAAGACGTAAATTTTATTGAAAATTTCTCGATGTTTTATTTAATATTTGTAAGACCTTGTATCTCGAACTTATGTAAAATTTCCCTCGAGAAGCTCACGAGAAATTTCGAAAACCGACTTTGAAATTTCAGTTTTGAGAAAAACGCTCTAAAAGTTTCATATAGCTTGAGCATTTAGGATGAATTCCAGACATGTTTTTTAACTAAATAAAACAATACAAAATAAATTGATTATTTGAAGGCGTGAAACCCTTTAATAACAGTATTAAGTGTATAATTACAGGAGCAGAGCTATTTTCGTGCATTTATTTATACAAATGTATGTAGTGGTGCAAATATGACCAAAAAGATAAAATTCCTACTTAAATGTACACGCTGGTAGGTCTCGACGTCTTTGACGTATTTCTTCCCTTTAAGGAAACATCACTATATCTGCATTATATTCTAGATATCTAGAGCAATGAACCTCAATATACACAAGTTATTAATCTGGTTCCTGAGAATTTGTCTTCAAAGCTCCGAATAATTATATTCGTCCTGCAATAAATAGGAGAATAACGCGTTCCTTAGAAGGACTTCAGATGTCTTCTATGTAGGTTGGTAAGACTGGTAAAACGTACATTATTCATCTGAACTGTTCACTGGGTTTTTGGTGTGAATTATCGCACTCGTAGTTGCTCCAACTTAGTGCCAAGAGATTTTCCTTTTCTTTTTAACTTGACAATTTTTGCACATGCATACTATATACCTGAGCATACCTATATATACATATGAGTATGTGCACAAACATACTTGTATGTACATGCGTACAAGTAAGGGTGCGCCTTGTGCTCTTATGTTGGTGCTTACATTAGGGTGCATACTTCGGAGCTTTGGAATTAATAAAATATTTAAAACCTATAGAACTTACATAGAAGGGAAGAAAAATAAGAAATACTTGCAGATCTAATAATAAATACTAATAAAAGAAATGAGAAAAAAGTTGGGTTCATGGTTGGAGGCCTAAAAATCTAAGTAAATTAACATTTTAATTATCCCGGAAATTTTAATTGAAAATAGTTTTGAAATTTTTAATCCCAAATACTGGATTGAACTTATTTCCAAAAGAAATAGAGATAAAAGTTAAAAATAACAAGTAACAAAGGTCTAAGTTTGAGTGTAACTTGCGCTTTTCCTTTTTTATTTTATTAGATCAATGACCTTATTGCTTACATTTTTCCGATGTGGATAATCCTTTTGTTTACATTTTATGACTTGATGTTGATCTTGTTTTTATTATTAGGCAAGTCTACAACCTTTTATTACATTTAGTCAAGTCAAATACTTTTGTTTACATTAGGGGTAAGTGAACGAGAGTTCACGGCTTGTTGAATCAAACATTTATACTCTTGAAACTTGAAATTATCAAAGCCGGCTAAATACTTTCAGGTGTTAGAAAATTTAGCGAACGGGTTCAACTTCATTGTCCGAAGAAATCGTGAATGGATTCAAAATAAAGCGAAAATCATCTTCAATTGATTTTATGTAATTTATCCAATTTTGGTTTGATTACACCCATTTACAATACCGAACATCTTGTGGTGCCGAGGAACATGCGTACGTTTTACTCAAATTACAGCCTGCACGGACGGGCAAACTTGTCTTTGGCTTACCCATCTTACATAGAACCTAACTGCCTGTACTAAAAAGTCTGAATCGATGGCTATTTGTATCTGAATAAGAAATTACCCAGACTCAGCGAGTCAAAAATTTAAAAAGGATTATTTGTCCGCAAATACGGCAAATGACAAAGTCTTAAAACTTTAAGGAAAGACTGAATGTCCAGGAAAAACTTGCCTGGAAATGTTGTGTGAACGTTGTCCAAAAATTTCTAGGAAACTAGATCCGAAAATTAAAAAGACTTACTATATGAACCCTCAAACTGAAATAAAGCTTTGGGGTGGAATCATCTGGAGCGGTGAGTGATGAACAAGGCATTATATTTCATTTTTCAAACTAAAAATTTAAATTTCCAAATTTTAATCAAATGCGTTTTAATATAAAACTTGTCAACCCAGATTTGTACTAACTATTTATTTGACTTATTGAACCAAAAAGCTTCAGTTCGATGATTTCGTAAAATGTGTAACTTTTATTTATCGCCGAAGAAGTGGAACACCCTAATGGTAAAATTCTGTACAAATACATTTTTGCAAATAACGGTAAACATATGTAAGCGCATATGTAGGGAGTAATCGGTAGAAGCATAGACGCGTAAAGTGTGCCGGCAAATAAGTTGTCAGAAATGTGCTCGTAATTGGGCTCGTTTGGTAGGTATTCAAACCTACACGTGTGATATACAATGCCATAAAACTGCAATACTTCGCCTGTAGTCATTTACCAAAACACACAGACAAATTGATGGCAATTTCCTTATCTGATAATACCAAATTGGCATTATTCCATGTGTGTGTTATTGGCAAATTTGTTGTATGGAAAAGTGGATAATTGGTGGCGGAAAATGTGTATCTAAATTAGCTGAAGCGCTTTTGATACGAGCACACACGAGTACAAACGCTTGATACGGCGAACGAAATTCAGAAAGAAAAACTATGAATAAATACAATAACACCACGTAGTGCTTGAAAAATATAGGGAATTTCAAACTATGGATGCGGAAGGTGATTGTTTGCGGCGAGTAAAGCTGAGTTTTTAAAGTTGAATTTAATGAAATAAATTGAGAGTATATACATATGTATATGTATATAGGGTAAAAATTTAACTGAGCTCTATAATTTTCTATAAAAATACTCATTTTGAGTCTGGGCGTATTTTCAACATTTTTAAGTTAAATAAATGATAAGCAAGCCTGTCAGAAGCATTATAGTTCCTAGTAGCGCGCTCTCATAACTAATTAAATCTCTGTTGTTGCTTTTACTACAGCATGACCTCGCACTTAAGGTCAGGTTGAATTTAGATGCGCGATGTATATGTAAATACGGGTATGAAACCCAGCTCCCACAGCATTGTGAGCATAAAAATCGTTTATTTTTTCGCACGCCTAGCTGCGAAATAGTGATACTTACACGAAAGCCACTAGCTGGGTGTTTTGTTGCAACAACAAGTTCAACAAAAACAACATTAGCGCCCATTCTTATGCAAATATAAAACGCTACTATTATATGAGTGCCACTTGCCGGCACACTTGTGGCCAGCCAAAAGGCAAGCGGGCATTCGCAGATAACAACAGCAAGTGTCACCAGCAGCAAGCAGCAACAAAAGCAAATGCAGCAGCAATGGCAAAGCGCTATTCCAGGAATATATATAGTAAGTGCCCAGGCCATTGCCGAAGTCGTGTCGCAGCAAACTTTTACTTGCAAGTTGCAACTATGAGGAGTCTACCGCACACACGTATACACACACAGACACGCTAGTTTCCGCTTCCTCCTTCGATACGTTGCGTCTTTGGTCTGATAACTCTCTGTTTCTATTGCTTTCTTACGCTTCTTGTCCCGAACAGAACGCGGGCGTGGCTGACACTTCGCTAAAAATGAACTATGCGACCGTTGGGCGTAACGGCGCCGCTACGGGAGGGGGGGCATACGCTTGCAGAAAGCTTTGCCGCGAGTAAGGCAAGGCGAAGTGTTTCAACAACACATCTCAAGGCATTGCGATTACACCAGAAATTAACCTACTTTTGTTGAGAAAACTCCAGCAACAACAGCAACTGTACACAAACAGCTAGCAGCAATATGGTAATTGTTACATGAACAAAAAGCGCAAAAGGCGCGAATGGTAAAAAAAAGCTGTGGCAACGTACATAATTGTGGTACGTTCTGTTGCATGTCAACAGCAGCAACAAACGCCACTGCAGCGCCATCACTGATAGCAGTTGCCGGCATGCAGTGATCATGTAGTGTTTTTCTACAAACAAATATTTTAATTCTTATAACTATTTGTCAGCAGGCACAGGCTTTTCAAATATACACACACACCCACGCGGCCCGGCCCCACATGCTCTGTTCGTGCTACGAGCTCTAGCTGAAGCGCAAAACCATTGGGTGTTGCACATTGCCTTTAGTTGTTCGTTCCCAAATTTACAACTGTAATTTGGGAATACTTTCAGTGACTATGCGCCGCCTTATTTTATCACAGTAGTTTGTTGTTGCCTGCTATTTTCATCTTTAACGCGCAGCTACATATGCAAATCGTCGTTTGCATGCCGAAATGCACTCGTATATTATATTTTTGTGCGCTGCCACATGCACTTTGCGGCCAGAGCAACTGCGTCTCTGTAGAGGAGCTACAGCGCTCATTCTGGTGTTTCATCTTTTTGCGTATCTACTTATTATATAAGCATACACATAGCATAGCCCCAAGCTGTTGGCAAGCTGCATGTGATATATTGTAATTTCATTCCACCTACGGCTTGTGCATTGAAGGAGGCTGCATTAATATAAATTATTATTTTTTTTAGTTTTGGGAGGGCATTGTCGCATCGGAGTGTGCTACTGGTGTACACATATGTATACTCCCTGCTCTACTTGTGTTTTAAATATCATTAAGTCTTTATACTGAACCCAAATTTCAGTTAATAAATACACTTAACTTCGGTGCAACTGACAAGAGAATCTTTATGAGAACTTTGATCTCCACAGACCATTAGCAGTATTATGATTATCACTTTCGATATGGTCCAGAACTCGGCATCGCAAGTGGGTATGGGGTTGAACCCGGAGAAAAAGAACCTGTTGATGTTCACAAGAATTCACAAATTCCTCCATGGAGGATCCCTTCTATAAATGGGACACAACTCTCTTTTAGGAACCACACCAAGTACCTTGGAGTAGTCTTAGGCAGCAAACTGGTGTGAAAGAAAGGGTGAAGTAAGCCAGCAAAGTGTATGGAGATGCTCGGCACAACCTGGCGGCCTTGGGAGCTATAGTTGACCAATTCTGCTCTACGGTGCAATAGTATGGGGGACAGACGTACGGAAATCCCCCTGCCGGAGGTTAATGGAATGGGGCTTTAAGAACAACTCCGACAGCGGCTCTTGAACTGGCACTAAACCTGCCACCTATGGACCTCTTCGCTGAAAACTGAGCAGCAAAATCGGCTCGACGACTATTGGTTGCAGGAGAATTTACAGATAGAACCTTCGGGCATAATGCGGTGGGTAATGGTAATTGGGTAAACACCGACTACATGACCCCACTTTATAACTGGGAAACATACAAAAAGATGGCTGGCGTAAAGGTTTGTTAGCCACGCGCACCACTCCATAAATCGATACTGATGGCTCGAAAATGGATGATGGAGTTGATGTGGGAATGTACTGTCCAGAGTCAAGCAGAAGCCAACCTTTTCAGTTGCCGGACCACTGCAGTATATGTCAGTCTGATGGCTTTGCTATTGCGAAAGCAACAGGGATGGCCTCCAAAGCACCTGCAGGCAATTCCAGAGTCAACATCTACGTAGACAGCCAAGCAGCAATTAACGCAGAAACCTCTACCGCATATCGGAGAGAAGTGTTGCCAGAAGTAAGCAACTTAAATTCTACTCGGCACTCGGTGGAAGAGACTGTAGGAGCATGATAGGAATACTAACTAGTCACAGTCTGGTGGCGACACACGCCCGCAAGATGGGGCTGACAGATTGAGAAAACTGCAGGAAATGCCTCGAGCAAGGCACCAGGAAAGAAATGGAACATCTCTTGTGCACTTGTAAGCATCTGGGACTGCCATAGTATGATGCACTATAAGAATCGACAGTAAGGCTGCAGATTTTGTTAAAATTCGTGTCAAGCGCAGGCATCCTAAACGACGACTACTCCTCTTGGACTTAGCAACTGAACTCGATCTGAATAATTTCTTCAGGGATTGATGAGGACAGGATTTGATAGAAGGGATTTTTCGAATACTAGATTACGTCAATACCCTTATCTGCTTATCTTATACGAATTCCTCACACTTTTTAAGACAGGTCTTAGCTAAACTTATTCAACTATTATGGATCGGGGCTTTAGTTATTAACATAATTCGATGGATTTCTCGAAGTTGGTGCTCAACGCAGCAGCTGACACAAATTTGACAAATTTCTACAAAATAAGTGTTAAGGAAATTACTATTATCACTTGAGTTGTGCTGTCATTTTTAATTTTCATCAAGTTTATAAATGTGGACTATGTGCATATGCGTACGTATGTATGTATATGTGCTTCTTCAGAAGTTGCACATTTTTGTAGACTATTTACTTTCGAGTGTCTAGGGAAATTATATTAAGCAGGAACTTTTGCACAAATGTGTCGCAGTTGTATTTATATAATATACTGTACGAGTATACTTATAACCATAGGAATGAGTGTACCATTCGTCTTAGTTTGAAGCAACCGCCTGCTCATGTTCAGTGAATCTAATGTACACAGTTTCTTAGAAATAAATGCTCTTTGCAGCCGAACACCGGGCATCCTTTGCGTGTGTTTGTGTGTATGTGTATATATATATTTGTGAAATGTTAGCGAATTAGAAGATTAGCAATGCAGGCTGGGAATTATGTTAAGTTTCTAAGTAAGTAATTTTAGTGTAATTATGAATTCCCCAATAGAATACTCTATTTACTCAGTAAACTGGCAACTGTTGTCTCTGCAGCTAGCTAATACGCATTTCATATTGGTGCAAAAGAAATACACTTTTACTTGTGCGAACAGGGAAGTGTTTGTGGCACAGTAAATAAGAAAGAGACTAACTCCAAAATTTCAAACAGTTATTTTACATCTACGGATAGAAACTGCTTTAACTGCTCACGTAATTTCTTTACAATAACTAATATGCTGAGCGAGAAAACTCCCGGTAAGTTCGTGTTTGCGCTCATTGTGTCCCCCCTTTCGCTTTAAAAGTGCAATAATAATTACATACTTGGAGTTGTGTAGGTACGAGGACCGCTTTTTATATTTCGGCAATAGAACAAAAACAAAAATTAAGCATCGAAATTTATCGGGTTTGAAAATATTTTCCTTTATACTTATACTCGTACACTTTTGAATGCGTTTGAACCTATTATCGAAACACAATTGCCACTTTGATTCAGTTATCTCCAATACATGCGTACTGAACACATCAACCGCCTCGATAGCTGTCGAAAAACGTGCACCTCTTTGTTTTATTTTATGTACGGGAATAAAAAGAAGTTATACGGTGCCAAGTCAGGACTAAATAGTGGATAATTCCTCAAAACCACACTTTGAGTGCTCAATGCCGATGTGTGAGAGCGCTTAAAAAACTACTGTTCTGCGTTGTTCGGGTACTTTGGTTGTTCAGTTTTTCCAAAAAAACAGGCAATGATTTTCTTAAATAAACTTCATGTGCGAACAATTTTTGTTGGACACGGTTCATCTGGAAACACCTATACAGTCGACTGGTGTTTGATTTCGGACTCATACGCGCAAATCTGCGATTCGCCTTCACGATGGTATACCTGTAGACATGTTTCCAAACACCGCTATCTTTCTTTGACCAATCGACACTAGCCTTGATCCAAAGTGAACAATTTTTTTTTATAATGAAATAATGAGTTCCACGTCCCCGTGTCTGAATCTCATGATAGGTTATTTGACGATCTTAAAATATCAATTTGCACACAGCGTCAAAAGTTTCTTTAACAACAACTGATTTTGGACGACGTTCACGAAATTTGTCTAAAAGTGATCTTTGACTTTGAATGAATTCACCATACCATCAATGAACACTGGCCCTTGATGGAGCTTCATCGCCATGAGCTGAAATTAATTCATCGATCCACAGTTAATCCAAGTCGAAAGTTTTAAAAAATAATCGCACGAAAATTTTCGTGATTTCTTCCATTTTTTTGCGAGATGAATATTTTACGTTACTGTAAACAACACAAATAGCGGTCGAATGTCAAAACTTTCTGTGTATGTATAATATCAAAAATGTCAAACTTTACCATAAAGTTTAGAGTAGCCAGTTTGCAAAGCTGGCGTTGCCACATCTTAAAATATACCTAATGTAATCCATGTATTTGGTAGTTAATAGGTGTTGCGGTGCATTTTTTCAATGTAGTCCACTTTGTGGGAAAAAGTGAATAATTTAATCGAGACTTAAGACTCAAGATGATATCTTTTAACAAATAAACATTTTAAGTTTGTTAAATAATTTTAGTTAAAATTTAGATTTTCTATTTCTATTTTTTCTGATGCCTTCACAAAAAATGAGTTGTACGGTTTTCCATTGCGACATCCACTGAAAATGTGTTGTACCATTTTTGTAGTTACTGTGTGTATTCCTCAAAGATTTCTGAATGTGTAAGAATTTGTGTAAGAATCACCAACGCATATCTTTTCTGCTATTGCATTCGATTGCAAAAGCCCCTTGTGTGCCCGGGCGAGTTAAAAATAACAGTCAAATGCACTTACTGTCGTAATATCTAATCTAATCTTTTGAACTCCCAAAACTAAGCGCTGATTTTGATCTACTTTATGCAGTACCTTGCCAAAGTTGTATGCGAATGGCTGCCTCATAGCTCTTATTTATTTCGAATATTATCAAAATACCCACAGAGCCAAAATGCATATTTTTACATTATAGTGCTTTCTATTTGTTTTGTAAATAAAAGCAGGGAAGGGTAAAATGTTTCGTAACTGGTTCTACGCGTTTGGGAATAACTTTTTTTGTCCTTGACCGAGCTGTTTGTCCTGATTGCTTTCTATAATGAAACTATGTGCTGTTAGTGCAGAACGTACGTGATTCTTTTCTTAAAATTATATTCTCGCTTTTAGTTTATTTCTTTTTTAAATAAATGTCGCTCATATGCGAGTAATATGTTTCCAACTTCTTCTTTTAATTTCCTCCAACTCATATCCAACTGTTTATTAGCGCTCACATATGATTTTCTCTTATTTCTGGTGTCTTTTGCAACGTTTAATTCATTTTCAGTACTTATTATTTTTTCGATATCTCCTTGCTTACGCTGCTTCACGCTGCCATAAAATATTATTATTTTGCCCCCTTCGCCATATTTTATTTACTTGCAGTTCGATTGCAGACTTTTAAGCGGAGTGCATTAAAAAATCCATTTCAAAGGCATTAACTCGCATTTCTTTTGGGATTTTGCAGAGGAAGGGCGATAAAGCTCGTGGTCTCACAGAGTAAATAAATGAAAAGTAAAAGATCGCACAGCAAACGAGAATAAATTTCAGGCATCTACAAATAATAAAAAGGAAAGCGCATAACTTTGTTGAAATCACACATATGTACTTCACAATACCTCGGTATACTGATGCACGAAAACTCATGTGTTATTATATGGAGTGGTCACTCTGCATTATTTTACATTGATTCTCTAGATAATTCATCTGTAAATTTATTACAGATACCTCCTCAACTGCTTTACACGATGTCAATACGACAAAGAAACCAAGAATAATTGTATAGATTCAACGATAACTTTTAGCAACCGATACAATTCGTCATCGGTTGGTGGTTTTGTCAGGTGCGGTCGAATTGTAAAGTAGTCGTTGCGTGAAGTCGCACGTTTGGGCGACGATCTTGTGAGAATTTTCGTTTAAGATATGCGGAGTTATTTCTGGAATCTAACCAATGAACAAGAAAAGCAACTGAAGAGAAAACATTTTATCAAAATAATATAAAAATATGTTTTGAAGTACTAGTTTTCTCTACTTCTGTAGGACTTTCTGCATATACATTTTCCAGTAGAGATATGTCTATAAAGACAATCCCACTTCGATTTAGGTTTTTGAGCAAAACAGCACGCGTGCTACTCTAGCTACCAATCGAAATGCTTGAACGAGTCATTGAAAATTGGACTCAATGGCTGGACCATCTGCGATGTAGCCGCAGCCAACATTTGAAAGAGATGAACTTCAAAAAATAAATGCCAAAGAATGTTCCTTCGAATGGTAATAAACATTCCCCATTAAAATTGAAGTTTCTGTATTTTTTCTTTAAAAAAGTAGAGAACCTGGAAATTGATTACCCTTTATATCAATTGGATTGATTTTTGAAATCACAGCGTATAAAAAAAAATTTAAAAAATCCAAGGAAACTCGGGCATGAACACTTATTGTACTTCGGTGTCTTCGCTTTTCGTCCCTGATTCAAATAATCAACAATTTGAATGATATTAAATATGACAAGCTTGAATGCCAGTTTATGTTCAATTTCAACACTCACGAGGCATAATTTAGTATGATATTGAAACAATTACATGCTGAGATGATTTAAAGTTAATAAAGTTGTAGTAGTGCGCAGTTGTTACCCTGCATTGAAATCGCCTAGTTTTGGACTAATTTAAGACTAGTACATGCCTTGCAAAGCTGCTGGCCTTCACTGCATATGTCATTTATTTAAAATAATAATAATTTTTTTTACCTCAAATATGGCGAACTTTTTGTCTGAAAAAGTTTTTTTGTGAGTAGTTTTTCTTCATTACTTTAATGTGAGTAAAACCAAAACCAAAAGTCATCCAATTTTGTTGGAAGTTCATGGTAAACATACTCTAGCTGAGTGAACCTGTTAAAAGTGGTGATTTTGACTTGGAAGACGATAACTTGTAGATTAGGGACTGGAAGTAGTAATCGATGATGGTTGTTCCCAAAGACAAAAAGAGCTCGGAGAACCTTTAGGAGTCACTCAAGCAAGTTTTTCATAGCGTTTTAAAGCAGTTGAATGAATTAAAAAGGAAAGAAATCCAATTGAAGTCAAGAGACGTTGGAAGACTCTTTTGCATGTTGGAACTGCTGCCTGAACGCTACAAAATGAAAACGTTTTTGAATCGGATTGATACTGGTGGTAAAGAATAGTTCTATACCATAATTCGAAATGTAAAAATAGTTACGTGAAACATTGCTAATTAGCCATATCAAAAGCAAAGTCGAATATCCATGATGCCTAAGGAATATGCTGTATGTGGAGGGATCAGAAATGCTTTCTGTATTATGAGCTTCTAAAACCTGGAACTATTCGAGAATACTCAGAATTTATGACTAGACACGAAGTAATACATATCCAAAATGACAGCGTTCGGCCTCTTGTTGCCATAACAAATAAAAACTATTTGGAAAACAGGGGTTAGGAAGTTTTGGATCATCCGCCTTATAGCCCAGAACTTGCCTCCTCTGACAGCCATTAGTTCCGGCCGGTGACGAGAGATCTCACCGAAATTCGGTTCATAACTGAACGGGGTATCTCAACATTTGGCTTGATTCGTCTTGGATTTTTTGGGACGGAATAAAATAATTGCCAGAAATTTTGGAAAACGTTGCATCTTTACTGAGGCGGGAAATACTATGAATAATAGTAGTATGTTCTTTTTACATAAACAATCACCGCTTAGCAATCTGAAACCAAAAACAAAAACACTTTTAAATCTAGAATACCATAATGTCTGAAACCACGAAACAAATTTTTTTAAATAGTTAAAATTAAAATTTGGGGAAATGGATAATACCAGAAGAGACTTTCTATAAATTACAGACAAAACAATCCAATAGAACCCGAGAAATCATGGGTGACTCTTTGAAAAAGAAGAGAAAAACGCGTTTAAAGCTTCAGTAGTGGCCGAACCGATTTGCATGCTGGATAGAGATATATTTTTGAATAGTTAAATTTTGAAAATGTAAAACAAATTTGAGTCCTTTTCATTTCTAGACTAGAATACCTCCATAATACTTATATTAACTCCTTGTATTACTACCTCTTCCCTAATTGACATGGATTCCTTAATTGGAATAGTTCATGTTTGTCAGAAAATTATGTCTTTCTTCTGAAAGCAAACTAGTGTTTTCTTGCCTACATAGTTTGCTGCTTTACTGCAGGGTGGCAACTCAACGTGTGAAAGAAATGGCGTTTATGTATGTATATTTGCGTGTACCGTTATATATGTAGGTTTTGATATGAGTTTGTTACTTAGGCTGATTCTATTTTGTAAGTGCTAATTATTTATGTAGTGCTTAGCTGTTGCTGTTGTTGTCGCTGTCAAATATGACTTTTATTGCTGTCAACATTGATGAAGATGCATACACGAAGGCGTTTATGAGCGTTTTTCGTCGCTTGCTCACTTGTTCCGACTCGCGCGAGTAGTTACTTAATATGTATTTATATAGAGTAACTTTGTTAACCTTTCCGTTAATTTATGAAAATCCGCTTTTAGCTGGGAAATCTGCCGCGTACGCTTGATTGCCAAACGAAAATAGCAAATTTTCAGCGCAAGCGAAATTTCAAAGTTTGAACTTTATAATATTTGCATATGCGAGCGTAAGCCGAGCATTGTTCATATGTCTAACACTAATATTTGAATTGCGTGTGGCGCACGACGTATATGTAGTTGTATGTGGGCGTGTGTGTGCGCCCAGGCGCTGCTTTTGTTTGTGTTTGCGGTTCAATTTGCGGCTGAATTGTGTTATTTTTTCTAGAAACCTCAAACTCAAAATATTAACTATGCAAAGCGGTTAAGATCATTAAATTTCACGTGTAAACACACGCACACACACACATGCATTTATGCGTAACTTAACACCTCGAACACGCAGCGCGTAAGCGGGATTCTCTAATTGAGCGGCTGCATAATTTAGTTGAAACTAAGTTTGTTTGCCTCACTGTGAGTGTGTGCTTGCGTGTGTGTTAGTATGCGTACATTTTGCACCACAATCACCTGAATACATTTGATAAGTTTGTGAATGTTAAATTTTGGTTTGCGCGGTTTACCAACAAAAACAACAATAAAATAAATGCGAAGTCAAGCAAATAGTGTTGCGTCAGCCGCCGTTCTATTAATTTGTATAGCAAAAAAATGAGCTTGTGTGTGTGTTGTATGTAAAATATTGTATTAAAAATATATTGGCTCTCGATATTAATTTTTTAGTTGGATATAATGGTGTTTCACACAATGAAATGATTTTGATGAGATCACTTTGTATGACAGCAAGGTGTGTTCAGAAAATAATAGGAATTTTAAAATTTGTAGGGTCGAAAAGGGCGCGTTTTCAAAGCAACAATCTTAAAAAGAATATTTCCTACAAAATACAAAAATTTCCGTTGTATATGGACACACTTCGTATATACTGCGTGTATTGCATGCAGGGTTTTGATTAAGGTGCCCATTTTGCAGTGTTGAACGCATTCTTGATATCTAGGGTAATTAACGAGCAATATATTTTTGTGCCATCTTTCCATATTTTACCACTTACTGCATATTTCGTAGTATCGACGAGTGGATCTCCTTTTTATAAAGCCCCATTGTCTCTCTGATAATCCGCTGGCTTCCTGGATTGCTTGCTCCAAGTGGTTTCGTATTATATTTACGTACACTTCGGTACGTTGAAGGCTCTGCAGGTAATTTCTTTGGTTTTGGGAGGAGAACCAAACGCTGTACTTTCCACGAGTCGGAGAGCACCTCTTTCTTTATACAAGCGTTGTACATTTTCTCAAACAATTGAGGTTTGGAGTTTATAGCTTCCTTTAGGGCTTTGTTGGGTATGCCATCTAATCCAGGTGTTTTTGATTCTCTTTGCCATGGCCAAAAGCTCTTCTTCCGTTACTAGCGGGGGTAACTCTGCAGCTTCGTTTCGTCGTTTGGCATAGGAAATCCGATTGTGTTGCGCGAAAAGTGTTTCGACAACTTTCCCCATAAACGATGCATCTTTAAGTTGACAAAGGGGCATATATTTGTAATTACGTTTAGCACATGACTTGGTTTATAATTCAATTATTTTATTATTCCAGTTATTTGGCACAATTACACCAATTATTTCGAATCTTTGAAGTCATTCGTTGCTGAATTTCCTTTGAAAATTGATTATCATGTATTAAGCGAAGGTTACAGGTGAAGGCATTCATTACGCACAATATTCACAACACACAGGCACATAAGTTACAACACTGTAGCATGTACCGTTGTCCAACATTTCAGGTAGTTATTCTATCATGTAGCCAGAAGCGCAAATGTGAGCAGCATTTGTAAATCGTAAAGAAATTATTTACAATAAATTTAACAGCAGATCAGCAAAGCGAGAAATTAAAAGTACAAACTGCAAATGAATAATGAATGTGGCACATAGAATTACATGCAAATAAGCGACGCAGCGACTTCTGGCCAGGGAGTAGCTTCGCTTTTATGGATATTGTGCTTAACGCACGTTTGAGCAGCTGCTCTGCTGTCAGTCCAAGTGAACGCTCCGCCACACACACACACACGCATGTGCTTGCAATAAAAATTGCTTCACACTGCAGCTGTAAGCGTTATCCAAATTCCATTTAGTCCATTCGACAGCGCTTTGATTGCTTGGTTTCATTTGTCTGCACGTCGTTCGTGTTTTGGCTGTCGGTTTAGGTTACGCTTGGCAGCAGCTGCATCAAGTTTCAATTTTTCACCGCAACGTATTTAATAATCCAAATAAAACATGCGTGGCACAAGAAACTGGCTCTATTAGCCGCCCCACCTCCCTTCCGCCATCCGCACATGAAATTGAGAATGTGGCCTGCTAGCGTGCGGCATGTGGCATGTGGCATGAGGCATGTGGCAAACACGCATACTCTGTAATCTGTGAAATGAATAATTTGTATGTTCGTACATGTGTGTGTATGTGTATGAGTGTGTTTGTGGTGTATTGCCTGACTTTTATTAATTGGTTTAATTAAGCGTGATTGTTTGGCTCGTGAGGCGGTTGTTCGCGCGGTTAGCTGGCTGGTTGCCTTGGTTCGGTTCGTCAGGTTGTTGTTATTGCTTTGTTTGCACACATCAGCTTTTTTTATATCTCATCACTTCCATCTTGTTGCTGCTTACAAAGTGTGGCTTGCGGTACTCGCAATAATACACGCACTCCCGTTATGCACATTAATTCCCACTTACCACCTCTGACACCTCCGTCTTCACGGCTCTGGCATTGGCATTGATTCATGGTGTGACATTGCGATGGAGATATTCAATAGCTTTCGGTGGCGAAGTTAAAACCACCAATCTGTATTGTGTACATAAATTTAATTAGAATTTCTTGCAATTACGCAAAAATACTTTACATTGTTCGTTGTGGCAGATTTTGATTTCTTTTTGGCTGTATTTTCCATCCATGCAAATTTGTGTTTGGAATGTTAGCATGAGTTGGAGTTTGTGTTACGTCAGTGTGTGTGAGAAATAAGTAAGGTCGCTAAGTTCGACGAGCTGAACATGAAATACTAGGGCCATTCATAAAAAATAATAGAGAAGTATCTGCAGATGTCTAAAGTACTACTTAACAAAATTTATTACATTGTATTCCATCGGAAGAAATATACTTGCAGGTACATATCAACTACCAGTCAAACCGACTTGATAAACAATTTGATCCTAGACTTGGATCCTCTCTGTCGTCTCAAAAGAAAAGGAGAATGCCTTCTTGTCTCGGGGTCAAACTCCAAGATCCATGTCTTTTCACTTGTGATTACGTTATTCAAAAATTAGGGGTCACTTTCACACATGTTCCAATTCTCTTGGCACACTTTCACTCGCCGCAATTTCTGGTCGTCAGTGGTTTAAGCGTGAACATGCTTGTCTTGGGTCAGGACCCTATTTTGAATACGATATTAACGAAGCTTGGCTTGGTTATATTTAATCAGTTGGTACGTGGGGTCTATAGAAGTTATCGATTTATAAGTCTAATTTTCCATATCAATGAGGTGAAGATGAAATCAATGATTTTCTGTGTGAGTATATATGAGTACCTCATCTAATTTGAACCAAGTTTGATGTAAATGGGTACAAGCATGTCACAGTTATATGCCGGAATTTAAACTAGTCCTTATGCAGGTCTTTACCACAAGTAGGAGTTGATGAACAGCAACGTCTCAGCGGGATTTACTATGGTAAAAAACTTATTATTCTATACTTTTCTTTTCTTTTACTTATTTTTTGTGTAATAAAAATTTATGAAATAGTATCTATGGAAATTTGCAGTTAGAATAGGAAGGAAAGTCGTTGAATCCCTTTTTAATTAGGTACATATGTTGTTAAAATTGTACGTCTTTTCAGGACGCAATTCTTTTCTTTTCGAATGAGTTTTCTATTAATCCTCACAATTCTCGGAAGTATCTTTGTGTGCAGACATCATTGCGGCGTGTGTGCACTTCCTCCCCCTATTAACTCCCTCAATGGCACATAACCTATTTTATTGCCACAACCACATATAATGAAGAATTAAAAAGGGAGTGTGTGAAACGTCCGTGTTACTTTATAATATGTAGTGGCAACGTTGAAATTAAAAAAATGTTCGAGCGCGTTAACGTATACAAGTAGCGACGGAACATATTTTTAATTAAGAATTGCAGTTTTTGTAATTAGAAAAAGCAAGATTGTGTGGAAGTGGAATAGCTACGCGGCGCGCACACGGAAACGGGTGTGTGAGAAATCGTGTCACTCATACGCTCGGGTGCACTGGTCCGTTGCATTTGGTGCTAAGCCAACAGCGGTTTCATTAATTTCTAATAAATTCTCATTTGGACACTGTGCGAGTGTGTGAATAGAGTTTGTGTTTACTGCAAATATGACGTAGGCGTGGAGAAAGTGAGGTCTATCAGCTTTTTAGTACAGACGCACTGAGAAAATTTAATGTATGTTCAATATTATATATCCTTCATTTTCACTTATTATTCAAAAAATTACAGAGAAATGTGAATTATATTTCGTTATTAATACAATCGCCTTATATTCGTACGGACCTACATACATATATATTCTTGGAAGCGTCAAAATGCAATTCAATGCTGCCGCGAAACCAATCAGTATGCAAATATCATTTTCAACTGATCACGTGCCAGTAGCAACTACAAACGAAGGCGAAGGTGAAGGCGAAGGCGGATACTTAACGCACAAGAAGTGTAAATGAGTTTTCGCATATTTCGAAAAACAAAAAGCATGCTGATATCCGTAGGAAAAAGGCGGGGAGCACAAATAAGTGAAGAAATTAGCCGGAGCGTATATCATCTCGAAATGGAGGCTAAATATAAGTTTAGAAAACTGCTAAACCATTGAAAATATGACTTCCAAAACAAACTATGCCGCAAAAGTGCAATACAACCAAATCCGAAATCTACTAGTTGTGCCATAAAATAGCAATGCAGAAAAAAGCGCGCTGAAATACCGCATATTACATATTAAATGCCTATGAATACAATCGACCGTCGGTACGCACACAATTGTGCACGGCCGTGCGCCGCTTCGTACATTTGGCGCTGTGCTGCTCCTTTGCAGTATGAACCGCAAACTTACCCAGCCTCTTATCTTATTTTCGTTAACCCGCTTCCTATTCACATTCCGCTTATCTTGACGCTGTTGCAGCCACGTCCCGCGCATTCTTTCATTTTCACAATATCCTGTCTTTGTGGCTGGGTAATTTACATGTTTTCCTGTTTTTCTGAAGTTTGTTTTGTTTATTTTTAAAGCTTTTTGTTCTCATTCCACGCTTATACTGCTGCGTGCTTTTGTATTCATGTGTCTGCCTTTGTCTTCGGTGTACAAGTGTGTGTATGTGTGTGCGTGTGGGGGTAATAGAAGGAGCGTGGCTATATGAAAGTATGTGTGCTCGTGCGTTAACTCGTTGCTGACTACTACAAATGCCACTCGAAGTGAGCCACAATTGCCAGTCGTAAGCACTTCGTTGGGCGTGTTTCCAACAGCGATGATTCGATATACATACAAATGCATGAACTGAGAAAAATAAATACTGAATATTTTAATATTTGGTTAGTGTAAATTGAATTCATACTTTCTGGAAGGATTTGCGCTTTTCCTTACAGATTCTTAGTCACACGTTTTAAGGAGTAAACAAATTCTTATTTGTTTGCAGTTTTGTTCAAACTTGCTGTCTCATTTTAGTATCTGACGTTATTGTAAGAGATGTGCGATTTCTACATTTAGAGATATCGATATGAAATTTTGCACACGTTCTGTTCTCCCCAAGAAGCTGCTCATCTGTCAGAACCGCACTAACTGCCGTACAAACTGAACTTGCATGGAAAAGACTTTAATTTTTTCTTCGCGAAAGTTATAAAGGATTCGTGCCTTACACAATAAAAAGAAGCATCATCCTAGGTGCATCAAGAGGTCTATTCTCACATCCGCCGACGACATAAAACAATACGCCGACCAGACTTCGGACGCAACAAACTTCAAACATGCACTGTTCACAGTGGAGCCATAAACACTTTCACCGACTTTCTGTCACAACTCCAATGCCACCTCTTAACACATCGGTCGCCAATTTTTCCTTCAGTTTTGTTATGCAGTGTAAATCCATCTCTATATACTCGTATATGCCTGAGAAGTTCATGTAATCTTGAAATTGAGCGAGACGGACATAACAGTAGCGGTTACACACACATTCTAAACTCCTGTCAAAATTGAATATGTTTCGCTTAAGCTAAGTTGATATATTTGCAACGTAATAAGCCCAACCTCTAGAAGAGTTAATTGCATTCAAAGCACTTGCCTTTATGAATTTAATTTATTTGTATTACTCCTGCAAGTCTTCCGGATTTTCTTTTTCGTTTGTATAATTTTTTGCAAAATTTTTTTGCGCTCATCTTCCGCCAACTTCCTTTTACTGTGCCGCAAATTTATGTTTATATGCATACTCTTCACCTTATTTGGCATGGCATTCATTGCGGCACGTATAAAAATTGAATTACATTTGCTTTGCACAATTTCCGGCCTCGTTTGCCTTGCTGTGGCGCTTGCGTTTGCCGCACGAAATGCAACATAGTTGCAACGGTGGCAACAGTGGCAACATTAACCAGCCAACAAATAGCGCACAAACAAAAAAGCATGAAATAAAGAAATGACAAGGAGAAAAAGTGCGCGGGGGTGTACAACGACAAGAAAAGAAGCTGCTTAATAATAAATACTAAATTGCATTTCTTTTTGCGCGTCGTTCGCAAAGCTTCTCCTGCGTTCCACCAGCTGCTGTCCAACCAGCCGCGCTTCGCTTTATCCCGTTTTACATGGGCATGCTTCGGCTTTAACTGCAGCACGTTTCGAGCGAAATTTACATTGCGCAAATTCTATTTATTTATTTTTCATAACTTATAAATAGATTTCGTCCTTTTCTGCTTTTTTTCTTCTTTTTTTTATGAAGGCTTCACAGGCTTCTTAGCGGTTTGTGTGTCCAGGCGAAAACCGCACAAAGTAGACATAATTCTGCAGCTGTTTCTTCTGAGTTTGAGAATTCGTTTGCGTGATTACATGAAATGAAGTGAAATTAGTTTGGTGTGCAACCTGATTATATTATCGTCATTTGTGGTTAACACTTACTTACGGACTAACGTTCCGTAAGTGGAGATATGGCAGTGAAGAAGAAATTATTTGCCATAAAGCGAGAATTTACTGCTTAGCGTTTCTCATTTTATGAGCAAATCTGGCATGCTGGTCATACTGGCAGCTCTTTTGTAAATAAGTTCATCGGTTATTAAATATTTTGCAACTCCTTTCTTACTTATAAATTATATACAGGGTGACCCAAAATTAACGCAAAATTTAAATTTGTCACAATTTTAATTAGTTTTCACATTTGACAAATTTAAAACACTAATCCGAGCATATTTGGTATGAAGTTTCCAAACAGCCGCCAAACTTTCAGTATTTTTGAAATATTTTTCAACGATGTTCTTCTGTCGTATAATGCTCCATTTTTATTGAGTTTAAATTCTCAGCTGTCGAATTGTTTTTGTTTTTTGTTTACTACCATGGCTAAGTGAAGAGACTGGTAAGGGTGCTAGGCCACAGCGGCATTGTAGGAAAATGTAAAGTTGATAATCCAGCAAGAAAAGGCTTTCTAGAACCGCTATAGGTAGAATGGGAACGGGTCGACGCTCCCTTACCCTCTTGTGTTCTACAAGATACTATAGCTGGCCATCATTGATACATCTACTGTCGCAAAAGCATTTTAGCCCAAGATCGATCGCAAGTGAGCTCTTTGCCCTCAATAGCCTCTCCCCAGCTTTTATCAGACCCTGCCCTATTGGCGTCCAAGCAGTGAGGCTGGGAATCTTACCAGACGCCATCTGCAGTAGGTGTATCGAAGAGGATGAGGTGGAAACAACTCAGCACTTCCTTCTTGACTCTTCCGCATTTGGGATGTCAAATATTAAATGCTTGGAGGCGCATACTTTCAGATATCCCACTGGGTTGGCGGAAATGGAAATTAAATGCCTGTGCAAATTTGTATTGTAAGTGTTTTGCTAATTTATTAGTTCAAACGCAGTAGTTCTTCTTTTCCATAGCCTCAGAAAGGACTACATAGCTACCATACAAATTGACCAATGGAATTGAAGTTCTTGTGTGGAAAACTTTTTTATTTGTGCAAGGTACTGAAGCTTCAGTGTAACCAAATTTAACGTTATATCTTTTTCTTTTAGCCACTGTCTATAATTTTTAAATTCATCATTTTTACTTCTAGGAACAGCATCTATTCTTGAAGCAAAGTAATTGAAAGCATTTTGTGATGACATTTAAATTGAATACTCCAAATAAGAAGCCAATTTCACACATGCCTTCACAGGTAAGTGAAATTTCATATTTGAACATATATTTAAGTACTGTTATAGACAACACCCATACCAATGTACTTAAATGCCTCGCGCCATCTTTTCGCACTGTTGGCTTTTAATATAAATTTCGTGCGACGTAATTTTGCATATAAGCATTCCTTCGTGAACCATTTTTTGTCTTGTCTCTCTTACGATTTTTATTTGCTGTTTTTTTTCTGGTTGATGACAAACGATTTATGTGCGTTCAAACAACATTCCACAATTGATTGAAAATTACATTTTTATTCTCTACCTGACACAACATGACTCTGATCTTTTGTCGCCCTCTCTTTTGCTCTACGTTTATCATTTTATGCTGCGTTTTCTTGTGTCACCCATATTGCAAAGCTTTTGACATATTTGCCACATTAGACACACTCACAGCGCAAGTTTATTGAATGAATGACGGTGACGACGTTTACCAACGACAGCGTAACATGAAAAGCTGTCAAAGAGACAATTACGGGCGAAAGACCTATACTACATTTATGACTTGAACAAATTGGCAACAATTTAATACAAATGTTTCCCGCAACACTACATACATGCATACATAGAGATATGTAGTACACAAATCTCTTATTTGTATAGGCGTGTATTAGCTGATGATAAGTTGAATACTGAAATTTAAGTGGCAAACAATGTAATTGTAATGAAATGCGAAAACATATTGCTTCAGTTAATCCCAAATAAGGTTGTTATAAAACTTAACTTCGCACATACGAGTGGTATTCACGAACATAGTTGATGAACTTAAACGTCGATAATATTTTCTTGCGCTCGGCGGCGCAGTGTGTTTGCAGGTGGCCACCGTCACCATGCACGAAAAGGTTCGATCCATGTTCCAAATAACATCATGAACAGTTCGTATGTTCCCTGGCATGCAATGGAAAAACTTCAAGCGTACTTTTTCTCATAAAATCCGTCCAGCTTTTGAAATTGTTAATAAATTGAAGAACTTACTTCAAGTGTTAATAAGAGCTCGATTAGCATTGACAAGAACAGTAATACTACAATATATATACCAACAGATATAGCGAACACTGAATCATAAGATTATTCAAATGATATCTAGGGTTTTTTTTGACTAAAATAAAATTTCTTTAATACTTGTTGTTTTTCTTTAATCCATCGTTTTTTTAACTTAAATTCAAACTTGCTTTCCAAAAATTTTTTGTTCCACTTACCAATCTGCTGTGATTTATTGTTAACTTATTCAAAGAAAAAAAACTTGTTTGAATTTTGCAGTGACCTATCTTCTCAATTATCGTTATACTGATCAAAACAGCTACAACCATTTAATTGAGTTATTGGGCTGAGGTATGAAAATTATTTTTAAATATTTTTAGTTGTCCATACTTTACACCATTTCTTTAATGAAAAAAAAAGTTACCGACGTTCCTACTGCCCCCCTCTTGTTCCATAACACCAACCATAACCGCATATTCCAGCCTTTACCATGCTGACAGTCTTAGTTGATTTTTTAACTTTTAGCGCTCCTTGTGTCATACAAATCGACGACCACATACATATATTATATTTTGACTTACAGGTAAAAATTGCAAAATCACAAAATTCGTTATCACCGTAGATATAGGTACTCTTTAAAACATAGTCAACGTTTCGCTTCTCTTATTTCTCTTCGGTAAATGTAGCTTGTATTTTTGGATATTTGCTCTAAAATCGGGCAAAATCGAAAAGTTCCGAACAGTTTAAGTTTTTCTAATGCTATTTAAAAGTCAACATATCGCTCTGTACAAGTATTTTTTTTGTGGTTCACTGTAGTATGTATGTGAAAAATTTGTATATGTAAATTTTCTCTCACAAAGTTCGAATTAAAAAAAAAAAAATTAAAACATTAAAAAAATTATTCAGGTTCTACCGAGATTTGAACTCGGATCGCTGGATTCAAAGTCCAGAGTGCTAACCATTACACCATAGAACCGCTTGACATTCGATCGGCAAAAATAAGAAGTCAAAATACAGACCACCAGACCTTGAAATGTCATTGACGTTGAATTGATAATTTCATACGAAATTATTTTAATATTAATATAATAAGCTAATGTGTGAAGAAGTATTTTTATCAACTCGTGCTACTATGTGGCTAGTTGTGTGAGGATTTTGGCTGGTATATGAGTTTGTTTTTTGAAAAAATCTGCTAGAAATTTAATTTTGAGTTAATGCTGACAAGACTTACAAATATACATAAGTATTTACGAAAATCAAGACTTACAAATATACATAAGTATTTACGAAAATCATGCGAAAGTGTGGATTTTGGCATCTATTATGGTTTTCAATCAAATTGCATTCTGGTTGAAGTTTTGAACTTCGGCATTTTCGATATCAACTCAACTCGTAAAAAAAATTTCGGTTGAAGTGTTGTCAAATTTCATTTTGTTTTTCAACTCTGTGTCAGTACTGAACGTCAAAATGTATGTAAAAAATTAAAATAACCAAGGTTTTGGGTAAAATTTGCTGTAAACTTACCTTCGTATGTTACAAATACACTTTATTTATTTTTAATATCTAAATTTTATCCTTATATTGAGGAGATATCGAAAAGAATTCCAATTTAAATAGGAAATTCTCACATTGTCATCGTAATATAAATCAAATAACAATGTCCATTTTTAGGGGTTATAAGCGAATTTTCAAGATTTTTTTCTGAAAAAAAACTTTTAAAGCCGATTGGAGTTATAACAGTAATAGCGAATTCTTGAAAAATTTACAAGCTGGAGAATCGACTTCAATGAGTATGAAATTCTGCTGTTAAGATTTTGAAATTTGTTCAGCTTAATGAGCAGCTCGTATTTCTCTCTTGTTTTATTTTTTATGCTGAAAAATAACAGATTTTTGTTTAAAACTAAATGCTGGCGCCGGTTATGATAAACTAAACTCTGCTCTTCTTTGTAGTTGCCGTTGATTGCTCCGTAATTCTCTGCTGCACTTGCCACACACCCCAGCAGGTTATTTGCGGCTTCACTGCTGCTGGGTGCGGGCGGATGCACTTAAATATCTTTTACATTCTATAAATATTTATGTGCATTTGTGCATATGTGTTTCGGTTTGTAGGTTATTTGCGAGTGCAAACTCGTGTTGTACTAAAATGCGGAAAGTAAAAAGAAAATTTGAATTCCTTAAAACGAAAACAAAAACAATATATACGGCGAGCCAAAAAATAACGTTTAATGCGGCCGGCGGGAGGTTAAATAAGCCACAAACACAAAACAGGTTTTAAGTCAGTGTTTTGATGCGCTGGGTCTTTTGGGTTTTCGAAGAGAGTGAGACTTCATGTTGGCGAATTGATGGCAACATGTGGCTCTGGAGATCCAGCGGATGGTTTTCGGTTTTTATTTCTTGATTTTTATGGCAAATATCGCACAAAACAATTTCGCTATTGTTATGATATTATAATGCTTTGTGTAACTTTCACCGAAGACGAATTAATTTCCCTTGAGAAATTAAGTCCAAGCCTCCGAAACTGTTTGTCGGATAATATAGGCCCTTGAATCAATGCTTTTCCTCGAATCACACGAACAATTCCTAAGTGTGGCTTTTGCTGTTTCACGTGAAGGCAAGCCAAACTTTGCAGAATGATTAATAATGACGTTCTTCACCTGTGAACGTACTCTTTTGACCACCGCTTGTCAACAACACATCAGTGGCAGCTATGACGAATGCATCAGCGGCGATGAAAGATTGCTGTTGCGCACAAATTTCACTGCGGTCAAAAGATAAATGCAACACGAATGTGTTGAAAGCACACACGTCACACGCCCGTCGCCTCTACAACAGTTGCCTGCCACCAATTGTGTACCCATCTTTGTTGTCAATGCTGTGTTGCCGTTGTTAGCCCCTATGCCTTTGCCCAGCTTGTCACCTGTGTTAGCAGTATCTTTCTATTGCGAAGGATTCGTTGTTGCTGTGTCAAATGTTGACTGTTCGACATCGGAGGCGAAAATGTTTGCCCTCCCACTAGCCTCTTGCTCCTTGTTGCCGCAAAGTCAAGCTGCAGCCAAGCAGCGTCACTTGACCGACTGGGTGCAACACAAGTACGTTGTGTATGGCTGTGAGGGCTTGTAGGTGGCTGACGATATGTATTTGCGTTTTGAGTAGCTAACGTGGACACGCATATGTGGTTTGTCTTGGTATTCCTTTTGCATCTGTGTTGTATTTTGCTTGTTGGCATTGCATTGATGCATAAACGAATTTGCATTTTGTTGACTTTGTAAAAGAGATTCAAAATTTCAGTGGGAATTTGTAGTGCAGCAGCTGGCGCCAATTGTGTGCATGCGAGTGTGCTGGCCTGGGAGCATGTGGCTGCTGCTAGCCGCTTGCTGCCTTCCACACCATCTAGATTGCTGTGGACAATGTGTATTTTATGTCACCCGTGTGTGCCGATGCAAAGTTGTTGCGAAATGCAGCCCCTCGGGCCACTTCAAAACAAGTTTGTCAATCACAGCTGCTCTGTGGTAAATATCATTTCCTACCCTAAATTGTGCAGATAAGTCAATTGTGGTGCAATAAGTTACTTGTCGTCTGTATCATAACTCTAAGCAATTTTAAGGAGAATTGAGTGGAACTAATAGGTGACAAACTGTCTGGGGAGCTCTGACTTTTATCGATATTTTTAATGAAAAAAATTAAATATTATATGTTATTTAAGGATTTCTTTAATATAAATATATTTAATTTAAGGGTTTCGAAGAAGCAGAGCTGCTTAAGTTCAAATTTAACCAAGACTTTTTATAATGCGATGGATAGATTGTAGGGGCTACCGAATGCATGACTAGTCAAACTATGTTTTACAACGCAAGTTCAATAACACGTTGGAAAAATATCTAAAAATTCGGAAATAATGGTATTAACTGTTGTTGGAAAAAAACAAAAAAAAGAGCATTAACTTTGGTTTCAACGAAGCAGTAATATCTTTCACAAATACAAAAAGTTTCTTACAAGAACTCTAATCAGTCAATTTGTATGACAGTTATATGCTACACTGACTCGATCTGAGCAATTTCTTCAGAGATCACATTATTGCCTTACGTAATAACCCCTCGCCAATTTCATGAAGATGCCTTGTCAAATGAAAATTGTTTCCATGTCTTTGCTATAGTGATCCAATCCGAAAAAGCTTCTTCTTTATTGGCATCGACACCGCCCACAAGGTTATACCTGAGTTTACAACAGCGAATCAGTCGTTCTGCCTATTCCTGTTTGGCGCCAATTGGAGATTCCAAGTGTATCATAGCCAGGTCCTTATCCACCTGGTCTTTTCAATGGAGTGGAGGTTTTCCTCTTCCTCTGATTCCCCCGGTGGGTACTGCGTCGAATACTCTCCAAGCTGGAGTGTTTCCATCCATTCGGACGACATGACCTAGCCAGCGAAGCCGCTGTCTCTTAATTCGCTGAACTATGTCAATGACGTCATATATCTTGTTCAATCGACTGCGGTGTTCGCCGTTGCCAATGCGCAAAGGGTCATAAATCTTCCGTAGAAACTCCCGACAAATGAGTAGCTTCTTGTTAAGAAAATGATAGATGCAAGATTTCGGTTCGATATCTCAAAAACTGAGAACTAAATCTCGTATATACAAACAGACGGAAATGGCTAATCGGCTAAGCTCATCAGCCTGATCCTTTATGCATACATATATTTTAAAGGGTCTCTAACGTTTGCTTCCCTTATAGCTTGTTCAGGATATAAATGCAAGATTTGCCACATACCTAAATTAAATTTACACGCTTTCCTTTTCAAATCATACGCACACGCATATATTTCTTATTCGATACTGCGCTTATCGGTGAGCTTGTTTTGAATGCGTGTGGTACACCGCAAATCGCTTGTCGCCATCGTGTTCACCCGCTAATGTGTTGCTGTTGTCATTTGGCAATAGCACCGTGGTTGCTGCTCAACGTAATATGTTGCCAGATATCGCCGATATTTTTGTTGTTATTGGTGTTACGCACGCAGTTTGGAATCGGTGGAGTGTGACCGCCGAAAAAATGTCGGCAACAACAAACATGCGTGTTAACAATTTCGCTGGACAAGTTGCAATAGAAACAACAATAATACTAACTACAAAATGCACAAAAAGCAATTTTAAAGGCAAGCACAACAATACGGATATTTACAGCTACTGCAGCAGTGGCAATATCAGCTTCGGCTTCAGCGGCAATATTGACCAAAACCAAAACAATGACAACAACAGCAGCATAAGCAACAACAGTTGGAAAACATTAGAATAGCACATATGTTGGCTGTTGCTGCAACATGCAACACGCACTCCACGCCTGCATTACACGCCTGCTGCACATGCTCAGTATGTGCGGTGTACTATGTTGTGGCATCGGTGTCACTGTTGCAAGCATGCAACATGCGGGGTGGTAAAAGAGGGGGGGCGAAATTTTTTAATAGAAAAATTGCATAGTTGTTAGGCAGGCGAGTCTATCAGTTAGCGATTGGGCGCGGCAGCTCCCAGCGTCGCACTCAACTTACAACCCATTTGCGCCATTACAATTGGTCGGGGTCAGTGCGAGGTGTGTGCTGTTGGCGAATTTAGCTGCGGTTTGCTGCAAATGCGCGAAATTAGCCGAACGCGCTTAAATGTCGACTAAACAATAAACACTCACACACACACACACATGCACAGGCAAAGGCACTCAAATTGTTTTCGCTTCGTGTTTTTTGGGTATACACGAGGTGTTTAACTAAAGAGATAATGGCGTTGCTCGGGGTGACACGGCGCCATTTTACAACGACAACTGAAAAGCTCTAAAGCTTATCGGTAAGGATTGCGGTGGATTTTTAGATTTCAAAGATTACAATTGGGAGGAGGATTTCCTAAACTTAATTAAGGACAAAAAGTGAAATTAACTTTCAAAAAACATTAAATACGCCTATACTGATGTTCTAATAGCGGCACCTTCCCAATTAAGGAACCTGACATTGGGCGTCATCAAAGGAAAAAGTGTATCTACATATGTATACATTAGACAGATCAGCGTACAGACAGATTTATGGTATATCCGACGGTTTCCTCTGAGTGGCAGATTTAATATGTCCTATTCAGAGTATACTAACAAAAGTCTGGAAAAAAAGATAAATGTTTTAATTGCCCATAACTAAATGACTTTTATTTTATCATAGAACGTCTCGTTTTATATCCCTATCTTTCCGTCCCATTTTCCTAGTATCTTCATGAATTGTTGCCCTCGTCCTTCACTTTCATCTCCTAAATTTCTCGGAAGTAGTCGAGGTAGGAGTTAAAAAAATGTAGTTTCAGACTAATTAGGCAATCTAAAGCTTGAAATGCTTTTAACATTCCTTTCGCGATTTGTTTTAGTTAGGTTTTTTATTATTGCCTAAACCATTTTCTATGAACGTTTTATAGGCAATCCAACCTTCTCTTTGGAAATCCGTCATGGTGTGATGAAATGTGCTTCAGTCATAAGCAAGAGTATGCTCCGGTCTTAAATTGAAACCTTCTGTAAGTTGCTGCATCTTCGTAGAATTTTCGAGCATTTTCCCTGACGGCCAGCTTGTCAAGCTCTTCGTACTTACATACGAATTTCGGCTTTTCTCATTTTTTGTCTGCAAATGCGCCTCCCTTCTTCCCTATTTGAAGCAACTACCATATCTTGGAAGTGGCTTTACAAATGGCTTCAACTTTATGTACAGCGATGGTAGAAGAATTTTCTGAGGCGACACCAAAGTTTTATGTACAATGTTCTGTATTAAATTTAACTCAATATAATTTAATATTCACTTACTTTTTTGGAGACAACTTTTCGAAAAAAATCTGCTTCGTTATTTGTTCATATGCTGAGAAGCATGCTATGGTAAAACAAATTTTAAAACACATGTTTTTTTTAATGTAAAAATACATGTACAGAAATTATGTTCCTGGCACTCGTGTTGTTCGTTGTCAAATTTTGACAGTATGGCCTATTGGCGACCTAGCCAACATTAATTATATTTTAGCTGTCAACTTAACTTCAACTTCACGAGCACATCCCCTCAAAATCACCACGAAGGAAATAAAAAGCAAGTAGTATACAAGCATTGCAAGAAGAGATTGCGACGTGGAGTGAATTCTAATTAGGCACCAAAAACACAGTAGCTTAGTGAAAAGGGTGCACAGCGAGCTCCCTTCCAGTCGCCAAAACGACATCGCACGCGCAAAGCAAAAGGTCAAACCAAAGAGCAGAACACAAGTACATGTAAAAAGTGAAAATTAACGGAAACCAACCAAAAATTGACAAATGACAATGACGCACGCTGGAAAATTGATGGAAACAATGCGTCAGAAAAAAGTTTAGATAAACCTATTTGTCTTCGAATACGAGCGCAAAAGCACAATGCCCGAAAAAAGAACGGTGGCTGTCTACCAAACCGAAGGCATGTTGTCTAAAAGTAGAATACGCCGAAACAGCGTTTGGCGGCTGTGGTCGCCTGTCAATATAATGTGGCATGTTGCAGCCGCAAGCACGGGCAACTCGGCTCGAGCAGGCGACCGATTGCCATGCGTGTGGCATCTTGAATTTCAATCACGTTTTTTATTAGCACGAAGTGTCATTTATTCAATTTGCCAAAAGCAGCACTGTGCCGGCGGGGTGCAGAGGCGTGCAGGCGTGCAGGCGAAACAAGACCACACCGTCGCTTTAGAAGAGAATAGAAAAGCCATAATTTTGGGCATGAAATGAGTAGCTGTGTCACAATCGAACAGCATCATCAAATTCTTTTTTTCGTTCGCGCGAATGAGGAAATTTACGAATTGGAAAGTGCGAGTCGCTTTGGTGGCGTCCATAGTTTTGGCAGCTGTCGTTGAAGCGCTAATAAGCGTTAACACAATGGTAATTTAAAGTGACATCGCTCGAGGACATTTTACAGCGTAGATATGTATGTAGATTTTGACGTAAACGTATTTATTTACAGTTTATATTTTTCACTTTTTATCTCCCAACCTTTGTGAAAGCACAAAAGGAAACGACTTTCTGCGGCCGGTCAACTTGTTTACTCGGTCACAGTGAAGGCTTGCCAATAAGAATTAAATGATGATTTATTGAATTACTTAAATTTAAGTACAAGTTGAATTTTAAGTGTTCAGCGTTGCGAAAATTCATATCACGAGCGGCTTTTGGAGCTCCTCAAGCGGCATTGTTTTCATTGTGGTTCGCCAGACAAGTCGCATCTATTTGATGAAGAAGATGAAGAACAGGGTGATGTTGAGCCAGCTTGGCCATGCCCCTCTGACCGTCTGTACACATATATACGCGAACTAGTCTCTTAGTTTAAAAAAAAGGGTCCCTCATCCGAGGTCCCAAACCCAACACAAAACCCTGTGGAGGAGATGGCAATCAGAGAACTTTCCTCACTTGCGTGAACTTCTACACATGACTCCATCCTCCAGTAAAGAAGAGTTTCTAAGCTTTAGATTCCGAAACAAGACCTCAAGTTCCAAACAAATTGTTCAGATCCGACCGCTATGGTAGTTACAGGTCATACAGACTGATCGATCATAATTTGGATAAATCCTTTTATATATAAAAGTTATAAAGGCACTAGGTATTTAATACGAGTTCTACATTTTCCTGGACAGAGGCATAGCAGGTGTGGCAGCGTCTTTCTCTTTTCGACTTCTCTGTTCTTTCTGCATGTATCGTCGTTACTTATCTCCAACTGGGTCATATATGTAGTTGGTTTTGATCTGAAAATAGGCCAACAACTGTCCAGCAGTCCTCTCGAGATCGATGACTAAAATGCATGCATATTTTCCTTCGGAGCTCTTGCATATGATCTTGGCGATCCTTCATAACCCTATCACATTCCCTCTAAGCATGATCCGTCTGTCAACCCTTTCGAAAATTATGTTCGAACGTTATGTATCGTTTTTGGCGTTATTTTCTGAACTGATCAGAACTGTAGTGAAGCGGTTGGAGCAGTTCTGAGCGCTCCCATTATGTAAAGAATAGCGAGCCGCTGTACCCATTTTAACACACCAAAGTACCGTAAAGTAAGATCGCCTTGACTACCGCCGTGTAATACCAATGTATAAGGCCTGGTGTTAGACTCCAAGCAGATCCTAGCATCTTCATACATTCATATATTATACATAGGTCACACTGGCTTCTTTCATTCTCTCCTTCATGTTGAGTTTCCACATCAGTTTGCTATTTAAAACTACTTCCAGGCAGAACTTTTATCCATACTATAATGGCAGGCTTTATCGTGGCTGCCTCCATACTGTTAATGATTGCGTTATTGGAGACCTTGTCGAGCGTTCTATTTTTGTCAAGAATGAAGACCAGAGGATAGTCCTTACGGTCTAGAGCTCTTTTTACATTCAAGGCTAGCAAGTGTAGCGTAATCCGCGTTAATCTATCCTTAGAATAGTATGTATGTTGTGCGTTCATTATGTGAGCCTATAGAAGCTTGTCTCTAATATAGGCGTCTACAATTTTTTTTAAATGCCTTCAGACGGATTGAGGCAGATTTATTGGTATATATTCCTTTGTCCGCCTTCGGTATGAATTCGACACTTTCTCCATAGGAGAGGTTTATACTCGTAATTAATAGATCTGGTAAGGTTAGGAAGATAAGGTTAGCTTTTTATGTTAAGTATTCAAAAATCAAAAAAATTTTAATGCTAATTTTTGAAAAGATTTATTCGAAAATTTATTTTCCATTAGATTTGCATTTTAATGAAAAAAAAACTTTTTAAACTTTATGCCTTAATTGATAAGCACATTATTTTAAACTTTTTTATAAATATTTTTAAATTCCCCAATTTAAGGCAATAACAACAACAGTTTGCATTTACTATTTTGTTAAGCATTAAAATGAAAAAATGAAATAAAAACTTAAAACCACTCAACATTAAGAAATGTTTACTGCCTCCGGTGCAGTATGTTCGAGCAGCTAAAGTGTTCGGGTGTTGATGCTGCTGCCCCATATTGTTATTGTAGATTATTATGTCCGAGCCCCTGGAGGTGATTCAACGCAACAGTGTAGCTACCAACCAACTGCGCTTGCCTTGGTATTATTTTGTTGTAATTTTTTGTTTTTGTTGCATTTGCTTGAGGTCGCCCCCAATGATGAGGCGGCTCTGCCACTGCTACTGCCACTGGATCTGAGATGTAAACTTGCTCGCTGGAACATTTCCGTAGTGCTCACCATAGTGATTGCTGGCATTGAGGCAGATTAAGTAACCGCAACTGCACCTCAATCGCTCCGCACCACTCGCTGCTAACGCTCCAGTGTGCGCTGCTGCCAGCAGACCAGCAGAAATTGCCATTGAGCTTTACTGCCAAAGTCGGTAGCGCTTGCAAATTGTAAAAGTCGTTCAGCGTTTCTTCTTCTTCTTTGAGTGTGTACATTCATACATATGTATGAGCAGCTGTGTGTATGTGTGTAATATCGTCTTCATAAGTTTATCTGCTTGACGCTGAAGGACCTTTGACGAATTACTTGCCCTTCCACTCATTATATAGAACATATTTCTGATGTTCTTATTGTATATGTAACAAGAAATTCCCTCAGCAGCAATATTTGCAATTTATGTTACACTATTGGAGCTGACCACTTTGGTGGCCATCTTCTTTGCATTTGCTTCTTATTCTTCTTAGGCACTTTACTTCCACTTTCACTGCCCTCCTATCCTATGCTGCCACTGCTCTCCATGGTACGTACATATTCTTCACTAAATGCCAATGTTTGTAACATTCATTCCTTTTGTCAGGCTTCAAGCGTTCCTCTCGGCAGCCCGCGCCGTCCTTCGGTTATTGTGGTTTATTGTAAAATCGCTTAAGTAAGAAACTTTCACATTCTCTTCTTCTTCCGCTTCTAAGAGCCTTTTGCTGTCCCTTCTGCCTGCACTTGGTAAGCATCTTCGCCATTTTCTGACGCCATAGTACTTTAGCACCATGGTATTTAGTTTCGTTATCTATTTCCTTTCTGATATTCATATTTATTATTTATTATTTTGTAATTTTTTTTTTATTTTCCTTTTTCACTTTTCATTGTTTGCCAGTTTCGGTTGTAATAAATTGAAATTTCGCCTAAAGGCTTTTTGGTTGTGGTCACCCTCAAGTTATTGAAAACTTGCAGCACGCTCTCAGAGCTGAGTAGAAATTAATAACGAAGTTCTTAGCATATATTAGTGCGTTGGTGGGTGCAAATCAAAATAGTATATAAATAGGCGCTTACGCACAAGTGTGCTCTGCGAAATATGATATACGCTGAAGGCATACATGGAGAATACTAAATAGCTTGAGTTTAAGTGAATATACTCACAGCAAAATGACCAAGTGCGGAGCAAATTAAAAGCAAATTAAAAGTACGGAGAGTGAAAGATCGCGACATTTGTGTTTTTGAATTTTGTTTAAGAAGTACTCTTAATATTTTAGTAACCAGTTACTCCTCAACTAATGTTATACGGTAATGTAGACGGTAATATTATTTTATAAGTGATGTAAATTGACGGATTTCGAACCATGCAAATCTAATTTTGTTGACAAACTTTCATGGTCACATATAACCATGTTCACAATCTCTTTAGTCACTGACCAGCTCCTGTGGGATTGCGAGATCCTTTTGACCTAGACTAGAACGCGGAAGATCTACTGAACTACTTGCCCTGAGCAAAGTTTATCTTGCCGCAATCATAAAGGTTCTTACTGGAAACTGTCCAATAGGTGTTCATGCATAGAGTTTAAAGTTTTGTCGGACGCTTGTTGTGCAGGTCGTATGGAAGACGGTAAGGTTGGAATCATCCTCTCCATCGTCCAGTTTTTGAAAATCTGAGACTGAAACATCTCGATAGTCGGCGAAATGGAAAGCGTATTTTAATTCAAATCTTTATTTTCGCATTCAAAATAGGCTCCTGTCGAGCCAATAAGAGTACAACCATGCCAACTTCTATTCCAATTTTCTATACACTTTTATAAGCTGGCCTGGGATGACCTTCTGTACTTTTAGCGAATGATTTTCAAGAGCTTCAGTATACTAATGCCGTACTCTCCAAAACGGATTTTCCAGTTTCGAAAACTGAAAAAGTCACTGCAAGCCAAATATGGTGTGTTGATGGCTGAGCGATGGCTTTCAGCTCTTGTTTGATCAAAATGTTGGTCGATCCATAAGAGAAGCTGAGATCTTCTAACGGGTGATTTTTTTGAGGTTAGGATTTTCATGCATTAGTATTTGACAGATCACGTGGGATTTCAGACATGGTGTCAAAGAGAAAGATGCTCAGTATGCTTTGACATTTCATCATGAATAGACTTACCAACGAGCAACGCTTACAAATCATTGAATTTTATTACCAAAATCAGTGTTCGGTTCGAAATGTGTTTCGCGCTTTACGTCCGACAAATTTTGTTCAGTGATGAGGCTCATTTCTGGTTGAATGGCTACGTAAATAAGCAAAATTGCCGCATTTGGGGTGAAGAGCAACCAGAAGCCGTTCAAGAACTGCCCATGCATCCCGAAAAATGCACTGTTTGGTGTGGTTTGTACGCTGGTGGAATCATTGGACCGTATTTTTTCAAAGATGCTGTTGGACGCAACGTTACGGTGAATGGCGATCGTTATCGTTCGATGCTAACAAGATGCCAAAAATGGAAGAACTGAACTTGGTTGACATGTGGTTTCAACAAGATGGCGCTACATGCCACACAGCTCGCGATTCTATGGCCATTTTGAGGGAAAACTTCGGACAACAATTCATCTCAAGAAATGGACCCGTAAGTTGGCCACCAAGATCATGCGATTTAACGCCTTTAGACTATTTTTTGTGGGGCTACGTCAAGTCTAAAGTCTACAGAAATAAGCCAGCAACTATTCCAGCTTTGGAAGACAACATTTCCGAAGAAATTCGGGCTATTCCGGCCGAAATGCTCGAAAAAGTTGCCCAAAATTGGACTTTCCGAATGGACCACCTAAGACGCAGCCGCGGTCAACATTTAAATGAAATTATCTTCAAAAAGTAAATGTCATGAACCAATCTAACGTTTCAAATAAAGAACCGATGAGATTTTGCAAATTTTATGCGTTTTTTTTTAAAAAAAAGTTATCAAGCTCTTAAAAAATCACCCTTATTATCAACTCTTGTTTTTAAACACTGTTCTTTAACTTTTCTTATGTCATCCTCATTAAGAAAGATGAAATTACTTGCTTAAAGCAGGCTATCGATGACTTCACAAACATCAGTGAATTTCAACAAAATTTTATACAAATTCGTTTTTGTATTCCTTTTTTTATTAAACGAAAAGAACTTTTCGACTACCCAATATTTATGTATATAGCCGTATTAAGAATAATGATGTACAAGTATGTATATTAATACTTTTAAAATTAAAAATTTTAACATGACTGTGGATATTCTAACTCATAACTGTTTCATTGCGCTCTGCCGATAAAATACGAAATATTGCACACATTTCTTATGAATTCGACAATGATGAGACAAATCGCTTTATTGATTTTATTTATGCATGGATTACAGGACATACAAGTATACATAACCTAAACGGAAAGAGCAACAAACAAGTGACTCACAATGCATTGGCGAAGAGCTCAGAATGACTTATGTGCATAAATAATACGATATAAATATACATATGTATATATGTAAGTGGGGAAAGACGTCAATATGTAAGTATGTATGTGCGTGTCGCCAAGTAAGTGAATAAGTTTGTTTGCTGGCAGGCCGGCGATAACAACACTTAAGCGGGCGACCATCAAATCGTGGCAACAATAAAAATAAACAAGCGAAACAATAGTATTTAGAGACTGTGCGGCGTTGATTGATGACTCGTAGAAAATTTATGAGTACAAGGATTAAACGTATAATTTTTCGCCGCAGCAAATTGACGACGCAGCAGGAGACAAAGTAGACAATAATATGTGTTTGCGCACATAGTTGCCGTGTGGGTGTGAGGGCGGTGTGAGTTTAGTACCACAAAAGGTCAGCTAAAGAGTTTGAGGGTTTTATATATACAGATATTCATACGATGAGCTGTTGTTGATAAGGCATAAAAGGCAATAAAACCACAACCGCTTCGCTTGTTCCTTTCTTAGTCTGCTGTCACAAGCTATTTGCGCCATCAATTCAGCTAGTCAGTCGAAAGTCGCAAGAACAATAGACAAATAAATGATAAAGCATTACAGGGGACAGAGGTCGAGCGAAATGTCTATTGTTTGTGTAGTGTAAGAAGGAGACTTTTGATAAAAACTTGGCTACGACTAGTGTTTGAATATTGGTGACAGCGGGAAGACCATTAATATCGCATGTAATAGGCGCAATATAACTAAAAAGTAGGAGATGAATATGGAAGTGCTTTCAAAAATAGTCGCAAAAGTGTATCTGAATCTCTGTAATAATAAATAGTTTTCGCACAAAAGCTATATTTAGTGGATTTTGATGGTGTATTTTCCCACTTCACTTTAAAAATACTTTGTCAGTGTCATATATTACTTTGCCTCTAACTATCTCTAAGTGCTGCACCTTACTTGTTATCAAACGCATTTTCACTTAAATCAATCCTTTTAATATTTTTCGCTTCTGCCGCATACTTTTACGTCGCATCAACTGCTTTTCCAAAAAAAAAGTTAAATGTCGCTAGGAAAATTCATAAATTGTCAATAATTTTGACAGTTGCCGCTTGCGGTAATTTATTATTGAGATATCGCACGTGCTTCGGATGCAATCTAGTTGACCGCAACGGACCGCATACGAGAACGCCGTGCAGAATGCGAAACATTCTTTCGCCAGCGTGACCGGCTACACTTCATTTCACTCCATCCACCAGCAGCCTGGCCACACATAAACTATAACTTTTATGTACTTTATTCCATTTTCAGCTCATTTTCTCATTTCTGTATTATATTCGTATTGCTCCTTTGACGTTTTGGCTAAAGTTTTGCGTGCATAGCCTGCAAATGAGTTTCTTACTGTATGTATGTATGTATACACGAAGTACATATCATTCAAACAAATGTAACTATGGATGTGTGTATGTACATGTAGATGCATATATGTATGTGTGTAAGTAGTATATTTGTACAAACACATTTCACCGCTTTAAGCATTTTCTCCAGCACTAACTATGAGGGGATATGTTTATATGTATGTGTGGTTATGGCTGCGTGGTCGTTATTGCAGTCGCCTGCTGTGTGACTGCTAAGACGCTAATCTCCTTAATTCGTCAGTGTTAACCTAATTTGTGATATTAACGAGCAAGAAAGTATGATGTGGGTACATATTTAACGGGAAATTATTCTTCTCCGAGCACAAATAAGAAAGACGGCGTTATCCATATAAAAGCGGAGATGGCAGGAAGTAGTACGAATTTTTCATTTTTCAAAAGTCAGTTTTTAATTTTAAATATGGCGAAACGTCTGTCGTCTTTATAATTTCCGGCGATTCCACTGTGGCCTGGCACCCATACCAGTCTTATCACAAATGCATTCGATGCTATTGATAGCGAGGTAAGGCAGTTTTCCGAAAGCAGTGAAAGCACTGTAAATGAGTTCAAGACTAATATCGCCGCTTTGCTATCTGAATGGATGGTCACTTCTCTGAAGGAGGCAGCAAATCTGTTGCTACCTTAATAGCTGCAACCTCGGTCTTAAAGACACTGCTATAGTCAGGGAGTCTGAAACTGTAGTTGATGGAGAGCTTTCGATAGTAGACCCCTCCACCCACAACTCCTTCGTCGGTATGCGGGCAGAGAAGGAGCCGCCCGAGTTCGGTTTGGAGACTCCCTGATGCAAGTGATGATGAAACCCGAAGAGACTTTAGTGATTTTAAACACGCTTGGCTAACTAAATATATGTGTGTATAAGTACATTCTTTCTTGAGTACACTCCTTGTCCGAACAACATCTTCGCTTGAAAGACACCACAGTGGTGTGATGCAATGGTATTCTACATGTATAAAAATTCATTTGAATACCAATATTTTTTCTAGTGCATAAAGTTGCGCCGTTTTGTTTGAGAATACTATAATACTCTTTATATACAAAAAATAATTAAGAAAAAAATTTAAAAAAAGGGGAAAACAAAAGCCCTGTTCTCGTCGCCATGATTTCAAACCTTTTGTCATCTGCAAAATAAAACAATGATGAATTCTTCATTAGTGCAAATTAGTATCTTAAAAAAATGCAAAATTGGTTTTCTTTTTCAATTCCAGTTAAGGACATATTTTTGAATGTCTAAGCTATCGAACTATGATTTTAGATTTTTTTAAATTTCTAGACTACATTAATATCTAACAAAGTTGTTTTCTTCAAAATATCGAGTGGTTTTTTAGGTTCTTAGTGGGAAACAAATATTATTTAGATTAAAATAATGCAAAAATTTTCAATAAGTTCTGTTTCCAACAACTCAATTCTGTTGACTCAAGTTCTGGAAGCCGTAAAAATGACGCCAACTCAACTCATATCAGCTGCCAAGTAATGAAGCATCATGCGCCCATCATATACAAGTACATACTTCTAAGTTTGCCGTGCACCGCAAGCTATCATTCAAGTTCTCGCTCGAAATCAGTAGCTGACCTAGTTTCTGCACGCAAATTCAAGTGCGTGTGTGTAATATTCTCTAATATGCAAACACCAAAGTATTCAATAAATTCATGTGGCAAAATTTCCACTTGATTTAAGTTGACAATTACAATAATACCAACAACAAGGACAAGGAGTGGTTCGAGCGGTTTACAGAAATTGTTGGTTGGTTATATCGTAACTATATGTTTATAACTGTGTGGTATAGTCTCACAATTTCACAAATTACTAGATACCAACAAAACCCGTATTTACTATACGCAGCGCTAGCGGAGGGGAAACTCGTAGTCGGCGCTAAAGGTGCAGAGAATTGCAACCAAATGTCGTATAAAGTTGAAGTGCCTAACTTACACAGGCACGCACAGCCGCACACATAACTGAGCGCATGTAGCAACTTAAAGTAACTTAGTAAGTTGCATACGTGCAACGTTTGTGCGCTATGCTCAGGTGCAATTTTGCGCCACTTTCACATTAGAATGACTTAAAAGGCCACATAACTGCTTTGGCAAACGATTGTGGTCGTGAGGCGGCTGCCAACGTAAGACGACGGTAAGGCATATAGGTTAGGCGCTTGGTTAGACATTGGTATATGGCAGGACCAAAGGCAGCTGTGGCAAGATAAAGTGAAAATATGCGAGCAGGTGAGTTTTGTTGGTGCGTCTGTCTGCAAAGCAAGTCCGCATTGATTTACGTGACGTATGCGCGTATCAAAGTTCCATACATGTAGCGGCTTTTTCATCTTACAACTAACGTACCCATGCTGTGTGCATTAGCGTGCAGCAGCTGCAGTTGAAAAGAACGCTTTTAGTCTCGGCGTTCAGCACACTTAAGGCAATCGATCTATTTTAGCTACAGCTACATTCGCCTGCTGAAAAAAGATATATAAGTTACTTCGTTGCAGCTTTACGGAAAGCGTGATGTTTTATACCCTAAACAGTTCGCCACGAAGTTTGTTATACTCCACGGAAAAGTCAGATACCCGATAAAATATACATATGTATATCTAAATAATCAGCATGATGAGCTAAACCTATTTAGCCTTGTTCGTCTGTATATTCGTCTGTCTGTTCGTCTGTCTTCCAGTATATACTCGAAATAGTCTTTCAGATTTAGGCATATCGATCTGAATTTTCGCACCCGACCCGATTCCTCAGATTCGTCGAAATCGGACCACTATGGCATATAGCTGTCATGCAAACTGAACGATCGGAATCAAGTGCTTGCAAGGAAAACTTTTTCTTTTGATAAGATATCTTTACGAAATTCGGCACATATTACTTTCTCAGGCAACCCTACAATATCTGAAGAAATTTTCTGGATCGAACAAACTGAATAATCAAAGTCAAGTACTTGGTAGGAATCTTCGTTATTTCTTAAGGGTATACCAACCAAAGTTAACATTTTTTTGTTTTTGTTATCTAATTACATATATCGAATGAAGTTTATGCAGATTTTCACAGCTCTGCTTTATTAGATCAACTTCTATATATTTGTATAATCCTTGCCCTACTAAGATTATCAAATACTATTTGCCATATAATAATTTCCCGTGAGTATGTATATACATACATATATATTACAAATGTAAATAAATAAAATATATGCAATGATATCAGCGCCCAAAACACGCCAATGTGACAAAAAGTGTAGTGCCAGCAATATTAATAAATGTGAGATAAAATGGCGGAGGGCGCATCGTTTCCATTAACCGTGTCATTTAACAGTAAGAATGTGAGAAAATACATACTCTAGTAGGTAGTTGAAAAATGCGAAGGCATAAGAAATTCATATAAAAGCAGAGCATGGCAATCTAGTGCCAAAACGGTCCAAACAAAATTCAAATCAAAACTTAATGATTTGGAAAATTTGCCTTGGCACTAGCTACACATAGCTTAAATTTTTTCCACTGTGCACTGCACTGTGTCCGAAACAAGAAAAATGAGAGTAAGCGAAAAAAATATTCCCCCCACCTTGATATTAATTTTTGCGCCTTTCATTTAGGTAAACACTTACGTGCCTGCCTTGCGCTTTCATTGACGCAGTTTGATTGGTTAACGTTTTTTGTCTTTATTCGAAAATGTGTGTAATCTGCATCACATATACATTTGTAATATATTTTTCAATAAATTTCTTATTTCAGAAAAGTATTTAAAACTAAGGCAAACGCGATTTCGCATTTACGCCGCACTTTCCCTTACGTTTTTATTACTGTTTTTGCTGTCTATGACATTTCATTTGCGATTTCGCCTTGGCTCCTTGGCAACATTTGATGTTATTACATTTTTGTCCTTTGAAAGGGAAGAAATAAAGAAATAAAAATTAGCGTACAATTTATAACAAATGATAAGGTATGGAATTTCTGTCATATCCACTGCTGGGCGCTTTACATGTCAATTTGTGGCGTTACGAGTTTAGCGTCTTATTTGATTGCTGTCATACTTTCCACTTTGTTGATTGTTATGGAAATATTTTTACTGATGTGTTGACAAAATGCGCAGCGTAGAGTTGTGGGCGTTGGCAGAGATGCTTAAATTTATTTCTACAAATGCTTTGGAGTTCGGTGTATAACATATAATTATGTAATAACCGGAAGACTACTTGGAATGGCTTTGTTTGCGTTTGCCAACGCCAAATAGTTGCATAACTAAAGTTATGAAATTGCAGAACTGATCAGCATTTAATTGATATTTGAGATGAAATCGTCAAAAAATACATATATGCACAAATTGGAGCATCAATAAACGCATTTACATACAGCTCAATTCGCCAAGTGCTTGCTTGAGCGAGGCGTTGTGATCGCTCATACGCCATGGTGTTTGCATTGGCACCTACAGTTGTGTGCTTTGCAGATACGACTATGTTGTGTGCATTATCGCCCAAGGTGTTTGCTCGTAAACATGCAATTAACTGTTATAACATACATATGTACAAGTGTAAAATTACAATTACAATCACAATTAAAGATAAAAGATTAGACGAAAGCAAAACATTGTCTGCTAAATCAGAAAATTGTGTACACTAGGTAACCAATACCTACCTATAACTGCACACAAACACATTGTATGTATGTCAACTACTAACACAAAGTACTGGCATGTATGCATGTAAGTGTATGTGCATAGATGTGGTTGCTCACATATAAACTTGCAACACTTTCGTAAATGAATGCCGGCAGGCAAATGCGAACGTGTTGGCAAAATCTCTAAGCCGAGTCGTAGGTACTAAGGCACAGTTTTGCGTTGCGAATGTGTGAGTGCATTACAATGCCATAAGCTTAAAACGTGCATATGGATATATGGCAAGACTTACAAAGCGCTCTAGTTCTCAATGTGCTATTTATACAAGTATGCGTTTGTTTGCTTAATAATACGTTGTATTGTACGCAAAACTCAAGTGTAAACAGTTTATAGAAGAGCTTTTAATTCAATGACAATACAAACCAAATAACTACGCTCCAGCGCCGTGCCGGCATAACACTTATATTGTGATTTTGTTGCTTTATTTGTTTGCTGTATTGTTTCGTTTATTTATCGCTTATAATATGTATGTGTATGTGTGACTGTAATTTTTCTTATTTTCCACGTTATCGACATTATTTGCTTGTATGTTTGCTTTATTGCTCATAAAACGATCTTATTTGCTCTTGTGTTTACTGCTTTCGTGCATTCACTTAAGCTTACATATGGGTGTGTGTGTGTGTATGAGAGTGTAAGGGCTTGTGTTTTCTTTGTATTCATATTATTATTTCATTCATTATAATTGTGGTACTTTCGTAATTTGTGTACGCTCTGAAGCAATACTTATGAACGATTATACCAAGCAGCATTTCTACGCTACATACTTAATACATACATACATATAATATACAATTATATTAGACGAAGGCTTTGTTGGTTTTACCAATGTGATAATAGATCTGTTAACCATCCCATTTGCTGCACTATTCAAACGAGTGAGTACGAGCTAAGCTGTTGTTACTTCGTTGATTAGTGTAAAGGCGAGGAGTAGGAACGCCCTATCGCAGATGGCTGCACTTAGGCTAACCTCAATCAGGAACTCAGTGTATTATGCAAAACATCACAATTTCCAGCTCAGCTGCCCAATAGCTTTTAAGTTGAATCTGGGGAAGATATCCCATCTCAATCGGCTCAAGTCTGGACATTCGCAAGATGCATGTTACAGCATCTCATCGACCTTTGCATATGTTTTGCATTCCGCCAAATTCATGTCATCACTTTTTTGTATAATCTTAGAGATAGTTGCCGTGTGATGACGCCTACTCTCCCTCTTTCCTACAAGCATGTACAGCTTCCTGGATTGTCCGCCACCAAAAGTAACCCAAATTATCTTTGTGTTGTGTGCTGTGTAGCTAGTGTTTCAAAACTTAAGGTGTTCCTTTATACGCTAGTTACCCTTAACTAATTATTTTACCAGGAAGACTGGAAATGAAATGACTTTTGAAATTTTAATAACACATTGGCCAAATCTGCATTAAGGTTGAATCTGAGGTCGTAGGATTCATAAAGCTTTGCTGGTGTTATGTTATGTGAATCTCTTGTAATACTGGAAAGTAAAGAAACTAATGTTTTTCTTATTGTCAAGTAAACAGGTAATCCGCTAAGGACCGCTGTGTTTTGTTTTGTTTTCTTGTTGCTTGCCAATTTGGACCTAGGTTGTGTTAAGTGTTAGATGAAGGTTCACTATTAATACCTGCTAAAAATGGCGTCCTACAGGCCTTGAACACTTGAACATGTGATGAAAGTAGATTATAACAAGCGACTAAACCAACATTCGTCTTGCAGACGAAACCGTGTTTGCATGTTTTCCATTCCGTCCCTAAGATATTCCGTCTCATCCTGATCTGTCTGTCAGCTCTTTCGGAAATTTCGTTGTGTACTGTTTTTAGGGACTTGTTTTGTTCCTGAACTGATTCGGTAGTCAAGCTGATGGTACTTTTGGCAATCTCGTCAGCTATTTTTTCCTGGAAAGCCCTTGCGGGCTGGAACGCAGTATACATATACGCATACGTTTTCCACCAGTCACAATATCTACTGCCTCTCTGTTTCTAAAGACATTATGTGGCGCAATGCGATGTGAGATTATTACTTTAATTCCAGTTTGGTTAGCAATCTCTTCCTGGAAGATACTGCAGTATATCGGGAGCTTCAAGGGTCGTCTGAGATCTGGCTCCGCGCTATAGATGCCAGCGCTCACTCCATTAGCCATTTTTGATCCGCTCTGCATGACATAAGTAGATGTTGATAGTTCCGTTGGTGTCTATTTGGACCGATATTTCTAAAGATAATGAATTCGTTTGGTAATGTGAGTTTTTTCCTTTAGTGCTGTTGTATGAAACTACAGACTGTAAAACGTCGGTTTATAGTAGTCAATTGATTATATTGATAAAATAGAATTTATAAGATGTATTATCAATTTACTTTTCACAAAAGGAGATAATGAAGGTCAACTGCCATTTTTAACACTTACTACTTCTATTAGAAAACTACACAGAACTTCCTATAAATCCTATTATTGTTGCTTATTGTGTTGTTATTCTCAATTAGCGACTTAATTGAGTATAATAATTTAATTTACAGTTACTTGCTGATCAAATAGAGAGCTTACAAATACATACTACGCGCATTACTTGAAACAAATATACACATATTGTATATAGGCGTTACATAACATTAATAATCCCCGTAATAAGTAGGCACACATGTAATTTACATAAATACACGGATTACCCAATAATATCAGCAATGTAATGGCAAGCGGGGGTTACCAAACAGGGCCATCACCCCTTTCTAACAGATTGTTGCCAAAAATAGTAAGATTTAGTGTGAAATATGTATACTCACTTATATATAAAAAATTAGTAAAACTTTTGATTTTACTTAAAAAAAGATATAGCCAAGGAATATATCAACTGTTTTCCATTGAAGTCATGTTAAAGGAAACTTAAGATTTTATAACTATTTAACTTTTTTTATTTAATTTTTTTAAATTATTTTATTTATTTCTTTTTTTAATTCAAAAGAATTGCATCTCCTCTTGTGAAATTGGTTAAAGCTATTGTACAATCAGAGCCTCCAAATATATATCAATTTTACCGAAACTTAAATGTTTTCTTTCACTAGTCTTAAACTTAAATCTGAGTATTAAACGGGCTCATAACTATTCGAAACTCTTGCATATGCTTAGGCGCTTAAGCATATACTTAAATGCAATATGTTATCCTGCTACTTTGATTATGCTCTACAAGAGTCTCTTCAGCATCCTGAAATACGCGCATAGATATGTAAATATGTATATAAACGGGGGTAACGCGCGTACGCCGGAGATTTAGAAACGGTAGATAATTAATTGCAATTAATTGTAGCGCATTAAGGAGCGCCGTGTCAACCAGCTGCACTCAACACTGTTATTGTAATTAAAGCGAATAAATTATTAATTAAATTTGTGGTTAGTGCAGCAAGCCAAATTTGAATCTTTGGCGTTACTTGAAACGAAGTAACAATTTAAGATTATATAATATTTAAGCGATAAATTATTTTGTAATATCAAATGCCATGAAGTGTTGCATTCGGTAATCATATTAATGACTACTTGCAACATTAATCATAATCATGACATTTTTTTTGCATGTAAAAAGTAATAGATTTTAACTTTTCAGCTACGCCCATCGATTCCTACAACCCTTTTAAAGTGCGGTAATAGTTTTTGCTTGCGTCGGTTTAATCAAAAGTGATTAATTTGTCGCCACTGGCGTTGTTTCCCTTTTCGCGGCGTTTGTGGGCCTCTGACTCTGCCTTAATGCCATTATCGCATACACAGTGGCTTTATTATTTGATATATGGGCCAGATTTCACATCTACATTGTCTGCAAATACACATGTATAACGGTTAAAATTTATGTGATTATGTTCGTCCGTGTACTGTGCGCTAGATTATTTGATAATTCTGCGCGTAATTGATATTTATTAGTGTTTAATAATTTAATTAACTTTTACCTAATCAGCGAAAGTGAAGCAGCAAAGGTGGTTTGTATATTCCGTGGAGGCTGCTGCGACGACAGGGTTCTAAGTAAATCTGTGAAAAGGGTAAACCAGCTGTCTCATTGAGTTATTGTTGCGCTAATTGAGAAATATTGATATATTGCAATATTAAGTTCCCATATGTGTATTTTAAAATGCCGTATTCTCATTCGACTGATCGAGTTAGGTAAACGCAAGCAAATCGGCTGTCCAACCGAATATTGTGGTGACGATAATCCCGTCCTTTTTGTTAGTTTAATGTGTGATGTTCTCAGATGTTAGGTGTGGTGGTGTCATCACGTGGGGTGAAATCCTGTGAGTGTTCCCAGGTGTGGTGTGTTTTATTAGAATGCGGCATTTTTTCCTGGAAGGAGTGGTGTGAATGTGTATTAAGACTTAGCCCATTTCACCAGTGGGAAATCTTAAAATAATATTTTTTTTATTTTTTTTATATTGATAGTTTATACCTTTAGAAATATCATATGCACAGTTTAAATCGATATCTTAAGCAGTTTTTAAGTTACAGGCTTCAAAAATGAATCCACTCCTTTCAAACAGTCTCTCTGATTTCAAGAACTCCTAGGTATGGATCAGAAAGACCGACGCATATCGATAAAGTGCCTTTATTAAGGAGGCTAATATTTATGCTATCCACTTCGCCAGGTTCGTAAAAAGCATGGCAACCATGATGCTTCAGCCTTAGTCTGCTGAAAGCTGGTTAGTGGAGGAGAAAGTTAGATGCTTCCGCCTCATCTTTCCCATTGAGAATTGAACAAGTTGCATTCTCCAAAATTTTTAGCCTCACTGCCTGAGTCCCATTGGGACAGTGTGCAGTTAGAACGCCTACCATTGCGACGATGTGAGTGTTTCTAAGAGTTAGCAGTCCAATGAACCTTTTTGTTACCCTCTGGGACTGATCAATGCTTACTCAGGTCGCGCGAAGCTCATAGATCCAGCCACTGAACACAGGAAAACATGGGGTCCCCGGCTCGTTCCCATCCTAATGGAATTTGTGTATCGGTATTTTTTCATGCTAAGCTTTACAGTTTCCGACGATTCCGATATGATGAAATGACCTTATCGGGAAGTGGTTCAAGTTTTCGGGGATGCAATCGAAAGGTTTCGGGATGTCCTTCTCTGGGAACTTTAACATTCGCAACAAAACATCCATCAGCAATGTCCACAGGTACCATATGTAGATGTATGTAGTGAATTAAAGCTGCTCGTTAAAGACGTTCCAGCTTTTTAGCCAGTGTTGCTTTATCAAGCGCCCTCCACCAGACAAATACATCATAGAACAATTTTGGCTTAGCTACGGTTTCGCAAAGCCAAAGAACAACATTTGTTGAGAGAATCTACCGCTTCCCAATAACCACACTATAGCACTATAAAACAGCCAGTGCCTTCCTCATCCACTCCTCAACATTAGGGTACCATGATAACTTTCTTGAAGAATGAGGCGCAAGTATTTCACTTTTTCGACTGAGTGATGTCGAGAGTTCCCAACGAGGGAAGGGGTGTCTCCGAGATTTTATATCTCCTCGTAAATAATAGCTTCTTGTAAACGTAAAATGCAAAATGTTTATTAAGAAGAAGGCCGAAGTCACAGCAGCAGAGACCTAGTTTTCAGTGCCGTCGGAAATCTCGTGTAATTCAAAAGATACTTACTTTTTTTTGCAAAAATTTGCTGTATATTTTTTTAAATATGTGCAAAAACTCTAAAAAATTTTAAATTATATATACAGTATCTTTTGTTTAAAACCCCAAATACCACTTTTTTGTGGGCTATTACACTAGGTGTGTCCCTTAAAGACTTTATTTCACCTACCTCACTTTAACTCTCTACCCGTGCAGTATTCGTTTCTCATTTTCGTTCCACAGATCATTAATCATAGACTGCACATTCACTCTGCAAGTCTAGGACTCTTCTATACTCTGGTAACTTTAAGATCTTCTTACTTACGGTGCTGGCCAACACCAACGCTTGCCACTCGCAGACCTCTGCCTCAATTTTCACAAGCACATACACCAGCCAATGCTGTCAGCTTACTGGTTACTAATTTAATTTAAAGTGTCGCATAATTACACAAAAAAACAAATCGAAAAAATAGCTGAATTTTTTTTTGTGGTCAAGGAAGTGGCACTGTTGCCTGTATAAATAACACTAGTGTCACAAACATCTTGTAGGCCGCATTAGTCGGTATCTGCATGCCAGCAACATCGTCTTCGCGTTGCAAGTGCCACATTTATCTATAATATTAGCTTAAGTGTATGCCACTTCCGTATGCGGAATTGTCTGTCACCATGTTAGCCAGCAGTCTTCAGTGTTCTTGCAATTATCACAAACACCCCTACGTACATATGTATATACTTAGCTTATTGGAACGGACCGCATAGCGCCTAGAGCGAAGAAAATTCTGCATCAGCACGTCCTGGTAGTTGCTCTGGCACTGTGTGGCATTTTATGACCAACTGCAGCGTATTTTTGCCACTTATCTTGTAGCCCTACAAGCCGACACATTAAAGTTGTAAAAATAAAATTTCCTCTGCCTTTTGCTCGCAGAGCCCATGTGCTGCCTGCGACGTGAAGGCACTACGTAAGAATATTACAAGTTGTCAGCGCTGTAATATTCTTCATAACTTAAGATTATTTTCACACAACTAACACTAAGCATATACTCTGCGGCTGGCAAATACACCGGGGGCATGCTGGAAAATTTGCTATTTTCCATAAGCTTTCGTTGGGCACCTTTTGTGTTTAGTTTTATTTTTGTCACACTTTGATGCCCCGCCTGGTCACATTCTCCCCCCGGCATCCAAGCTGTGCTTGCACTGCTTTCGGACTAGAAAATTTTTGTTGTGATGCAGTGGGAAAATGACCAGTAACAAGGTTAAGAATGGGCTGCCTGCGGGCGCTGCAGGTTCGCCCCGGTTAACTCGAGTCTGTCTGGCACTGAAATGAGAACTTATTAGGCACATGCTTGGTTAACATTTCAAGGCGTTAGTGTCAGCGCGTCCAACTTTTATTAAATATGTGCAGAACGACGCTTAGCTAAACTAACAAATGCAAAAACTCACAAATAATATAATTATGCATTCCTTGTGCCATGTGCAATATATACAAAGGAGGAACAGTCGTTTCTACAAACTAAGGTCACATGGAGACCTAAAGTTAAAATTATATACTATTATATACAAATTTGAGCCGATTGACCTAATTTTTGGTCGAGATAATTTTTTGCTGGCAAATACATATCTTACTTGTTTTCTAGAAGAATGGTTAGACGGACCAAATTTTACTATATTTTCGCTAGTCCATCACATGACGGGAAGCAAAATATACTTTCCAACTATTACCACGATGTCTTAGCTATTGACCGATGTGTTGTATAAAGTATTAAGACAGAAAGCGAAGATCATGTTCTTCGCTTTATATATGTAGTTAGTGGAAAGTTTGGTTCAATGCTAAAATATTTGAATCAAGATTGCTATTTATATATTTGAACTAGGTTGGTAATTTTGTTGAAGTTTGAGTTATCATGTAAAGCCGAATATTCTGAGATTATTTAAAATATCGTAAAATGGAAAGTTAAGATAGAGCTGTGTATTAATATTAAAGAAATGTATTGTCGGTGAATAGGTAGAATTCTGCCCAAACGAATTGACTCACATTTAACTGCTCGCGAAAGCCGAATTGATATTTTTTGCCTGGTCGATTGAAATCACGAAATGAATCATAGCTAAGAAATCGTAGAAAATGTTTGCGAAAGTGTTTTGTGGAGCATACTTTATCACGAATATAAATATTTGAATGGAACAAAGCATCCAATGATGCTCGTGAAGTGATCGAAACTTGCGAGGTCGAGCCGTCCAACCACCTCTGTTAATAACAAAAATATCTAAAAAGATAAAGAAGCAGCGCTTGCAAATCATCGTGTTGACATAAGAGAGATATGTAATAGAAGATCTGAACATCTCTTGTAGGTGGACTCAAGATATTTTAGTTAATTTTTTTGGGTAAAACCGTGTGAATGCGAATGTTCGACGAAAAAAGCTTGGAAAATTCGAAATATCAACACTTAATATGGTTGTATTGTCTCAGATACCAATATTGTTGATGATAATAAATATTTTTTGTTCTGTCCGGTTCAAATTTGATCATGGTATATGTGGCATTTAAATTTCATGAAATAAATAAATGTTAATTTCAGTTCGGGACTACTAAATATATCTGGCTAAGTATATAATTTTAAATTGTTTGCCATAAAATGTTTACAGTACACACTTTAAGATGTTTATTCCTTATTTAATTAACTGCGAACTTCGGCTTTTATTACTATGATGAGCGGGTGACAGTATCTACAGTGTAATTTAAACCTTAAAACCAATTTGCGCTTAATGTCATAGACACACATAACAACCAGGTGTATATTTTTAGACGCAAATATTCCTATTACTAATTTATGGTGTACGACATATTAACGGTTGCATGGCAAAGCGTGAATGTCTAATGGAGTCTGTGCATGTGTCATAATTTCTGACATCATAAAATGCAGCTTGAGAAGTCGTTAAACATTTTTAATGACCAGAAATTCGTTTTAGCGCTTTTTACGAGCAGTCGACAACAGCGAAACAAATGTAATTTCATATAAAATTCGATTAATCAGTGATTAGGCGCAAGCACTGACAATACAGCTTTAGAAGGGAAGAGGTTGTTGACATTAATGTCCTTGTAATGGGAGTGATATAGATGCCATAAAGAATTTGTTTTATTTTGTAGAAGCTGCATTATGAAATTACTATTAAAACTCAAAGAAAAGGAATTATACACTATATATACATATGTCTTAATATACTAACCATCAAATATGACAAGGACTGAGACATATTTCCCTATACGTAATCGTCAATACGCTAGTGAAGTGAGTCTAATATTGGCACGTTTCATACCCATAGAAAGTATTCTACACTATATGTGTCAAAATACCAACTGATCAAATTTGACCCGGACTGAGAAAATAAACGCATTTCCCTGTGCTTTAATACAATCTTCTATAATCGACAATACAGCAATTAGTGAGTATAGTACTGGCACGTTTTATACCAAAAACTTTAACCAAATCGTGTTTAAGAAAGATTCAGATTCTTTGCTCACCCTCTGATGTTACGGCAGTGAGTAGGTCTGGAATTGGCACGTTTCATACCCAAAACATTACCCATAACAATACCTAAAACATTACCCAAACAACAACAGGACAATTCTCCAGCACACTTGCTATAACATTTCCTATTTTATCGTCATTAACAGAGGCTGAACGACTAACATGACTCTGTGTCAAATTTGATGGTAAATAACAGATATATGCCTTATTTTGTCTTCAACTAAAATACCGAGGTCTTTTCTTTTGCTCCTTTTATCGTTCTCATTACAATAGATTCTTTTCAATTTTCCATTCTTCTGCGCGCATCTTCGCTTACATACGTCGGCTGCAAAATGTAAATATGTGTGTTAGATTGGTGGTTGCTCATTCGCCGCGTTGGCCGCAAATTAAATTCACTGCTTCGAGTTTTTAAGCAAATATTGTACAAAGTGAGCGTTATTCAAGAATCTGTGGCCACTGACGTACTGCGCTGAAGTAACTGTAAATGCTGTCATCTTGCAATCGCCTTTGCCACTAAGCGTTTAAGCTCCAAATGATCCACTCACACACACACATACACACGTGTGCGCACATTCTTTCACGCATACACTTTCGATCACCAACACACAACTCGTAAAGTTTACTCCGGCAGCTTTGCCGTAACTCCGTTTTGTGTGCAGAAATAGTGAAATTACAGCATGCAATCGAGACAGCCATTTCCAGGGTAATTGCAACAACAACAACAACAACTACACATACAAGCTACAATAATGTCTAGCAACAACAACAAAATCATTCACCGAAGCAAACGCATTTTAATTAAAAGTAAACACAATCAATTCATTTGACATTTATCCCTTCCATGTGGCCTGACAGTCAGCGAACGGAACGAGCGCAGCGGAGACGGAGGCAGCGTGTGCGTTTGTGTGTGTGCGGTCATTGCAGCAGCGAGCAATCAAGTGTATTAGCGATTGGACGGGAGACGGGCATCAGCGACAGTCAGGTCAGTTGGCTAGTTGTTAGTGAGCCGCTGTGTGCCGATGTGGAGATTGGCGCAACACACATCCTATCAGGTCGGAATAGGTCTGCTAAACGTGAATGTGAACAAAACAATTTAGTTGAGCGTACATAAATGAATGAGTGTACGGAGAAAAAAGTCCATTTTAGCAGCTGCCGTGCATGTCGGCCGCCGTAGAGTGGCATTCGCAGCAGGTAGCAGTTAATAATAATATTGGCGATACGCCTCGGCTTTGGTTGGCATGATGGAGTGCAGCGTGTAGAGATTAGGTTTCCATTACACACACATTCATCAGGCAATAAGAAGGCATGCAACAGAAACAGGTTGGGAGTTTACTCCAATACTACAAATGCTTTTTCGTGAGAATGTCTTCTTTGATCAGTTTTGCCAGTTCGCTTAAACTAAACAAGGAAAGGGTTAAGTTTGGCTGGACCGAAGCTAAAATACGGTTCACAGGTGCATTTTTTATAGCGTAAAAGTGCAGTTTATATAGCAGCTATATGCTATAGTAGTCCGATCTGAACAATTTATTTGCAAATTTCAGCGCTGACCTGATCAATAATCTCAGCCAATTTTCCTGGGATTGTCGTGTTAAATTAAACTATTTTTCTTAAAAGGACTCGGGTTTGATAGATCAGTTTGTTTGACATTTAAATCCTATAGTGATCCGATATCGGCGGTTCTGAAAAATAAGTAGCTTTTCATATAAAAAAGGTCGTGTGCAAAATTTCAGATCGATATCTCGTAAGCTGAGGAACCAGCTCGCGTATATACAGGCGGACGACTCAACCTTCTGGGTGTTACGAACTTGGTGGAAACCTTGACATAACCTGTTCAGTGAGTAAATATAGGTAATTTAGTACAAGGGAGTATTAAGGGAAACCAATTGATACAGAAAAATTCTTCAGTTAGGCTTTGAATTGGATAAATTAATCTTTTTTAAGGATCTCTACCCTCTATAGATTTAAACGCCCTCTTTATCATTTTATTCGCAAATATCTTCCCGAATCAGGCAACAGGTTGCGTTATTGTCATTCATACTTTCAAAATCATTTTTGAGTTCTGCTTTCATAATATTTTCAGAATTTTTCAGACATTGAAGACTTCCACACCTCGACCACCAACATAAAACTTGTCCCTTCCATATGTTTCTATACACACATTTTATCATTAAAAACTCCGTATCTGTTGAAAGCTGGCTTTCGATTTGTTGACTTGTCAGTTTTGACACTTGCATAAGTGAAAACATACAAACACACTCATATACATATAGAAAAGCATATAAAAACCATTAATCAATCGGCAAGTGCTTATATTTTTTTTACTGCTTCACACTTTCCATCTTCTCTCCAACTACTTTTGTCACTATTATGCTTTCATATGTTCGGCTGTTTGTGGATAATTAGCCATATGTGCGGTCACAAAAACTACTTGGAATGACGGCGAATGAGTGGCAATATCACAAAGAAATGGTTCTAATGAGAACAAAATGACTCGGTTTTTCCACAGCCACTTAAGCAGCAAGTGAGCTGCTCTAACATGCTGCTTTTTTCAGGAGCTTTTCGTGCACGTAGGTTTTTGTTTTCCACTTATTTGTCATGGCATTGAAGACAGCTGGCAGTGTCGACAAAAGGTGATGCTACGTTTAGCGATTTTCCTTCTCCACATTTGTACTTTTTCTTTGCGAATTTCCTTTTCACTATCTCATTAGACTTCTCAGGGTTTTACTTGATATCAGCTGACGACTGTTGTGCTCTTGCTATGTGCGAATATTCATCACTTATATGCATATACTTATGTACAGATGTATATATGTATATACATATATAAATTTATATGTATTTGCGCAAATTCGTAGACTCTAGGATTTGGAATCTATCGTTCTAATAGTTCTTGCTGCTTTGCAACACCATTAGCTTGTTGATTGATCTCACGGGATATTCATGCACGCCAAACTTTCTATTAACACACACAAATAACGAAGATGTTGAATGAAACAATATGTTTGTGCTCATGTAGGGTTAATACAACTATACACATATATCTAGATTAGAGTTGTCCTTAAATTTTATAAAAATCGTACGCTGTTCCTTGGATTATTATGAGAAGCTTTTTCGTGTTAAAAACTTTATCTTAAAATTATTTGATATATATTCAAACAAGAAATTGTATATATTGGATATTAACTCCCACAGTTATCTATATATTCAGTTTAAAATCTACCGAAAATTTTATAATACATATTTCAGCGGGAGGGGAAGTATTAACCCACTTTTAAAGGTCTGTATACTTATTAATATTTTCGGTACAGAATCATTCGTAAGCTCTAAGGTTCATATATTTGCTCCCTAGTATATTTTCATAACTTCATTGGTAACAGATTTTTGTAATTTTGACTCAATACTTTGAAGCCTTGAAACACCATTTTGTTTATGAATTTTAATGCCTCTAACGTTTATCTATTGCAGCACTAAGTTATGTATCTTTTTTGTTTTAAATGCAACTGTTAATCGAGAATTAGGCGTAGTTATCATCCGAATTTACCCATTTACAGTATTTGAAGACAAACTCAGCACCCTCAGCAAGCTTAATATTCTATATATTTAGCGGTTTGGATGATATGTATATTAAATTAGCCAGGGGCGAGGTACCGTCGTTGAACATTCATTATTGTCAATATTTATTGTGATGCCTTCGAAGTAATGCCCACGAATTGTAATACAATTATGCCAACGATTTTCCAATCCTCGAAACACTTTTCATAAGCACTTTTTGGGATGGCCATGGATCAGCAAATTTCGTTTCATCTCTTATATCGACTGAAAACGGGTTGATTGTTGACTTGATTGCGTGTCAAACTCATAGACCCATGCATCATCAGCAGTTATAATGCTACCGATAAATGTGGGGACCTGTTTGCTATATTTTTTTGGAATAAATCAACTTTAACAAGACGAGACGAGAAATAACGCGTTTTATACCCAAAAAATCCCAAAAAAATCATTCAAACGGCTTGCGAGTGTTGCCCAGCTCTCTTGCCATCTCTCTTACACTTGCCTGACGATTTTCCAGCACCATATCCTTCACTTTTTTTTTTTTTAATATTTTCAGCAGCAATTGGAGAGGTCGAAGGTGGTCAGAACAAAACATGTATCCGTAGTTTACCTGAGATGGAATAGAACTCAACTTAGTTTCTGTTTTCAAATATCAAGCATCGAGTTAGTTTGTCTTTTTGCTTCTAACACTACGTCTAGTTGCTAATCAGGCTGCTTGAAGCTTTCGCCGACTAACGTGCATAGAAATAAGACCACCTAATTCATTCTCCAAGCGCACAAATAGACATTAAATGCCAACCAAATTTGACAAACAAAGGAACACAATAGCCATTCCCGCATTATTGGGCAGCTTTCATGCTTCCCCAGTTTGCGAGTCGCTTCTACTTAGTATCTACTTAAGTTTCTTGCGTAAAAATTTCCGCTTTTTATTCGCTGGCAAAATTATGTGAGCAACTTTTTATGCGTTGGCCACAAGCGACTTGACAATAGCTTATAAAAGTAAAATTTATTACTTTATTACCGCAATGCGTCGTGTGAGCTTTCAATAAAAAAATTATTTCCTTTCTAAAGAACGAGAACTTGGGTAGTTGTGGCAGAAATAAAGTTATTGTGATTGTGTACTTATGCATTCTTATGGTAATAAAGCAGCTTTTTAGGCGCAGAATGAAGTCAACAAACTCAACGAGAAGTGAAATGATATCCATTTGTGTGTGTGTGCGTGTGTGTGTACAGATCATTGATACGGTTTATTTGTCAACGCTACTGTTCAATTCTTCAGTTAGTTCGGGGAAATTTTCTGCCTTGCATATGTATGACGTTCGGTTGTACTGTACATATGTACATTTATATATTTTTGAATACATACAAGTATATACATATATATCTTTATGTAACATCATCCACGTAACCTTGGTGCTTATTTTGTAACAATTTATACAGCACAGTCAATGAAACCATTCAATTTAAGCATTTAATCTGATTAGATTTTTACGAGAAATCAATTATTTCCAAAGAATTCCAAATTTAGTTCGAAATTTGATTCGTAGAACAGGACAAAATTAAAATTGACAACAAAATCAAAAATGAGGAAGGGAAAAGGAAAACATATGCATGTTTTGAATATGGTTATGTGTATGAGTCCATTATGGTATTTTTGGATATTATTACACTGAACCTGAAAGGTAAAATGTATGCGTAATAATATTTTCTATAATCTAATTTATGTAAATTATTGAACTCAGAAAGTCGACTGAATGTCTCAACTTCGTAAATGAATCGGATTTTTTTATTCAAATTTATGCTAAATTTACGATATTAGCACCTTCAGTTAAGGTTGGTAGGTAGAGTGATCACCTTTAGAAGGCCCTTACTAAAACCACCTCAACTAGAAGCACCTCAGTCTATAACGTGTTCTCTGAAGTATCCCGTGCTTCTGTGGAAGTTCAAAGATCAAAAAAAGTTTTATATGCGAGACATCGTCAAGAAACTCTGGACTGATTTCCTGTAGAAAGATTTTCATTCGCATATAAGGTATTTTTTAGTCTACTCTTCTTCTACCTGTTCTGCCAGAACTCCCAATATGTTAGAGTTCTTATGTCAATTTTTATGAACATGCACACCTTTCACGTCTGCCTTTCTATTGTGCCAGAAAATCCCTTATGACAGGCGAATAGTGGTGGCGATATGTTAAGTAAAGATAAGATTAAATGTGGGGATGCTAAGTTAAGTTATGTTTAGATTAGAAGGAAGCTTAGTTTGGAGTATGCTAAGTTAAATTAAAACTAAGATTGGAGAGTGCGTAGCTAAGTTAAGTTAGAACAAAGTTAAGTTAAGTTAAGAATAAGCTATGTTAAGGCTAAATTAAGTAACTTTAAAGATAAGTTAAGTTAAGGATAAGTAAAGCTAAGGCTAAGTTAAGTCAGACTTCATTAAGGTAAGCATACATTTGGAGGCATGAGCTAATATTAAAATTTATTTACTCGAGTTAAGTTTGGCAAATCTAAGTTAAGTTAAGTTAAGGATAAGTTAAGTTACGAATAAGTTAAGTAAAACCAAATCAAGGTAAGTCAACGTTTGAAAGCATAAGTAAAAATTATGCTACTATTAAGAATTTTTTATCTGAGTCTAAGTTTGGATTGTTCGGTCACAAAATGCCGCAAAGCTGCTTAAATGTGACATTATTATTCAAAATAATCGGGTTATCATAAATAACTGCTCCATACATATGTATGTTATATATGGACATTTCATTTAAATACACTTTCGTGCAGCCGTGCATGGTTTTGCAATTGTACGCAAATACATATAGCAAATGTTGCAGTCGGCGTTTAAATTGCCAACAAGCAAATCTATTTATTTTACAAGCTACTCTAACTGCAATATGCAAACAGTTTTGGCACACTCACTGGGCTACGCTTCGCCCGTAATTGCAACCGTGCGCATAATGCATGTGCGCCTAAAATTATACTATGTCGTAACGCGGTAGTCAATATTTTCTAAAATTTTCAATTGATATTAAGTGCAAAACTTTTTTTCTGTTGAACTCACAATTTATTTCGTATGATTTCATAATGTTTGCCGCGCTCTAATTGATTTGTCATATTTATGTGCTTTAGTTGACTTAATTGAACGGCAATATTAATAGGCTATATATTTATTTCGGACACTATTTATTTTGGGTAGTGAAAACTGCTCGCACGCACACATATACTTTTTGTAGTCGGCGCACCCTGATGCAGTTATTAGCTTTCGCTTATTTAAATAAATATTTTAATAAGGGACTTCGAGCGAGCACGCATATTAAAATTGCTTGATAGCCATAAAACACGCTTGCTTTTTGTTTGATTTTGTTTTTGCGTTTGAATATTAATTTTTTTAATGAATGCTTATTTTAATTAGTGCAGTTCTACACATGCCACGTGTGCGAACAATTTGTAGTTTGTTTTGTTAATGAACACTTCAATTTATCTACGGTTTGCTTTGCATATATCAAAAGCTTCGAAAATTAATTCCAACCAACACAGACAAATATTGGTAAATATAAATGGCGGCTCCAAAAATATAGCAAGTACTACATACATACATCGGATTGTCTAATTGTTGGCATGTTCTTACTCATAATCACAAGATTTTATTGCATTTGCTGCTTACTTCAGTATTATGTTAATCAAGCTTCCCGAAGGCAATTAATTACAAATCAATAATTAAATACTTGTTTTATATTACTGTTGCTAGAATGATAATAATCACAAACTTAATCAAAGAATTGCAAAGCCTTAACGCTTTAAGAGCGTAGCTTTCGGCTGATTTTGGCAATATTGGTAAGCTTTTGCTTATTATTTTATAATAATTAATGAAGCAACATTTGTTATTTGCAGCATACTTAATGTTATCTACAGCCGATTGGAATTTTTGAGGCAAACGTTAAATTAAGAATTTATATTAAATTTATAAATCAATTTACAATATGCCAAAGCGTGTCTACACGTCTATGCCTCGGTACATGTGTCTATGGCTGCAGTTATAAAGGGTGATTTTTTAAGAGCTTGATAGCTTTTTTAAAAAAAAAAACGCATAAAATTTGCAAAATCTCATCGGTTCTTTATTTGAAACGTTAGATTGGTTCATGACATTTACTTTTTGAAGATAATTTCATTTAAATGTTGACCGCGGCTGCGTCTTAGGTGGTCCATTCGGAAAGTCCAATTTTGGGCAACTTTTTCGAGCATTTCGGCCGGAATAGCCCGAATTTCTTCGGAAATGTTGTCTTCCAAAGCTGGAATAGTTGCTGGCTTATTTCTGTAGACTTTAGACTTGACGTAGCCCCACAAAAAATAGTCTAAAGGCGTTAAATCGCATGATCTTGGTGGCCAACTTACGGGTCCATTTCTTGAGATGAATTGTTGTCCGAAGTTTTCCCTCAAAATGGCCATAGAATCGCGAGCTGTGTGGCATGTAGCGCCATCTTGTTGAAACCACATGTCAACCAAGTTCAGTTCTTCCATTTTTGGCAACAAAAAGTTTGTTAGCATCGCACGATAGCGATCGCCATTCACCGTAACGTTGCGTCCAACAGCATCTTTGAAAAAATACGGTCCAATGATTCCACCAGCGTACAAACCACACCAAACAGTGCATTTTTCGGGATGCATGGGCAGTTCTTGAACGGCTTCTGGTTGCTCTTCACCCCAAATGCGGCAATTTTGCTTATTTACGTAGCCATTCAACCAGAAATGAGCCTCATCGCTGAACAAAATTTGTCGATAAAAAATTTTCGAACCGAACACTGATTTTGGTAATAAAATTCAATGATTTGCAAGCGTTGCTCGCTAGTAAGTCTATTCATGATGAAATGTCAAAGCATACTGAGCATCTTTCTCTTTGACACCATGTCTGAAATCCCACGTGATCTGTCAAATACTAATGCATGAAAATCCTAACCTCAAAAAAATCACCCGTTATATGGTTTTCTGTATTAATTGCGCAAATCCAATTATAGTTTAAATATTAAAATTAGTTGCTGCCACAATCAAACGTGTGTGATACGCTAAATATGTTGCTAATTAAATTTTTACAACAAAAAACTTTCATTTGTATAACACTTTGGGGAAATCAGCAGTAATTTTTAAGCTGCCAAAGTTTTAGTTTTTTATGTTAATAACAATACAATAGTAAACATCACAGTGTTATAAAATAATTTTTTCGCTTCTTTATAATCAATTCAGTCTATTCCCAGCTAATTTAATAAATAATTGTAATTTTCACTGAATAACAATTTTAAGGTCGAGTGTGAAATAAAATTAGATAAAAGGGAGGACTGGGCTGTATATTTAGCAATCAGAGGAATTTTTGGCTGATTAAATGAAATAATTTAGTTATTACGTTACTAGCTTATGAAACTGCGTGGTTTTAAGGATTAGTTGTATGTACTTGAACTAAAATTAGAATGTGTAATACTAATATTATTGTTCTTTGTTTGGTTATCTTTTATACTTTCTAAAAATAATATTGGATAGCAAAAGTCTTTTCGTATTTCTAATCGAAATCAACTTATTTTTTTATATTTATAATCAACTTTAATGAAATATGTACCATTTTGATTGACCACTTTTTGCCATTTTTCCACTAGAGACATTATTCCATCAGTGTAAAATTTTTCTGGTTTCTCGGTGAAAAACTGTGACAAGTAATTTTCACAGGCTTCTCTTGAAGCAAGCTTTTCTCCATTAAGGGATTTCTGCATTGACCGAAAGAAATGGTTGCACCGATGGTGCAAGGTCAGGACTGTATGGTGGATGCATTAAAACATCCCAGCCAAGCCCTCCCAGTTTTTGTCGAGTCACCAAAGATGTGTGTGGTCTAGCGTTGTCTTGATGGAAGACGAAACCCTTTCTGTTGATTAGTTCTGACCGTTTTTTTCGATTGCTTTCATCAATCTCATCAGTTGTTGGCAGTAAAATGAAGAATCAATCGTTCGACCAGACTGGAGCAGCTCATAGTGGATGATTCCTTTCCAATCCCGCCAAACACTCAGATTAACCGTTTGAGGCGTCGACCATTCGTTGAGCTTCATCACGCTTGAACCATGATATTTTTTGCACAATGTTGTCGTATTTGATTCACTTTTAGTCTCCTGTTACCATTCACTTCAGAAATGGTTCGATTTCATGTTGTTTCAGCAAAGAATACCAGATGTTAAATAGGTCTAAACATTGAGCTTCTACCAAAAAAAATCGAGCTTCTTTTTGTAGTCAGCTTGTTTGAAATGGTTCAAAATCATGTGATGATAAATGTTAACTTCATTAGCGATGTCATGACTGCTTATATGACATTTCTGGTCAATCTTTTCCATAATTGCATCGATTGTTTCAACGATAGGTCGACGTCTTTCACATCGAAATTTCCAGAACGGAAACTGGCGAACCATTGTTGTGCTACACGAACTGATGCAGCATCGTCTCCGTAAACTCCACAAATTTCATTGACAGCTTGCGTGGCATTCTTTCCTTTTTTATAAAAAAATTTCCAAATATAGCAAGTTTCTTCATTATTTTCACTCATTTTAGAAGAGTTGTAACTTTGTTTCCACTTCTCCGAATTTAATTTTTTGGTTAAACACATTTACACAAACCCTCAAACCGTTCGGCCATTGATCCATAGCAGCACGCACAGTTTGTCTTAGTATTGATGACGCTGTACGAATCGAAGGTTCTTTGAGACTCTCCAAAATTCTGTGGCAAACCACACTATCCAACTCTGAACACAATGGATTAAAATCTTCAGTTCCACACATCCAATCGTCTATAGATATGAAACCAGGAATCTTGCCTTTAAACCACTGCTGGCAGGTTTTTACTTTGTTAGCTGAATCATAATTTTATTGCTTAACTGCTTTAACGCGCCTTCTATGTAACACGTGCCGCTGGTTCACTTTGGCCCTACTTTTAACCCCACTTCTTTCCGATTCACAGAAGTGAAGGGATGTAACGGTTCTACTGTAGACTTCCCACAAACCATTACAGCAGATGGATGGTGATCAGATTGAACCCTTGGAATGACTTTTTTGGACTCTTTGAAAGTTGTTTTCGTAGATTTTGTCGTCTTACTTATAAAAAACCTCTACAAAAGTGAAAAAATTTGCGTCTGTAAACAGCATATGGCTGATTGTCAGAAGATTATCGGTTCACCGGCAGTAAGCTTTCGTATGGAAATCATCTGGAATAAATTTTGACATTGTACCTTGACATAATTTTCTGTTTTCTTAGAGAATTTCTGCGATTTTGAGAAGCTCTGTAATTTTTCGTTCGCTTTTCATAACTGAATGCATTGTAACAGAATTTTTGGCAAAACTAAGTATTTACTTCCCAGGGCACTTTCTACTCCATTGTCCAGATTATGCAAGACTGAGGCTGAAACATCTCGTTAAACTTACCTCCGGCGAACCTGAATCAATAGCTGAAATTGACATTAGGCGTTTTAACAAATTTGTGATAAGTTCAAATGATTTCTTTACCAGGTTCTACCACAACAAACCTGCGTTCTAAGCTGCCCAAGTAAAATCGCTCAAAGAATCGACCCATTAACCTAACTTAAGTAGTTCAGTTTAATTTGAAAAATATATAAGAATATAAAAAATACAAAAAAATATTTTTTTTTTTATAAAATATAAATTTCCAACTAAAATACATTTTTTCGTTTAAGAAATACAATAAATTTGAGTTGGTAGAAACCCTCACAACTTTAAATGAACTCACCCGAAACCGTACGTTTTTGTGCAAGAATTGTTGCTTATATTTTGTGCGTACATCCTACACTTTATTATCCGTTTTTACTTTCCCCAAAGTGCAGCAAAATTAACTAAACAGCTTATAAAAATGTCTCCCTTGACAAAGAAGAAAGAAGTTGTTTGAGCTTTTTTAACTCCTCTAGATTCTTTTTGCGGCTATGCCGGCTCAAAGGACCGGCACACATAAACACATATGTACGCGTATGTGCGTATGTACGCATGAAGAAGAATATAAACTTTGGGTAAATTGCGCACATATAAATGCTGTATATATGTATATATAAAGTTTGTGCGCATTTTTGTCGACCACGGCTAATTTTTCTTAGTTCGAATGAGCCAGGTTATAGACCAGCGCTGTGCCATAATAGTAAGGCACCTTTCGTGCCGTTCACACACATTCATACAAATTAGTGCGTCGCAATGTGAGAACGTGTGAGTGATACAAATATATATAAATGTGTATGTGTGCGAAATGTGGCAGTTTATGGAGATCGTGCAAATGTGTGGCGCTTTATTCATAGGCATTTAAGTCGTTTTAGTTTTTGTGGTCCCATAGCGTTGAAAGTTTTGCAAGAGGCGTACAAATTGTAGCGAATTGTGTTTGGCTCAAATAATGTAGGCCCCGCGACACCTAAGTGGCTGTAATACGTATACATGAAGTTATTCAAATTAATTCCTAACTTTTGTGTCTCTATCTCAGCTTGTTATGCAATGTGAATTATAATTTTGGGTAGTCGAAAAAGTCTTTTCGTATTTAGTCGATAGAAAAATGGCAAAAAGTGGTCGACCAAAATGGTACAGATTTTTTTATTTATTTATTAGTATAAATATATAAAAATTTATTAGTATAAATATAGAAAAAACTTTTTCGACTACCTGTATTGTACGAACATCAGATATTTTAAATGTAGATTTTAATTTTATTCGGTAATGCACATAGTTTCCACCAAATTATATTATTTAAACAATTTTTTATTACCTTCATTTTGTCTAGTGCGGCACTCCTGTCTTTGGTATTTTATTCTTCCACTTTATATTTCTTCATTTCCTGTTAGTTGTATTCCGGACGAGCGCTCCAACGGCAGTTACCATTACTTGGCCTTTTCGCGCTTGCCAAAAATTTATTACCTGCTTAGTGTTCGCTACTTGCTACCTTCCTGTGAAGTCCTTCCATCTTAGCAACAATTGCATTCAAGCGCTGCTGTCGCTCCATTGTCGCTGACGACGGCATCGTCTTCATCATAGCGATCCGAATCTTGGTGGCTGTACTTGCTGTTGCCCTTGTTGTCGTTGTTGTTCTTGTTGTCATCATTGTTGTCGCAAGTTTACAAGTTTTTATGTCCTTCAGTTTCCTAGTTTTACGTCACCGCAGCGGCGCTTCCTATTGTCTGCTGCTACAACAACAACAACAACAACTTTTTTGTTATCTGCTTGTTCGTTTGCTCGTTTTCTGCTTACTCTGTTACTCGGTTAGTTTCTTTTGCATTTCCTATGAGCTCAGCATTTTTTACTAGCATATTATTCTACTTCTAATGCACATTACTTATTCTTTCATGAATCGTCTTCATTTCATTTTGGTGGCGTTTTCCTTCACATACATTTCCGCTGGCAACGGGGCGAACAAATTCTTTTAATTTCATGCCATTTAATTCTGCTTCTTGCTGTTATTGTTGTTGCAATAATGACAACAACAAATTTGGAAAAGGTGCAAAAGCATTTGTAACAGGACATGCTTGCTTAGTGTCGTGCATCGGCGAGCCCAGCCAGTGCCACACATACACCCACACGAAACTCAGTGTGCATTATTTTATTTCATTCCGATAGCAACTTGGTTACATTTCTTTATTATTTCCTTAATTTTCTTTTGTCACTCATGGAAACGAATTGCAATGGGAAAACATTTAAATATTTGCATTTCTTATTGAGTTTGTGAATAAGAGGAAAATTATGAAAAACTTGGTTATATGCATACATACACTTGCAGATCCATTCCAAATATTTCAAAATTAACAACTACAGGGGACCAAATTATGAATCCAAACCATTCTCGAATTCCTTTGAAAATACACAAAAAATTTAATAAAATTTGGTCCAGCCGTTTAGCCGTTTAGTGACATACATACGCACACAAGAAATATGTAAGAAAATATATATAGCATTCGGTACTCTAAAAGCAAAAACATAACCTCTTTTTGAACTTTTAGATTTTTCCAGGAAAAGAACTTGGTTGAAAGATACCAATTTTGACTCGAAGTGTTAGGCACACGACCAAATAAGTGAACAGGCAATATTCTTAATATTTTTAAATCTGCATTCTAGATTTAAATTTTTTAACTTGTTATCTAGAAAAAGTGAAAATAATAATTATTACATAATAATTACATAACGAGACTCTAAAATTTGGAATATTACTCGAGAAACAAAATGCAAGGGCCCCATTTTATAGTTTAAATTTAGAGAAAACATAATAAACATATTAATCAACGAAAATCGGTTCATTGTTTTTCAAAATAATTCACTTTTGCATGCGTTTGAACCAATTGTTGAAGCACTTTTGCCGAGTTGATCTACGGCAAAAGTTGTAAAAAAATAATCTCGACTTGATAAATTTTTTTGGCCGATATGAATATTTCAAGTTAAATAACACCAAAACCGCTCGGGTGCATATTCTTCTTCATACAATGACCTACCAGTGCTTTTGATTTGACAGCCTCGAGTCCATTTTTAGTGCAGTACTTTACATTTATTTTCCGAGCTGGATATATTTTAAGAGTAATCGAAGTTATATACTTTCTGCAGATACTCGCCAGCTCACTAATTGAGGATGCTATTTACACCTTGCTTACTCTGTTTGAGAAAGAAATCATTGACAGTAATGATGGCGCCGATCATGCGTTAATCATTTAGCAAAAGCATAATATTGGAACGTGTATTGCTGAAGGTATGCTTAGAAGTGCATATATACATATACATCACCAGCTGGATGTGTGCTTCTATGCAGGTGTCGAGTCGTTGACATTTTGCATCAATGCAACATAAATTTTTCAAACGATTGACTCAGCAAACCGGCCACGTGAACGACGATGTTTGCCACCAGCAGCATAGGCGGCAACAGTCAGCCCAAACCGCACGAGCAGTACACGTGCAACATGGGCATAGCCACACGCCAGGTGGCATACCATTGAAAGTAAATGACAGCTGTGGCAGCAGGCAGAAATGTTAACGGTAAAGCAACAGCTTACTCTACAGCATCGTCATCGGCATGCCGGTCTGTGTGTGTGTGTTTGTATGTGCATACTCGTAAGTTTGCTTAGTGTTTATGGGCACATGCTTACGGCAAGTGCATATCCAACAATAACAAAAACAAACCAAACACTGCTTATTGAAATTGCTTGCCATTGCTATTGCCGGTTACCGTATTGCCGGACAACGCTGCGTATGAGCTACATATACATATATGCATATGCATGTGTACATATAAATGTACAGAGAGTGTGTTAAATGAGCCAGCCGTCATTGTTCAGATTTCACAACCATTGTTTGCCTGGCTTTACTTACAGCTCTTGTGCTTTAATTATTGACGGTATTCTATTTGAGTCGCTTTCTTGTATTGATAGTAGGCATGATTGACATCAGTAATGTTCGAAAATGGCCACAGCTGTAGGTTGCCACACCCCATTAGCACCTAAGATTGCCTTTGATTGTTGAATGCACCATTTGGTAAATTAACCAATGCCGAAGTTTGATTATTTTAAACGATTGTATCCGCTCGGAAGTCAGAAAAACGCGTTATTTTTGTGAACTGTGTTATAAAATATATTTTATTAAATAAATAAATATTTAAAAGTAAATTTATAGTATTTTATATACTTTATGAATCAGCGATTTATTTTTAAAAATTTTGAATTCCTTTGTTCACGTATCCGATCGCCAGGATGACCCCTGAAAGTAGATATCTTCATATACATATATTATTCACTATCAAAATAGATGATTACATATAATGATCGAAGTACTGTTTAAGATTATTATTTTTGACAAAATTACGGCTTCCCACACTTTCGAAATTATAAGCAAAAATCTTACTTCTTCGAGTATTACCTTACGGAAATATTTGATAAGGTCGTGTGAAAATTTCATTTGGTTTCGAATAAATTTTTTTCTAGATCAGTGCATAAGCCTTTAAAAGTGATAAAACGCATAGCGGTTGAAACCGATTGCAACCAAAGATAAAATATTAGAAATTATAGAAAAAATAGTTTTCGGCCCATTTGTGGTCGGGAAGAGCAAGGGCGGTGGTAGAATTTTAAAGGTTAAAGGGAAAGGAAGTGATAGAATTTTTCAGGTTAAAAACGCTTTAACTCGATTTTCGGCAAAACTATGACTTCTACAGAAACAAATTATATGGCAAAGTAGTAGGTATTGAAAAGATTCCAAAAGTTCTGTGTATTGACTTTTTCCACATAACCTCAAAAATTCATGTGGAAATTCAAATAAAGCTTCTTTCACGAGATTTGGATTAAACTTACCATAGGATCCACATTCACATCACTTTTTTACTCACGACAAAATATCGGAGTTTTTCTGTAGGTACGTTTCTTGAAGTATCTACAATCATGAACAGAGAAATAGCACACTTGGAGAATATTGTCGATATAAACAGGGAACATTTTTAATTTTTTTATTAGCATCAGATAAAGTGAAAAATAAGTAAGTTATTAAAAAAAAATGAAAAAAGCTTTATTCAATAGTTCTTTAAAAAAATGATTAAGCTTCCCATTACGTGTTTAGGTCTGGACATAAAAATAACTCGTTAGGCTGGTTCTGCGGAAATTAAATAAATTTATTAGAAATGTAATTATTATTATAGCCGTTAGGTACTTACAACGTTAGCATCTTGTTGTGTGTTCACAATTTTTCAAAATTGAGTGGCATCGTCGGGGCAAGCTCTCTACTAATATCTCACGCTTTCTTTGTGGAATTGCGTACCATGCCTCCTTGATTATAGTCCGGAGTTCTTCGGCATTTATTAATTTTTTCTTGGCAATCTGTATCTTAACGTCCTTCCATGAACTTTTTATCGAGTATGCATCGGGACTTTGGGCTGACCAGCTCAGGCAGTCAATACTTTCTGCAGTGAGCCAGTTCTACAAACGTTAAGCTGCCTTGGATCACTGTCATGTATAAAAATTTAAATCACTGCCATCGATTCGAAATCGAATGGTTCCATGGTATTTTTGAGAATGTTCTGGTATTCAAATTGGTCCATTCTACCATCTTTCTATACCAATGGTCCAACGCCGTATCAGGAATGCTCCTCAGACCATTACGCTACCTCCGGCGTGTTTAAGAGTTTTTGTAGTGTGGTGTATACGCCCGACACCTGGAACGACTGACTAATGGTTTTCTATCCGATCTGATACGGTTCGCCTTAGCTTCATCATTCAACAGAACACTTATCCAAAATTTGACCTCCTTTTCCAAATGTTCTTTAGCTAAGTGCAGCCGTGCTCTTATGTTCTTTTTTTTGGACAGTTGTGGTTTTTTCGACACTACAGTCGAAGTTGGGCTCACAAGAGGGCTCGTAAACCTATTTTACGCATACACATACGTATTTACATATATACATGTTTACATACTAAATTTGAAATGTGGCATGGTTTTCATGAATATTAATATTTTTTAACCGCAAGAGTTAGGTGTATTTAAAGAGGCTCGACTATAAAACTTTTATCACTTCTTTCTAAGAGCAATTATATTTTATTTCTGTGTAATTATGAAACAAATTTCTCACTACACTCACGTTTATTCGAGCTAATTAATACTGTTTTAAGTAAATAGTGGAAAACAAATATTAGCGCATGCAAATAACACTCAAACCCTGAGAGAATACACAAAGCCTGCCACAATTAGGGAGTCAAAGGGACTACAAAAATAGGAACTCTAAATATATGCTGCTCGTTCCACCCCACTTTGGGCAACGCAACAACCGCAAAAAAGTGCTAATTTAACCTCTCTTACTCACGATTTGACAACCAACTAACCATCCCATTTGGCATCGCCGGCAAATTTGCATATCATTAAAATAGTGTAAACGCACTAATACAGCTGTGCGCACTATAACTGTTAAACGCGCGAAAATGCTTAGCTACTTATTGTATGCGTGCGTGTGTGTGCATGTGTGTTGGTCTGCGCTTGACAACTAATTTGCGAATTTGTACACAGTGGCTGGCCGTAACATTATGCAAAATCATAAAAAGGCGAATTATTCGGGAGATTGCATAAATTAGCTGCGCTCGGAACTCGTCAGCGATGATTTATTGGTACGCAGATTTAGATAAAATTCATTGAGTGCTCCTGTAAAGCGCTCAATTATTTTATATGTATAAATAATTAATTGGATGTCACGAAAATTGAACGATAAATTTTCTACTGTCCTTTCAAATAGCGAAGCGCCAGTAAATATTTCGTGACGGAACTACTATTGCCTTTGTGACAGCGTTGTCAGCGAACGGAGTGACAGTAACCATTGTTGCCATTAGCATTGTTTATTAAATATGGCCCTATATTTGGTCAAGCTAATTACAGCTAGGTATTTTGCAATCTGTCCAATAGTAAATTAAGTTCAGTAAGCGATCGTAGAGTACAAAAGAAAAACTATTAACATCGACTGCACGAAAGCTCTATTACCCTTGACAAATACAAAAGATCCCTAACACGATCTTGATTCTGATCGGTTAGTTTGTATGGCAGCTATATGCTATAGAAATGCGATCCGAAAAATTGTTTCAAAGAATTCATCATAGCCTCAAAGAATAACCCGTGCCGAATTTCTTGAAGTTTTCTTGTCAAATGGAAAAGTTGTATATAAAAGTACTAAATTCCGATCATTGGCCTTTCCAACGAAGTAGAGGTCTTTCTCTTCTTCCGCCTCCACCGGTAGGTACTGCGTTTCTTAATTCGCTGAACTATGTCAATGTCGTGGTAAAACTCGTACAGCTCATCGTTCCATCGAATGCAGTGAAATTTCACCGTGCAAAGGACCATAAATCCTCAGCAGACCTTTCTCTCGAAAACTCGTAACGCCGACTCATCAGATGTTGCCATCATTAATTTTTTTGCATCATATAGCAGGACTATATGCTCTAGTGGTCCGATATCAGTAGTTCCGACGAATAAGCAGCATCCTGGTGAGAAAAGAACTTGTGTAAAATTTCAGGTCGATATTTCGAAAATTGGGGGACTAGTTTACGTATATACAGACGGACATGGCTATATCCCATCAGCTTATCGCGCTGATCATAAAGGTATATACAATTTTTAGAGTCTCTGACGTTCTCTTCTGAGTGTTACAAGTTCCGTAGAATAGGAATAATGATATTGTATAATGATATTGCTTTCCCAAGCTAAATACCGGTTTTACAAAAACATACGTTTTAAACCGAAGCCTGTAAGCCATTAAACTTCGTGAACTAAGGAGATTTGGAGTTGAAATTTTTTTTAACTTATTTTAAATTTTTCCAATGCATTTCATAAATCTCTTTCACATGTGAAGCTCAGATGTCGAAAATAATGGCGATTCGTCTGTGAAAAAATGAAAGTAAATTAAACACCGACTGACAGCGGTAAACATGGGCTATGACGTGCGACTCTCATGACATCACTTTCGCAACGGTAATGTACGTACAGATGAACGAAATGAAAATCATTCAGTCAGAATGTGTCATTGATTGTAACGGCTGTCAGTTCTTCAGCCATGATGGGTATGGTATCTTCCATTTAGATTGCAGCAAGGAATAAAAGGGAAAAGCATTAATGCAAATACTTGAAAAGAAGAAGAGTACTTGGCAGTGGTTTGATGGCATTCAAACAGAGTTGCATGTGAAATGTTCACTATGTGTAACACAAGTATGCACATTTGTGAATATTTAAGTGGAAATGTGTCGTGTCTTTCGGTTGATAAACGGTTAGAGTTTCTCTTTTCTCTAATCATACTTTGCTAAAAAGCGGTGAGCGCTGTTATAAAATGGCTACAGTTGCGTAGTACTACACTACAGATGCTGAGTTCGATGCCAGTTTCAATATGAAAAACATATTTTTTATAACGGTTGTCTAGCGGTAGATAAAACGAACCCAATATACAGTGACAAAGTTTATTTTATAAAAAACCCTTTAAAATGCGTCGATTCTGCAGTTTGCTGTTTTTTCGGTTAACATCTTGGTGAAAGGCAGTTCTCGGGAAAATAAACTCGGCTAAACAGCTACAAGCGACCCCAAAAATATGTACAATATATATTGTCACCTAAAATGCAAAGCAACGTATCTTCAAAAAAAAAAAAGTTGGAAATCGTTTTTAGATATAATAAGAAATATATAACCATTTTATTACGCGTACGATAACCGCTATATAACCGTTTCATAACCAAAACTCAAATTTTGTTCCAATATGAGTGCTTTCTTTTATATAATTTTTTTCGCCTGTAAACTTATGAAATGTTGTTACATTATTTTGCATTTTAAGTGACGATACGTATATAGCTGTACTGTAGCTCATCGCTTGGTCATTCCAGCTGCACAAGAACCTCAATGATACTTGAAGTGAGAATTTTCCTTTCTGCATATCATGTTAACATGTGTACGCCCATGCTTTTGCCATACTTATATGCACGCATATATGTTACATATACAACATAAACTTTCGCAAATAACCACAAACATCCTACGATATATCCACTATATCCACTATGCTCTCAACGTCTCCATGTGTTATGATTTAGAGTGTCTTATTTTTTCTAAATATTCATTGAAAGTGAAAGAGATAAAAATAAACTTGTGACAGCCTCTGCAGGTGGTTCAGGCCACACGTAGGGCAGCAAAAGTGTGATAAAGAAAAATATTCGTATTCGATATAATCGTGTGTAATATCATCTTCGCCTAAGCATAAAAAATATATATTTTATTTTATAATTTAATTTTATAAATATCTATCATGGTCGTGTTTCATCACAAACTTTGTCCTGATATCAAATGTTAGAAACCACACAATGCTCCACAAAGTTCATAAAAAAATTTCAACTGCACAAAGTCGTTTATTTGTCGCTTGACCTGAAAGCACTTTTCCGTAACAATGAATGAATATTTTTTATTATAGAGTGTTGTACGAGTGTTGAGGCTTTGTATACTGCAATTTCTAACTCAATTGAAAAAATTTAAAATTTTCGCTTTAATTTTATAATTTTATAGTGTTTTTCATTAATGTTATTTAATTTGGTCATGTTTAATATATGCGCATGTATGTGCATAAATTGCAGTAAAAAAACGTGCAACAATATATGGCGTTGCAGCCTCGTATTTCCATATATATTTATTTGGTTTTGCGCTATATTGGTGGACCATTAAGCTTACATTTTGTTCAGCCATAAAACCACATTTTTCACGCTCATTTATAATGACATTCACACGGCACACAGGCCGCCATACAGACACACACAACCGTAGCTGAATACAAACAAACAAAGTAAATATGGTAATGCCGCACACCAATGCAGACGCTATGTAAATATTTTTTAATAATTTACCAAGTGTAATTATTTGGTAATTAATATTTCAACGTTGCATATATGCACTAGTAATTGTATATTATTATTTTTTTTTTCTGTAAACTTGTATGTATGTATGTGCAGCAGCCAGTTGTACCTTTGTGTTTGTAGGTGCTGTAAAAATATACAAAACTATATAATAGCTATTCGATATGAGTAAAAATGTGTAAGTCGACACACACATTGTTAAGCAGTATTACAGTTTATGTAACAAGTCTATGCCGCATACACTTTTGCAAGAATGAAACACAAGTGAAATCTTTAATCTTAAAGTAACGAAATATGCAATGTTATTGCAAAAATACATGTAAAGTTATGGTTAATAATCCGCTTTATATTAAATTAATATTTATTTCTCATGCAGAACTAAAATTTTTCCGTAAGAAATAATTGAAAAATATTTTAAGGCATCGAAGCTAAGTCAGTTTAAATTGAAGTTAAATTGTAGATTTTATTTTGTATGCATTGCTATTTGTAACATAAAAATGACTACCAATAGTAGGTTATATCTATTTGAGCTAAAAAACTCGATTTTTTTATTTCCATATAAACTGCCCTTAAACTGCGTACAGGATCATCTAATGTGAAAAAATACATGTTTTAGTTAAAATCTTAACTTAGAACTTGGACGAAGGAGAAAAACTGAAAATTTAATTTTTGTAGAATTTTGCGACTTTTTTTCATATAGTTGTAATCGAAAAAAATCTTTCGTCCTAGTTTTGAAGAATTGAACCTTAAAGACCTGAGTAAAATTTCATGAAGATCGGTTAAGTAGTTCTCGAGAAATCTTAACAACCGACTTTATAAACACAGTTTCGACGAAAACTAAGCCTAGCTAGCCTCGAACGCAGAAATTCTTTTGGCTGTATCTCCGAAACTATTACTCAGATCAACTTGAAAATTTAGGATAATATTCTAAAGTAGACTTGTAGAATTTAATAAGACAATAAAAAAATTCGATTTTTTGAAACCCGTAACCCATGTAATCTCTTGACTAAGCCTTCAGGATAAGAAGGATCAAATTTGTTCAATATTCTCTAACATTTTTTAATTTGTGTACTAACTTATTTAAATATTAATTTAAAAATTTTAATAAATATTAAAGCCCAGGTGCATCCTGCTTGGGTCCTCTTTGTCGCCTCAAAATGCTTGTTTTTCATCGGGATCATACTCAAAGATCCATGGCTCGTCACCTGTGATTACGTTGTTCAAAAATTTGGGGTCACTTTTACACATGTTCAAATTTTCTTGGCACATTTCCACTCGCCGCAGTTTCTGGTCGTCAGTGAACACTTGTGGGACCATCTTCGCGCACACCTTGCGCATGTTCAAGTGCCCCATAACAATGTCATGAACAACAGATTTTGATGAATTTAACACCCGGCAATTAAACGAGCCCTTAGTTGACGGTCTGAGTTCAAAACTTTGAGTGCACGAGTCGCATTGTCGGGGTTTGTCGAAGTAACAGGTCTCCCAGCACGGTCTTCATCAGCGACCTCTTCCCGGTCCTCCAAAACGGTTCCTTCGTTTTTGAAAATATAATATACCCGTTCTATGTTCACCCAACAATGAAATAATTTTCAAATTCATCAAATATTATAGTTTCGGAACTTATTTAATCTGTTTTTTAAGACCCTCCCAAAGGGGGGGGTCACGTAAATTCAAAAATTTTCAAAATTAATATTAACATTTATTATATAAATTGGAATTTTTGTTTAGCTTAACTTACTCACGTAATACGAACAAAAGTTCGGTCTAAATCATACGAAGGGAGTAAGAGCAATTTTCCAGATTGTCAATTTGCCACCAGTAAGTCTATATTATATACATATGTATGTGTAAGAATATTTATTTATCTCGATGCCACTACTATTATTTTAACACACACACATATGCCGCAAGGAAAGTCATTTGATGTGTTCTTGAAATCGTCTGCTGCCTACTGAAAGGCAACCACAAAATGTCATTATGAAACGCAATTATTTTGATCACTCTGTGGCCATTCATAAGCACTTATTGACAAACACACTTAATTTTAATGCTTTAAAATGACCCTATTTTGTGTCGCCCCACGTCACAGCCGCCGCCACATGGCTGGCGTTCAGGTGGGCGATGCGCACACATAATTGCTTAAATGAAATATTTTTTGCATAATTTAATAATTGCTACTAAAGTGTAGTACTTAAAGCACTTTTGTGATCAATATCATAATTGGCATTAATTAGTGTTTGATGAAGCGTGCATGCAACACATACACACGTCGGGCATGTAATTGCTTATGCGAGATAAATATATGTGTATTTACTACATATAATATATAAATGGCGCACAAATGGTTAAAAGTATTTACTACAACACGTTTTCTATGTCAGCAACTATGTGTGTGTGTAAATGTGTGCTGTTTATAACTAATTATGCAACTTAAAGGCACTTAACGGTCATGGCATCAGCAGAATTTATTTTATTGAGAGCGAAGCTTTACTGACCACGTGTGAGCGTATAAGTATTGAACTTTATTGTATTTGCAGGAAGTAATTTGTTATTTTATTACAATTTTAAGCTCTTTAAGTGTGCGAGAATTAAAAGTGGGGGGACAACGGAAGCAATCTTCGTTTATTATTTGACGAGCGTCAGTCACGTTTTCAAAGCAAAATTATAGTTACAACTTGAGACCAATTCGCTTTTATTGAAAGTTATTTTATCAATAAATTTATCAATATTCTTCATGTGATCAGGAAGCAATAATTACATATCAGTGGTTTTAATTAGCTTTTTGGCTTTATAAATGTGTTTACTCTAATAGCAAACATCGCGTAATGCAAATAATTTTAAATTATTATATTAGGCAATTGTGTTTGTAAGCCTAATTCTTTTATCTGCATACAGTTATGTGAAAGATAATAGAGACAGTGGCTTGCATTTAAAGAAGTTAATGTGTATCCAGAAGTGTGAGCGAATCGGAAGCAATTAAGGGGTGACGTGGGATTCCTCGGGTAAAAAACTGAATTTGTTTTCTCATATAAAAAATGAAATATTTTATTTAATTTTTTTTTATTATGTTGTATGTTTGTACATTATTAATAAAGAAATTCTGAAATTTATGGAAAATAATATTTTAAACTTGGCACGTGGAACAAACATACGCGCGCATTGATAGGATAACTCCTTACAGGACCATCTAAAGCGAAAAAATACGTGCTATAACTTGGAATTTATTTTTATAAGTAATGAGTGATAAAATGATGCCGTAAACAGGCAGCAATTGTATGGCTTACTAGTATAGTAGTTTTGTTCTTAAGCATCCATGTCCTTACTATTTTTCACACAACTGTACATATACGTATATAAATATTATATATGTAGTAGATAGATATACAAATTATATTATATTATATTCATAAGGTTTTTTCAATCGAAAGATGAATAGACTTGTTTGACCAACCAAATGCAAAAACCTTAATGCTTTGATTAGCAAATAATTTGGATGCAATCAGCTACTTTGAATTTACATAAAAATAATAGTGGCTTTAAACCAAATGCAAATACATTGGCATCAACACATTTAATAAAGCAGGAAAAGTAAATGAAAAAATGAGTTCAAACTCACCAGCTTCTCTCTCAGCGTTTCGCGCCTCTTCACACCTTCTAATGCATGGGCAACGCCGAGTTCAAATAGCGCATTAAATCATCATTTTATTTGCACAATTTTTTCTAGCACGCTGCATATTTTCCATGCATATTTTTTGTGCATGAATAATTTCTGCGCATTTTCATTATATACTACTTTTTACTACTAATTGTGCTGCCACTAGCCGTCAATTAAACACATCATAAATTGATAAAAATTTCATAAAAATGTATTATTAATGTGCAAGCTGTTGAAAGGATTAGGCCGACAGTCCCCAGCTGAACGCATCAATTTAGCAAGGTCTACGTGTTCAATAAAATGAGCCCGGAGCACTTTTCGTTTGCCAAGTATGCGGGTGGCATGTGTAATAGCTGCTCACTGTGTGAAAGCGAAATTGATAACTTAGACGAGAGTAACTGGGTATTGAACCCGGTGCGTCCATGCATGTTTACCGCACAAGAGCTGCTTGCCACGGCACATATTCGCCGAAACAATTGCGATCATCGGTTGCAAAAACGAAATGCATATTCCACACAATAAATCAGCGAGCAAATGACAAATGTTGTGCAAACAAAAACCTTCATTGCATATAAATGCAAATGCTTTTTTCTACAATGACCACATTTAGCAGTTTTTTGCGCAGTTTTTTCTTAAAATTCAATGTTTTGCTTAATCAACATCAGCTTACATTCACCGTTTCATTGGTGACTGTTTAAATACAATATGCAACGATTTTTTATTTTTTTTTTTGACAATATTTTGTTAAAATTTAATATATATGTATGTATTCTGTGTATGTTGTGTACAGCCTTGTTTGCAATTTCCGGCTAATGACCACTCAGGAGTTCATATCAAATGACTGAAGAGTTGTTTGTCTTTAACAATTTGGTATTTAATAATTTACGCTCAATATTTATAATAAAATAAAATTATCTACTCTTGTGCCACTCAATTCAGCCAAGTGGCTGCAACAGATTCGCTAGTTTTTGTTTGTTACATTTAAAGCATTTGTAATAATGATTTAATATTTCTTTAAGTCAAATTCTCAAGTCTCTAATTAAAGTTGGTATCAGCATAATTTTTTGACATTTTTTTATATTTTTATAATGAAATTTAATGAACCAAATATGTACCTTTTCGGTCGACCACCTTTTGCCATTTTTCCGCTAGAGACATTATTCCATCAGTGTAAAACTTTTCAGGCTTCTTTTGAAGCCAACTTTACGCCATTAAGAGAGTTCTGCATTGACCGAAACAAATGGTAGTCCGATGGCGCAAGGTCCGGGCAGATGCATCAAAACTTCCCAGCCAATCTCTCCCAAGTTTTGTCGAGGCATCAATGATATGTGTGGTCTAGCGTTGTTCTGATGGAACGCGAAGCTCTTTCTGTTGATTAGTTCTTACCGTTTTTTTCGATTGGTTTCTTCAATCTCAACAGTTATTGACAGTAAAATGAAAAATCAGTCGTTCAGTCTGGTCGAGCAGCTCAGAGTGGATGATTCCTTACCAATCACACCAAACACTCAACATAACCTTTCGAGGCGTCAATTCTGGCTTCGCGACCAGATCAATCTTTTCCATAATTTCATCGACTTTTTCAAAGATAAGACCAGAGCGAGGCGCATCTTTCACATCGAAATTTCCATAACGAGAGCAAGCGAACCATTGTTATGCTACACGAACTGATACAGCAACGTCTCCGTAGACTTCACAAATTTCATTGATGGCTTGCCTTTCCCTTCCTTTTTTATACAAAAAATTTCAAAATATAGCGAATTTTTTTCATTATTTACACTCATTTTTGAACAGCTGTAACTTTTTTTCTACTTCCTAGTATTTAATTTTTTTATTTTTGTAAAATCTCATCTTTCCAACACTTTATGGTATGACACAATGTGACTGTGAGCACTGGAGTTATAAAACTGCAACGACATCTATTGACAAAATACTTTTTGGCTACCCAATATTTCCATTCTTCATTGATTGTACAGGACGTATGTAGATGTTTTTGCTGACTACAGGGACGTTGTCCGTATATGTGCAAATTTGCGTAGTTATATTTAATATGTGTCTAGTTCATTTTCTGTCATTTCTTTCATCAATGACCCTGCATAGCATTATGTTGAATATTCTAGATGATATCGCTTCTTCTTGTTTTACTTCAGATTTTATTGAAATCCTCTGGTAGCGATTCACTGTTTCAGATCAATATGAATTGTGGAATTTGCGAAATTTCAGATTCGTCTGCCGTTGCCTGAAGTTTATCCATGTAGTGAGTGTTTGGTACCAAAGTTACCTGCGATGTTAACCAGAGCCAGATTCAGAAATAGTTTTTGGAGGCGGGTGGTTAAATAAACATTTTATTGAAAGATGAAAATTATTATATTAAATATAATAGTCTTTATACAGTTTAATATAATGGTGAAACAATTTCAGATCGACCTTCTAATATCAAATTCTGCCAAATTGCAAAAAACACCTTACAAAGACATTATAAATTAGACGTGAGGGTGACATACATTATTGCAATGTAAAGTAACCGATGTAGTAGTCGGTAACTTGTTGTCTTTTGCATTTTGCATTTTGCCTTTGCTTCCAATGGCACTGACAGTGATCAAGGTGACCTTTGAGCTTCAAACGTCGCACGACGTTGTCATTATCCAAAAGGCCTTTGAATCTATCTGTCAAGCAGTCAATAAAATTTTCCATTTCTTTGGTTTTCAAAGCACATAATTTTTCTGGAGGCAGCAAACTCAGTTGAAATTCATGCAATACTTCTCTAGAAAAACGCGTCTTCAAATCTTCGCCAATTGTATCCAACAGAGGAATGTACTCTGAGGTCCTGTGGTATTCCTCGGAAGTTTCCAAGCAGAAATTTTCGGGTTCTGTTTGTCGGCCACAAATTCTTGGTATTTTTTCGTATATGAATAAATGGATCGAAAATGTTTCTCAGTTTTTTGTTTTCGATTTCGGAACGTTATAAGCAGCGTATCTGTCATTTTCTGAAGAAACACGCTGAGTGAATTAGTTATGGATAGAATATCACATAGGAAAAATATTCCAATTATGAATTACAATTTGAACACAGCTGCGATGAGTACGTTGATTTTCCTGCTGTTTCCTTAATTTTTCAGTTACTAATTTTTCTATTTTCCACCATTTCCCTCCTCCATAATATTTACTTACTTTGTTGTATGTAATTAATAAAGTCTGTTGTTTACTGATTTTTAGCTTAGTTTTTATTTAATGTTTTGCGTTTGTTCAGAAGTCTCTCTACACGATTTACTTTTTGTTCCATTATAAAAATCTTTTTACAAATTTCTCCAAAGTTCCTCCCGTGTATATCTTGGGAGGGCCACAATGCCTATCTCACATTTCATATTTTCAGCCCCGATTTATTTCTTTTATTCAGCTTGTAATATGATATTTATATGTCATGAGCCGAGTTTCCATTTATTATCCTTTCTTTGAAGTTTTCCGGTCGTCAACATTATTTTAGCCTCTTCTCTGGAATGCTTGTGCTGCTTCCATGAGAAATAAGTCTCCGATTTTTTTGTTACTACCGATTTGGTTGTCCGCCCTACATCAGTAAGATCGAACGCTAGCCACGTGCTAGATTGTTATACCTAAAGTAGTCAGGTTGTCATTTTATCCTAGAAGCTGTCTAATAGGGCTATGTCGCCCATAATAATTATAACATTGGTACCCCAAAGTTTCGCATACGAAGCTTTAAAAGCAGAAGCAGATACATAAGTGCCCTTATTTACAATATACGTACATATAATACTTTGGGTGCTTAAGAAAAACTCTAAGCCTAGGATTCATTTGTTAGAAAGCGGAAAATATGAGTAATAAACTTATTTTCCATAAGTCAATTGAAATTTATAACCATAAAGTGGCAATTTAATATTGTGAAAAATCCACAAACAATAAAACGAAAAATTTGGAAGAATATTCATAAGCTCAAAAGTGTTTGTGTTTGCACTGCTGTATGCGCCTACGAGTATGCTTTGAAAGCTTCAAATCATAAGGGCATGGCTCTAGATCATTCCGGAAAGTACAAAAGCTAGCCTCGGTAGTAACCAACCACTCCTACAAACAACAACGCACAACCAGCAGCCACCAACACCCTACTTCATAAACCTATATTGGAATCAAACATATGTATATTTGCATATGTGTATATGATGGAACGTGCGCTTACACATATGCCGACGCACATTCGTACCCTCAATGCTTGTTATACATGTGAGTGTGTGTGAGGCTGACTGACTGGCTTATGCGTAAATACCTTTGGTGTAATTTATGTGCAGATTTCTGGCACACCGGGTAACCTACATTGTAGTTTATAAAAATCGCTCATATTACAAAATACTTTTATGTGCGCACACACACGCGCACGCTGCTCCGCTCTCCCATAAAACATACGCAAACGACTTTTTCACCCCCGCTTTTTGATTTTGTGACTTCTTAGTTGGCGTAACGCTTTTATACCACGCTGTAATAATTCAAATTGAGATGTAGTAATTTAAAAGTGGGATTTGCTTGGCTTGCTAGCTGTCAGACATACGTGGTCTGCCTTTTCTTATTGCTTTCTTAAATTTTTGGAACGCACTTTGTAGCATTTCTAAGAACTGTAACTTGCTTCAAACAATTAAACTGGAAAAACAGTCGAAAATAATAAAAAATAGTGCTTTGTCTTTTAGTGCGAGCATGAAAATAGAAACTTTATGTTTCACTCATATATGTTCACTCAATTTTCGAGTGTATTTCTAAGCCAAGTGCGCGCTTCACCTAACTAAGAAAAATACCACTTAATAATTGCAACTGGAATTCAAACATGTGTCGGTACACCAGCAACAGTAGTGGTGGCGGCAGCAAGCGCAGCAAAGAACAGCTGCTGACTGCAAGGTTGCCCTTTATCTTATTCAGTTACTTCGGAATTCGCTTGAATGACTGGCTGAGTAAGTAAAAGTTTTTAATTGACTTCTTGTTGAAGAGTAATAAAAGAGCCGGAGCAGCGCCAAGAGGAAGTAACCGCAACACACACACAGAGAGAAGCACACATAAATACGCATGGCTAAGTATGCGTTTTCGTGTGTTGCAACCGCAACCGCAACCGGTGTTGTTGCTGCTACTGCAGTGGCGGGTGTTTAGATACAAGCTAGCGGTCCGCCTGCAATGCATTGTGCACGTATATAGACATATATGTGCTTTGAGTTGTTTGTGTCTGTGTGTGCGTTTCTATGCGTGTATGCACCTACTGCAGGTTGCAAGTTTATGTGGTTATGTGCTTGTTAAGCCACCGTATGAGCGTTTGTGAGCGCAGCTGCTTCTAACTTGCGCTCATCATGTTTTGAATATGGCATACCTTGTTGCTGTTTTTCTTAGCTCCGCTCTTTTTCCCATATGCACTTTTTCCACTTCCTGCATAGTTGTTTGCGCATAACTTATGTTATAAGTTTCCGCTTACCTTAACTTAACCTTAGCTTGCAGCTGCAAGTACGTCGCACAGACGCACCGACGCCAGCGCACATCCTTCCAAAAAATTATACCCGGCCACAGACCGGTGTACATCTGCTACCTTCACGTTCGACATGAACTTTTATCAAGCCAAACATACACACACACCGACCCAAAGGTAGGTGTTTTGCTACGCCAGTACATCAAACCATGCCGCGGTGGCATCTTATTATTTGCATATACAAATTCGTATGCTTCGAAAGCACAACCACACATACACACACACATAAAAGGTAGACATAGCAGCGTGTAGCTTTGTATCGCATATACGCACATAAAGTTTATGCGTCTGGGCACATTTTGTGTAAGCTATTCTAGAAATTTTGCAAAATTCTTTACCTAATCGCAACATTTGGCTCGGCAACAACTGCAGCTGCTGCTGGTGCTGGTGGCGCTACCGCCGCCGCAGATATGCAGATTTTGCTGGTACAACTTTCTTGCCTTGCGCCAAATATCTTGCAGGTAGTTTCTAAGAATGTTGTTTTTCTCTACAAGAAACTGTACGAAACTTTTCCAAAAAATAGCAGTTATTTACGGGCGTGAAAACATAAAACAGATCGTATACAAAAATAACTTAAAGAAAATATGCGTCGGTAGCGAAACGCGCGTAGATCCCATAGTATTTACTTTAAAGCAATAATTTGAGCAAAAGCGTGAATGTAATGCGGTTTTTAGCCTAGAAAAAAGGAGCTGATTCCAAGTGCAGAATACTCTCTCCATTGCGAAGTTTTATGCGTAGGGGCTAAGTGGGTTTCACCGCTTCAAGAAAGAGTACTTCTACTTTCTATACAATCATATATTGGGTAGTTGAATGGTAAGTCTTTTCGTATCTTATCAATAGATGGCGTTGCAGTCGCATATCTCCAGTACCATCAACCCTATTGTGTCACACCATATAGTGTTGGAAGGGTAAGATTTTAAAATTCATTTAACGAAAAAAAAAAAAAATACTCTTGGAATAATTTGCCATCACTAAGCTGCCGCCGGTATCGTTCTCAGGATCATTGTACTGTCATTACTGAGCTCCTCCATTGCGTCAAGTTAATAATCCTTGAGAGGGAGCTCATTATTGGTCCAATTAATATCAGCAAACCAAAAGTATTTCATTTATATATGAGTAAATCCCGTTATTGGACGAAGAAAAAAATTTAAATTTTGAATTTTGCTAGAGTTTGAATTTAAAAAACATTTTTAGTCCAATTTTCGGCAAGTATTGGTATTATTTAATTTGTTGTAAAAGAAAAACAAAACTTTCATTCAGTTAGAAGAAAATGATATTTTAAAGATTTTTGCAAAGTTTGAACAATGATTCTTCATAATTTTTCGTGAAATCATATCCAACGACTAAAAAAATGAGATTTGAGATAAGTGCAGTTGAAAACCCTCCGAGTGTTACAGTCTAAAAAATCGAATTATAGAGATTATTTGAGCTAGCTAGTCAATTACAGAAATCAAAGGAAATAAGAAGAGAAAGAAGAACATAATTATATGGCAGTAACGGTGGCAAATCTCAACTAAAAGACAGGGGACCCACAGACTTATACTTGGCATTCATTAATGGATAACTAGACAACGTGGAGACCTGGATTTCCACTTGACGCAAATATTAAGCGGGCATAGTTGTTTCAGCGGCTATCTACACAAATTTCAAAATGACGTCAGTCCATTTTGCTCGATGTGTACGGAGTCCATAGAAGACTCTGAACACGTGTTTTTCGATTGTTCTCAGTTTCTAAACATAAGGGAAAAGTTAAAAACTGCACTAGGTGGTAGTTTGACGGTGGAAAATTTGACTGCACTTATATGTCAGTACTCTGATAAGCGGAAAGCTGTTCATGAAACGGCAACTTCCATCATAACTAAATTTAGTCAGATATAGCAGAATAGCCGTCAGACCGTTCGTGCTATAGGAAAGATGTAAAATGTCATATCACTCCCACGAAGTAATACCTTATCTGGTGGTTCTGTGGGAGAGTCTCCGAACTCCGACTTTCGATGCTTTCCCCTATTATAAAAAAAAGCATAAAAATCAATGAATTTTGGGAATCTAGAAAAAAACTACTTTACCAATTTTTTTTTAAATTTTCTGTGTATATTTATACATGTTTCAAAAAAAAACACAGAAAATTTTTTGAAAAAAACAATAATTTTTAGTTATAAAAGATCTCTGACGGCGCTAAAAAAGGCCCTCTACTCTCGCAGTAATTATGACCATCTTCGAGGATAAAACATAAAAATAAAAAAATTTTAATCAAGGTAGAAGTTATTCTCCTTTAATAATAGAACTCAATAATAGCAAAAATCCAAAAATTTACAAAATGGTGGCGTTTTTTTTTTTTAAAGTGATCTTTCCCCAAAACTTTAAAAATCCATTTTTGATCTGATCAAAAAACTGATAGGTCATAGTATATAAAATTATGTACAGACTTACGATCCGTTCATTTGTCTTCAGGTATTCTTACCACATACAAACTGAACTCATATAAGAAAATCTCAGCTTAAACTACCTAAAATGCCCAGTTATTCGCACGATTATGTACCCAAAAATGTGTCTATGTAGTATATCTATACGGCACCATACAGCGAACATCAAATTTCAAAGTTCACGATCAAACTTTTTAATTAAAATTTGCAATTTAAGTAATGGCTTTGATAGTTGGCTAAAGCGTTGATTTTGTATACCTTAACTTACAGCTTGCTGCCTTTGCCACGCATTAGGCAGACTTCTGCCACACACAATTTGGTTGTTATTCACTTATTTCACTGTTGAGGTTGTTGTTTGAATTATTCCTAGTTTGCTGTTTTCGTATTAGCATAGTTAGTAAATAGCGGTATTAGTGATGCCAACTGTAGGCTACGTTGCATATGCGTTACCTACGCATACATCGGTATCTACAGACATAGGTGAATTTCAGCACATTCCCTCTACATATGTGTATGTTGCAACATATGCTCGCTCAGCACAAAAGTTAGAAGCGTTTGCAAACACGACGACGCATGACGAATGAGGTACGTCGGTGTGCAAAGTTGTTGCATTTTTTATCACTCTAATACTAGTCCTCATCAAAAATATTAAAATGCTGCTACACTCTAAATGCAAGCAGTGCTTCCATGCACTTTTGTATTAATATATTTATGTAAATATGTTTCTATGCTAAATTCTGTTAGCCCTTTGGATTTATAGCAATTTGTTTGTCGTTTATTTGCATGTTAGAGGACACTATTTACTTAGCTAGCTTCTGTTTTGGACAATTTTATGTGTATTTAGTTTTTCTAAAGCACTTTCTGTTGAAATTTCAGCCCTGATCTGTTACACTATGACATACATAGAACAAATTTCGGCAAATTTATAAAAAAATTCTTACATAAACCATGTGCGTCTACATGTGGTTCAAGGGACTACTTCTGATTAATAAAATCCACAACCGAAGTACCTCAAGTTCAAATATGACTTGACTGATCCATTTAAACTGCATCGGTTCAATGGACTCATGACGCGTACTCTGTAGCTAATTTTTCAGTTTTGGACACAGGGAAAAGTCACAAAAAGCCAAAATGGCGTATATGATGTCTAAACAGTTACTCTTATTTCGTATTTGGCCAAAAAGTCTGCCACTGCCAGGCCAGAATTTGTCAACGCATTCAAGTCTTTTGGTACCAGTCTAACATTTGCAAGCCGTATACCCAAAACATTAACCAAAGTGTGTTGATTTTATCCATAAGGGATGTTGAGATCCTCTACTATCTCCTTGATGCCAACACGTACAGCATTGCTTCTTTAAATTCTTCGATGTTATCGTCATTAACAGAGCTGGATAAACGACTTGCGTGAGGCAAGTTGTCCATAACTTTACGGCCTTCACTGAATGATTTGTGCCACTCCAACTCGTGCTCGTAATAAAGTAGACTTCTCAAAACACGTCTGCAATATTTTCAACGACTCCTTTTTTCCTTGTTAAAAATCACCCAGCTAACTTTCGCGCCGAAAACCAAACAGCTGCGAAAGTAATGGCAATAATACGCAATTATGCTATTATTTTTATCAGAGAGTTTCGCGTTGATTCTTATTAATAATTTTTCAGTCAGTTTGTTTCTGTGGCTCTTTTATGACTTGCGCTTAACACAAACTCTACTTATTGGACACTAAAACTACTTGAAGGCACCACAGGTCCTCGCTTCCTTTCCATTTTACATTGCCATGCACTCTTCAATGAAACGAGAACTTCGACCATTTTGATTGATCATCAACCTTTGTATTTCCTTTTTTTGTTGTGTTTTACAGCCTTTGTTAGCGTTAGCAATTTCTGATTTCGATTTTCCCAAACGATTAGTAACGCAGTCTCCTCACATCTGTTCCTTTTCGCCATTGCAACTGCAACTTAATTGGAATTGAAGGCAAAAGCATGCACTGAGACTTAAAGGCGAAATCGGTTCGCACATCCTTTTGTTTATACACATGTTTGTGCACATATGGTATACTCATACACATAGCTACAACTGTTGTGTGTAAGCTATTTTGAAAATCTGAGTTCAACACGCGTGCCAGTGTCTGTTGGTGCAACATTTACCCAATCGCTGCCCTGTGTCGACTCGGCTGCCACTTTCAACTCTGGTTACTTTGTTGATTGCAAATCCATGTTATTGAATAGTAATGATGGGATACCTTGCTTTGTTGTTATCTTAATGTATTAATCTCACATTGTTTTCGAATGCGTTTGCATGGACCCTGCCCATGTTTGATGCTGTAAAGCCTAAAGGGAATTTTAATAAAACTGTAGCCATCGCCACTGACATCCTTCTAACTGCTTTCACAAATGTTTCCTTTGGTTGAGTATTATGCCTCGGTATGCATATATACAGAAAATCAGCTCACTTCACTGCGAAGGATTGTCAATCTTTCATCAATATTATCACTCTTATGCTCCATTGCGAACGAGTTCAGCAATCAACTTGCCTTTTCAAATACCGAAATGTTCCCCCAACTTTTAATGCAAAACACTGATTAGCATATCGTTTTGAAGTGCTCAACTTCGGTTGTCGGGAGATGATAGCATCGATTACAGTAGTAATAGTATTTGACTTCTCAGAAATTTTACACAAAATTAAATATTTTTTAATTCTTTATAAACCCAGACCGTCTCCTGAAGAATGTATCAAGTTTTAGGTTACGTCAGGTTAGGTAAATATGCTGATATTTGCTGATTTTCGGGAAACCACCAACTCCTAAGTATGGTTCAGAAAAACCGTCGTGTATCCACGAAGCGCCTGGAGCCAGCGACAAATTTATTGAGCTGGTATACATTAATATATGTACTCCAGTAAAGTGCTTATACCTCACTCTGAGTAGTACCATGGACCTTGCTGACCAACACTTACTGTGCTCGCGCGTGGTTCATAGATTCAGCATCAAAAAGCACAACGACAGAATAACAAGTGTTCGTTCGTTGGCAAGGGTGATCTTCCAGCGATATCATCGGCTTTACAGTTTTCGGACGATTGCGCTAAAGCTAAATAGCCAGTCTAGTTTAATATAGAAGTAACTTGATGCAACAGCTAGTGAGATCATACACTTTTTGACTAGCTTTGAGTTCACTGCCACTGAGGTCAAGGCCTGTATAGTAACTCCGCTATCGGAATGGATACCTCCCTAAAAAAAACCGCACTTCATTGAAGCACATCTGTTGCTATCATGATAACGCCACTTTTGCTTGGACACACTACAGAGGTCTGCCAGTTTGAAACAAGAGTTGATTGAGAGCTCCGGACAAAAGACCCCCTCAAATCTTCCTGCTGAGTCCCGAACCATCCGTGAAGAGGCTCACTGTGGCTCTTCTCCAATTCCACGTGCGCTAGGGTTATTTTCCACGGCGCAATAGTCCAAGTTATCAGGAATACAATTGAACTGCTAGAGGATTTCGGAATGAGACCGCTTATGTGTTCGGCTTAGCTTGTCAGCTAAGTCGACGGGTTGGATTTGGATGCTAAGCTAAGAAGCTAAAAAACTAGAAATATACTAGAAATATAAATATAAAAATTTTCGGATTATCAACATCGAAGCGTATGTCCATGAGTGAAAGCATTCTCTATTCTATTATTCTATTTTTGTACCCCAACTCGCCTTAAAGCAGCTTTTGGAAGTTACGTGAGCGAGGAGCTAAGACCTTCATAATTTTCCACTTATTAATTGCGTGGCAACTATTATTTCCAGTATTATCGCTAATAGGGTGGCAAAAACTCGGTAATTAATTCCGCACATTAATAAAATCTGCAGTTCCCACAAAATTAGAAGCACTGTTCGTTGCCTGAGTGTTAGTAATCTACAAACAAAACGCGTGTCTATGTATGTTATGTAACCGAACCTAACCTAACCAATGTATGTGAAAAGGAGGGCATATGTATGTGTGTGTGTGTTGGCATGAACAAAAGAAATGCGGGAAAAACATCCTTTAATGCCTGCTATCTGTTCCTGAAGTGGTAGCACTTTTACTTTAGATAACAGCGCGTGAAAATTTTGCACGCTTTTGAGTGCCGGCAACACACACGCGCATATTCCGTTGGCTACTTTTGCAACATTATTGTTATTGTTCGGACAGAGCTAGCACAACAGCAGGCAGTGTGACCAATGGTCAGTACTTTAGAACGAACCAGATACCGTTGTGAAGTGGCATATGCAAGGTGAGCACTGTGGAAACAAAAGCAGCCACCAAAAGAAAAACAACAGCAAGAATAACAAAAAGCGTACATGCCATAGCTTTTGCCGTGAGCGTAAGTACTAGTTGGTGGTGTGCGGAAATGGGAGAACGCAAAATGTTTGGTCTTATCGTAGTCACCTTGTATTTGACTCCTTTGTTGGTCTTTTTTTGGTCATTCGAATGCGTTGTGCGCTTCTATGCAAAAATAATGCTTTTTACGAGTAAGTCTGTTTGTGGATGTGTGCGTGTGTGCGTGTGCGCGTGTGTTTTTTACTTGGGCACACCGATTGTTTTCGGAATATTTGCTTTTCACCTATTGTTTTAACGATTTATTTTTCCTTTTCATTTGCGTTCGTTGTATGAAGGTGTTATATATGCGACCTACACCAATTATACACTTTCTCGCTCTCCCTCTCCCTTCACACTTCACACTACGGCACTTGGCTGCTATCGGTATCTGTTATTTTCAGTTCCCATTTGTTGGTTTTCCTTTGTGTACAAGGGTACCTCAGATTTTGTATTGCCTTTGTTCTAATAAATCTTATATTTTTGTGCTTCTGTGTTCTGTTTTTTGTGTTCCTGTCGGATTTCGTTTTAATCTTTTGCCCCTCAAGAGAGTTTTTATCTTCACGCCCATTATTATTATTTTTTTTGCCGAAATAGGAAAAGTATGCTTTGTATGGGGTTATATATTATATACGTATTAGGTCTTTTTTTGCTTATATGTGAGAAAATATGCATATAATTTCAAGCTGAAAATTCTATGGTCAAAATTTGCTAAAACGCACTAAGCGCTTGTGTACTGTAATTCAAAAATAAAAGTTTTCGTTAGTTGATCGAGACCTTTGGCTTCATAATTGGTTATATAATCCTCAGTGAACATGGATATTTAATAGAAATATTAAATCTGTTCTGAAATATAGAGTTGTGACAGTGACAACTTAAAGGGACCACTTGACGGATCTCTATCCTCTAATATGACGAAAAAAAGCTAAGAGGAAAGGTTCCATATTTTCTAACAAATTCTAGTCTAGAGGCCCGAATTTCTAGCAGGTTTTGACTATTGCTAAAAAAAGAGCAAGCAATTCAATTTTTATAATTGAAAATTACAATTATTATTATTTATATTTGAAAAAAAAAAATAAATAATAAAAAAAATGTGTTTCATTGGATTATACGCCTTTGAAGTAACGTGAAAAACCGCACTCTAGTAGCCAAAATTTTTTACCTTTGTAGTCCTCTGAAAAATAAAACATTGATGGATTCTTGATTAGTATGAACTTCGCTATCTCAAGAAGCCGCAATATTACCATTTTGTGGTTACGATGAAGCTGCTAATGTCGGATATGCTTTTTGTAGACATCCATTCAAGGTTTGGTGCTTGATGTATTCCGAGTGTTCTCTGACGACTCTGCGATAGGGCTGGGCCGTTTTTGAACCAAACCAGTGAGGGATTAGTTACTTCCTTATCCCGACTTCATTTCGCCCGTAAATAAAGGTATTTTTCCTTTCATTCTTGTTATTTTATCTTCGACTTCTTCTATTTTTTTACTTTTTCTTTTTGCTATTTTCAACGTCATTATAAGCCAAAGAATATACTAAAATCTAAATTTTTCGTTTAGCACCATAATTATGCACTTTTCAAGACAAATTAGACTTCTGTTGAGATTTAACAAGCTGCAAGTACACAAGTTTTTCCTCGCAGTTACTTTCAGTACTCTATGCATATTTTAGCAGCTCAACTTTTTTCGCCTTTGCTTTTTCATATGCAAGTCACTAATGAATGAAATAATCCTAATAACTCATAAAGATAATAATATCCCTGTCAGGGCCACCGTGCCGAAGTCCCGATGGCTGTGTGACAGAGTGAAAGGTAATAAATGCAACAAAAGTTAATGCAGCTACAAGCACAACACTATCCTCTGTCTGCTGCAATTAAGTGCAACCTTGTCGCCTCGCTCGCGCAAGTGCCTACCGGGATGAGCGCCGTCACTGTGGCAGCGCCAACGCGTATCTAAGCAACGGAAATGTGCGAGACTTTCATGTAATTCATTGGATTAGCAAAATTTAATTTTGTTGTCAACGGCATTGACAGCGACTCTAAAGGGACGCGTGACTTGTGAGTACGTCATTTAGAAATGGAGAAAAGAGCGAGCGCGAGCGTTGAAGCAAAATGGACAAAGAGCAGCAGCACTGGGTGGAACTAATTGAAGTCAATTAGATTATTTTATCAACACATAAACAAACGAATTAAAACTGAGTATTACATTTAGCTTAAACAAAACTGAAGCAACTGAGCTTAAAGCGAAATAAAAAAAATGCTTCGCTAAAATCAGATGAAATTCACATTCGTAAAAGCCTTCTATACCCTCAAATGACAGACATTTTTCATTCGCAATATTTTTATTGCATTTTGGCCTAAAATTAAAACTCAAAAACCAAAGTGTAAATTGCGCCCACAAGTTGAGGGGTACAAAAACGCCCTGTTGTTTTTTCAACCACATTTATTACCAAGCGCATGCAAACGAGGCTGCTCCATATCCGGTTTAAACGCTGACCGGCACGGCACTCCAACAGCCACTTAGGGTCGGCACACCCCAACCACCAATCGGGCCGCGCGTCCGATATAAATCATTAAAACTTAATGCATCCCAATGGACTAATAAAACATGACCGCAAATTATTTCATGCTATCTGGAAGCAAGCGCGTGCCATTGTTCTTGGCGCTCCGGCGCTGGCTGGCGCGTTGGCTGGCGTGTTCACGTTGTGCTCACGCCAATGAGTGGCGCATTTAAATGGATTGGGAGTGTTAATAGTGAAGAAACGAGCACTCGAGATTTTCGGAGTATCTTTTATATTGTTTCGCTTTTTACAGCACTATTACAACTTTTTTAAAGCGAAAGTGCTTAACTCCAGAATTTAAATGATCCCTCACGCCAACTTTAGTTATAATACCCTTTATTTCTTTGAGGCACCGCAAAAGTGTATACTCGTTTTCTGGATTCAGTACTTTATTTTTCCTAATAATTAATTTTTGAAAAATTATATAATGTCATACACCAATTGAGTAACGCCATCAGTTCGAATATAATTCACAGTTTGTTTAAATTGAATTAAAGCGGTCAGCGCCGCGTGCACAGCGTTGTTTGAATGAATTTAATGGTTTAGTGCTAATTTGGTTGCATTACATAATAATATTTATAATTAATCCGTTTGACATTTTTTGTAGACCTTTGACAAGCCAAGCGTGAAATCATCCATTCAAATAGCACATGAAAACGCACAGTTGAACTAGCATACCTCAATCTGACACTCTTTTGAAACTGTATACCGTTACTAAATATGCACTTATATATGTATGTATGAACACACAAACTATGTATTTTAGGGTGAGCCAAAACTTAAAATCTATGTGTTAAAATGAGCGTGTATGCAGAAATAAGGAGATCACCGCAATTCAAGATTTTTAGCTTAATTTTATAAAGTGTTTTGAATTTAAATTACTCGCTAACAAAAAAACTTTTTATACCTCGATACATACAAAATTAACCTATATTCAATGAAAAAAATATCCCTGCAAGGCAAGATAATCCTAAAAAATATACTCCAGGGAAATTTTTTCCAATTAAAAAATTCGCATATTTTTTGTATGCAATATGAAAAACTTCGCATTTGATCAACACTTTCATTAAAAATAGTTAACTCTGGAGCAGTTTGAATAAAAGTTTTTAATAGCAGATTTTTATGGTATACAATTTTCTAAAAAAAAATACCTCAGGGGAAGTTCGAATATTTTTCCTTTTGTTTTATTTTTCTTTTATGCAAAAATAGTAGTGCCACATATCTTAATACTTAAACTCGTAGTATAAGTTTTTGCCTCACCCTAATGCATTCTAATAATCATGGCTAACAATTTTGTCATTTTTTTGTCGAAAATTATTTGAAAATTTAATTACTTTGTGAATATTATCTTCTCATGCTTTGTCTATGGAATGCAGTGATGTGCAAAAAGTAGCTATTTAATAATTTAGATTGCATAATCACTATTTTGAATACGGCACATAAAATATTAAAATTCACGAAATCATAATAATTACCAATTCGTATACTAATAAAAAAACGAACGATTTTGTAAGCCATTGGGTAACAAAAAAGACAGCATTGGAATTGCTTATGATAAATGAAAAGCAATATTTTGATATTTGATATAAAAAAAAACAGTGTTCACTTTAAGGGGTTACTCGGGATTCGTCGAGCAAAAATTACACATTTCCAATATTTCTTATTATTCCAAAGATAGATACTTTTCAAATATTTTGTGATCTTTTTAATTAAAAATATTCAAAACTCGGCATTTCCGGCATTCCTCCGGAAAAAAAGAGCCTCAGCGTTGGCAGCAGAACTTCTTACACAAATAGTAAAAGTAAAACAAAAGAAAATCGTATTTTAGTTAAGAACGTTAATTTGAGTTTTGAGCAAATGAAAACAAAGGGTAAACTGGAATTTTTGCAAAATTTTGTGAATTTTTTTTTTAATTTCCTTGCTTTTTTGTTTTTAATAGTTTTAAATGTTTATAGTTTAGGTCACTATATAACTGATCTCGAGCGTAGAAATTTTCAAGGTTATATCTCTAATACTATAACTATGATTTACTTGGGCATCTAGGACACTATTCTAAAGAGGTTATAGAACTAAATAAGACAATACATGTTTTTAGCCTCTTCAACCATGTAATCGAAAATTGAGACAATTATTTGGTAGTCCAAAAAGTATTTTCGTATTTTCTCAATAGATGTCGTTGCAGTCGTATATTTCCAGTGCTACCAATCACATAGTGTTGGATTTTAAGCTTCAGTCAACCAAAAAAAGTTAAATTCGGGGAAGTTGAAAAAATTTACAGCTGTTCTAAAATGAGTGACCGTAATGAAGAAATTGTCTACATTTTGAAATTTTTGTATAGAAAGGAAAGAATGACATACAAACCATGACATGGCTAAGAAACTTAAAATTCATCATCAAACTGTTTTGAACCATTTAAACTGGCTGGCTAAAGAAGCTCGATATTTGGGCACTACATGAATTATCTGTGAAAAATTTAATCAACCCAATTAACATCTGCGATTCTCAGCTGAAAAGTAATGAAATCAAACCACTTCTGAAGCGAATAGTAACAGGAGACGAAAAGTGGATAAAATACGACAATAATGCGCGAAAAAGATCATGGTCCAAGCGTGGTGAAGCTAAACAAATAGTCGCAAACTCAGGATTGATGCCTGTAAGGTTTATGCTGAATGTTTGGTGGAATATAAAAGGAATCATCCACTACTATGCCTAGTCGAACGATTTATTTTACATTTTACTGTCAACAACTGATGACATTGAAGCAAGCAATTGAAAAAAAACGGCCAGAACTGATCAACAGAAAGGGCCTCGTTTTCCATCAAGGCAACGCTATGCCATACACAACTTTGATGACTCGGCAAAAATTGGGAGAGCTTGGCTGGGATGTTCTGATACATCCACCATATACCCCTGACCTTGCATCATCGGACTACCATTTGTTTCCATCAATCCAGAAAGACGTAAAGTTGGCTTCAAGTTAAGCCTGTAAATATTACTTGTCGCAGTTTTTCGCCCAAGAAACCAGAAAAGTTGTACACTTATGGAATAACCTCTCTACTGGAAAAATGGCAAAAAATATACGCCCAAAATCGTGCGTATTTGGTTCATTAAAGTCCATTATAAACATAAAAAAGTAAGTTGAAGTTTAATCAGAAATACGAAAAGACTTTTTCGACTACCCAATATTGAGAGGAAAAAGAGGTACTAATTGCTAATTTTGGCTAAGATGATATAACCTCATCACTTGACTGTCATCACTGCATTTACATAACATACTTTTTATTTTCACTTTATTATTTTGCAATAAATTAAAATTTCAGTACTTCACTATTAAGCTCTTTTGAAATGTGGTCAAGTGATTATCAAAATTAAATTTGCATATATTTAATTAAAAATAATTAATTTAGTAGTCGTTATTAAAATAACTAAAACCGCAGGACGTTCAAGCAAGTTTTTGCAGATAAATACGAGCACAATTCAAAATATGCCATTGTCAAAATCAACTAACCGCAAATACGTTTAGTGTTCGAAATTGTCAAAAATGTGAATAAATAAAAAATTGATACACTTAAATTTTCGAACGTTTAACCAAATCCAGAGAATCCACTAAACTCCAGAACGCATGTCATTTCGCACATGTAAACAAGTAATTCCTCGCACAACCGAGGCGAGGAGCTTGCTTGCGTCATTTCATATTGGATTTGACTGTGTATTTGTTTTGGCTGCACGCTCGCACGCACGATTACATCACTTAAATATTCCGCTTGCATGGAGTTGAACTAACTTAACACATTTTATAAGCACTTAATGCAAAATATTTCTAACCAAATAATGCTATATTTGTTTGGAGGCAAGTTTTGCATAGCAAGCCAAGCGTGGAGGGTTAAGTGCATGGCGTGCGCGTGCGTGTGTGTCTGTGTGTGCATGTAAATGTACTGCATTTCTTTGCGAATTTGTGTGTTTTTATTGTTGTAGCTGAGATTTTGTGCGCTACGCTCATTCATTTGCAGAATTTCGCACGTACAGAGCATAAAATCTCATGAAAACAAATGCCAAAGTGTTTGATGTAGTGCGTGTTTGTGCGCCTCTAAGTCTATGTGTTAGTGTGTGTGTGTGCGCGTTAAATTCACTCGGTATGTGTTGGTGTGCAGTTGCCTTGCACGCCGGCGGAATGTTGAGCATTTACTCTTGTTGTAGTTGCTTAAAATATTTTCGTGCTTTGATTTAGTTTGCTATGCAATTGCATTTTCTAGTAGTTACATAAAACAACAACAATAATAAATGCATCAAACAGCGAATAAATTATAAAAGAAGTTTTGCAAGCACAAAAAGCTCACAAAAAACTTACTCCGCACTGTCGTTATTGAGGAACTAAAATTAGCTACACTTGAAGGTCCCTTGCGATCTTACTTAGTAAGGCATTGTAGTAAGTAAGCTCTGAAGTAAGTTTACAGCAAGGCTTTCAACATGTATTAGGAAGTTATACACAGGTGGATATATTAAAAAATATATATATTTTTATACTCTGCACGAGCTGTTTCGACGTGGTCGAACCAAAGGGAATACGATGTTAGATGCGTAGGTTTCATGAGCATGCAAAGAGATGGTTAGCATTATGCGGAAACTCATTGCTTGCTGGACATACGAGTACAGTTGGCATGTCAAGATCGATCCTGCATAAGTGGGTAAGGTAAGATTGTAGTTTAACCTGCTACAATATACAGAACGAACTCGTGCAGTGGTCACTCTAGAGTCTCTTGGCAACTCGAGCTCTTTGTTTGCAATGGGTGGGTTTTTTGATTCCAAGCTCGCCATTCAATGAGAGGAAGTCGTCGAAAGTATTAATAAAGGTCTGTGAAAGATGCGATGCCATTTATTTAGTCAAAGAAGGATCTCTTGATGTTCGCAGGAGGTGGCTTCGATTCAAGTAGACGACTGAAAGTATAGTTTATGCGAAAACATAACAGCATAAACTGCTTGGAGAGGAGTGCGCTATGTTCCTTAAACGGAATAACACGGCCTCGCTATGTAAGTGTTCGACCGGAGACATCAAGTGGCATCCTGCGATAGTTCAGAGCGCAGTGTTCTGACACGTCTACAGCTTCTTCGTTTACGTTTCTTTACACCAAGGCACTCATATTGATATGGCGCAGTTTAAGACTGGTCGGCCGATTGCCTTGTATGTTGCTAGCAATGTTTCTTGGTTTTTTCTCCACGACATTACGATTTTGATGTGGCTCTGTAATTTAGCAGTGATCATGGTCGTATTAGAAGTAAAGGAGCATATGCTGTCGAACGTTACACCACAAATTTTACGATTATTGAACGTCGGAATTTAAACGAAATCGACTGTAGATGCAGTATGTACACCTTCAAGCTCGTGATCATACTTCACAGCTATAGATTTAATTGGCAGAGTATCAAGTTCTTTAATAATTTTGGTAAAAAAAAACTTGCCCACCGTCATACAACTTTTTTCGGAGATTTTTCTGGAGGCCGCCTACGGAATCAAGGGAATCTAAAATTCTTTTTTAATGAATAATCGACTATTAAATTTCCTAGACTTTTCTAGGAAGCAGAAACTCGTTAACACTTAGCAAATTTTAAATATTTCTTATGTACATATATGAACATCATTTTATATGCTCCCGCTGATGAACTGCTACACACAAGTGGAGGAGCTTCGTTGGGCACTGCCACAACAGTGTTTACTACGGAACTTCTTTTGTTATTGTTTTTGTTTTTATTTTTTATGTGCTCATACTGCCTTTCAGGAACACACAGAACTTTACTTTTACTTTTTACTAACTATTTTGTTAGTTTTTATTTTAAGATTAATTTGTTACTTTTTAGTTCACTTTTTGTTGCTCGGAATTTAACAAATTTGTTTTCGGCACATACATATCTACATATACATATTATGTACATACGTTGCACATTTATCCTAAAGCGAAGCTGAAAGTAAATCAAAAGCATAGCTAAATAATATAAAATAAAAGCAGCAGTAAAGTTGAGGAATTTGTGCATATTTGAAAATTTTAATTTCAGCACAGGCACATACATACATACATACACAGCACAAACATGCATTGGTGTTGGTAATATGTTGTACATTAATGCATGTATTTGCAATGTCCGAGCAGTTCGACAAGGAATTTTGTAACTTAATGGCCACATCTAGCAGGCGAATGTGAATTCGAAATTGGTTGTTGGTGGATCCAAATGTCTGAGATAAAATAAATGTACTTTTACATGCAATACATAAATTGGTCTAGAAATATTTTACATTGTACTGATACGAATCTTGCGTCAAAAAAGTCCATACTATCTTATACCGTTTAAACAAAATATCTATAAACCACTGCGTATTTTGTGTACTTCTGTTAAATATTTCTGAAAATATAAAAGATTTTTAATAATAACTCAAATTAATGCTTGTAAATTTTTAATGCGTCCTTGGAATGTTTGGTGCTATCATAAAGATTGCTTGTAGACGCACAATATTTCACATTGACCTACATTATTTTGAGGCCAACTTAAGTTTAAGTGTTAAATTGTTTTCATAAAAGTAAAATATATGGTATATTGTCACTTAAAATGCAAAATAACGTAACATCACTTTTGAGAAGTTTATCAGCGAAGGAAAAACATTATAATGGAAACCACCCATACTGAATACAAACTTTAGTTTTGATTATAAAATGGTTATATATTGGTTATTATATCTGAAACAAAACTGTAATTTTGGTTATAAAATGGTTATATAATGGTTATTATATCTGAAACAAAACTTTAGTTTTGGTTATAAAATGGTTATATATTGGCTATTATATCTGAAACAAAACCCCAATTTTAGTTATAAATGGTTATTGGTTATTATATCTGACAGCGATTTTCTAGGCTTTTTTTTGAAGATACGTTATTTTGCATCTCAGGTGACGATATATATGTATACATGCATATGTATATGGTATCTTATGGTAAAGGATATTCACAACACATGTTTGAAACATGCAACCATTATTGCTTTTTATCTGGGAAAAGATACACGAACTCATTAAATTTAAATTAAATAAAATAATATTGATGGAACGCTCTGCATGAATGCAAAGCTAGACAGACACGCACGCTTAAGCATCATCTATCAAATATAAGAGTGGCAAGTCTGCTTTTGAAAAATCAAAGTAAAAAACTGAAATTAAAATATTTTTCAGCTCCCATTGCTCCTAAAGTTCATTACAAACAAGGGCAAGCATAGCAAACAAGCATTTATAAATACTCATAATTCATAGTATACACTAGCGTGAAGTATTATGATGAGTGAGTACAAAAATACAAAGTGAAGGTTTTTAATTACTACAAAAATGAGAACGAATACTCAGTTTTCGCACAGAATCAGGGCCGAAAGTGCATATGCCATAAATACAAGCTCTCGATGTGTTGTTTTCAAGCTTGCCTATTAATTTATTTACATAACGGTACGCCGCAAAGGAAAGTAATTATGTGTACTACAAAGCTTAGTGGACAAGCCTTACAGTTGAAACGATATTAAAGTTGTCCGCAAAGTGAAATAAAGGTTAACATCCAGGTGAAATATATTTTTCAAGGTTGCTTTGTTCATGGATTTAATTACGATTTTCTAAATCTAAATTTTTTTATGCGTGCGTTGCACGAAAACCAATTCATTTTGCATTGCAATATCAATTTGTAGTTAAGCCGTTAGTAAAACTCTCAAAACACAATGGCAGAAACAGATAGGTATCACGCTGTGCGACATGATAGCGCAGCGGCTATGCTCGCAGGCATTTTGTATATCGATTAGTTGAACAATTTTTCCCGCTAGTTTTTGTTCAACGTATGAAATAACATTCATTTGCTAACCTCACTTTCCTCAGCATTTATTTTTCATTTCGACGCTGTCAAATCGGCTCAACATATTTTTTGACCCCTTGCTGCATGGCAAAATGCGTTGAGCTGCGCCCATCGTGTGCGGCTACGCTCGACTGTTTTTGCTGTCAAGCACCTTCGGCGCATCGAGATATTATTGCTATGGTTTAGCTGTTGATTCAAGCTTGATTTTTTCCTGTTTGCTTTTTATAAAAAACCATTCAACTATGCAATGGTGTTGTGGTGCTCTCACCATAGATTGCAACAGCGAGTTTGATAGAATTGCGTTTACATTGTCGCCGGGGTAACCAAATAGACGTGTGTTTTGCCGGTCGCTCGTGCGATGTGTGTGGAACTGGTGTGTGTGTTTGGAGTTGGTTTCAAGCGAAATTTTGTACTGGATTCAGCACAGGTTTGGGGTTTTATTATTCTTACTGCTTATATCGATAAAGAGCCTGTACTTAGTGTAAATTATCCTAAACTGCAATATTTTTTCGCAAAAAATTTGTTTCCTTTGTCAACATTTAAAAACAATTTATGCCAAAGCACGTTGCACCACTACAATATTGACTGATTTTTTCTATTCCCTCAAACTTAAAATTGAAACCACACAGAAAAACATAACGGCATACAAATAAATGCGGTCTCGTATAAATGGCGTAACCCCATTTGAAAAATTTTCAGAATAGAATCAAATCCCTCATGTACGCATACATACATATGTAGCTTTATAATATATGTACATACATATGTAGCTTTATAATGGGTTTCTGCGGTTACCCTGCCCTTCCTTCGGCGCCGACGGAGTATTTGGGTTGTGCCATTGATTGGTTTTTTGATTTCGGCGTTTGCCGCGATTTTCCACTAATAGTTATTTGCCGCACCACCCTGCTGTCGCTCCCATTTACAAATATTGTTTTATATTAATTTCCTTCGCATATATGAAAAAGGACTCTAAACCAAAATGAACCGTTGCAATATGCACATTTCATTTTTTTCAATTTTGATATTTTTAAATTGCCACTGGTGCTTCACTGGTATTACTATTTATGTAGTGTGACTTTGGAAAACATTCACTGTTACAAACATCGCTGTTGTGTTTTCGTATTATGTTCGCTTAATCTAAATCGCTCTAAAATATTGAAAACAATGCTTTTCAATTAATCCGATTATTTTGGTCCCGAAAGTGAAAAGCGCAATTTTTAGCTAGAACGTCACTTAGAGCTCTGCACACATGCGTACTTACATAAGCAGCGCGCAGTTAATTTTAGTTTTGTAAAAAAAAGTTCTCAAAATAGTGCATACAGAAGTTCAAAACCTTTCTTTAACACACGTATATTTTTGTATAAATTTGAGTTGCACTAAGTACTCCAGATAGTGCTTCATTTAGTTTAGTGAATATTTATTTGCCTGGTAATTATTTATAAACTGAAAATATATTGAAAAAGTGCTGGGAGCTTATATTGAAATCCCCATAATAAATCCAGGGGATCTATTTCGAGGTAGCGAATCCTTTTTTTTTTAAGAAAAAGCACAGAAACTTCAAATCTAATGGGAATGTTTATTATCATTCGAAAGAACAATTTTTCCCATTAATTCTTAAAGATTACCTCTCTCAAATGTTGGCCGGGACTATGACTCAAGTGGTCCATCCGTTGAGCCCAATTTGCGATGACTCGTTCGAGCATTTCGACTAGTAACTGGCGCATGACACGCGTGATGTTTTACTCCAAGACCTGAATCGATACGGAATTGTACGCATAGACTTTAGAATTTACATATTCCCACAAGAAAAAGTGTAAAGGTGTGATATCACACGATCTTGGTTGCTCTCCGAAGTGTTCCCTCAACAAATCCATCGAATGATGCGATGTGTGGGAAGTGGCGCCGTGTTAATGAAACCAAATGTCGTTGAGTTCACGAGCTTCAATTTCAGGTATCGTGGTTCAGGTTGACGGTTACGTCCTCACCGGATTTTCACCGAAAAAATCAGCTCCAGCGATAAGGCTCATTTCTGGGAATTGCTTCGCATATATGAAAAAGGACGTGAAGTGGGCTGAGCAACAACTTGAAAATGATTCGGATTTTCATCGAAAAATCATCTCCAGCGATCAGGCTCATTTCTGGGAATGGCTTCATTAATAAACAAAATATGTGTTATTGGTCAGATAGTAATCCACACGTACTCCATCAGTCACCATTGCATCCCGAACAAAATTACGGTTCGGTACGGTTTATAAACCGGTGACGTCATTAGTCCGTACTTCTTCCGTGATGATCCACACTTTACTGTGAATGGAAATCACTACAGGGCAATGATAACAGGATATATTTGGTGCGAATTGGATGATATGGACTTGGACACTATGTGGTTCCTAGGGGACGGTATCACACAATGAATGTCACAACCGATTTACCGAAATTGGCGAACGTTTTAATTCACGAAATGGCCCAGTCATTGGTCTCGGTTGTTCGTTTTGACTATTTCCCGTGGGGCTCCGCCAAATCTATGGTCAATGTCAACAATACGAATATCGAACGTGAGTTTGCAGTAGTATCGACCGATTTATGCTTTGAAAAGTTCTTCGAGTTTCATACATAATGGCATCGAATGTACTTTCACAGGAACAAAAAATGTTATTGATATCCCAAACGGTTTTTTTTTTAATTAAAAAATCTTTGTACTTATTGAAAACCCGTTACTCTTAAATTTTAATTAATACCCTTAGACCACATAATTAAGGATAGTTTTTAAATATTACCTTATCCAAAAGTCACTCGCTTCCTAAAGTAGCCTGTCGAATATGTGCTGCATGTAGACTTCTTTCTGGGCAAAAATACTGGGATTTTTCTTGGCGTCACTGTGGTGGAATGAAACGAATACATTTCAAAATTAATCAGCACTGCATTACCTCATATATGTATACATACATACATATTAATTAATAAATAAAATATTAATTCCGTTAAGGGTAATAAGACTTTTTTTGTTATTTTTTATATTTTCAAATTATCTTGTAGTATGAAATGCTCGTCGTGCTTGCATGCAATACAACAGTAGGTCTTTTGTAGAGAATATAATAAATGGCAACTCAGCACAACAGCTGAAAATACAGAGAATGCGCTTCCATGTTCTCTTCAAAACTCAGCACTGCGATAGGCAACGATGCTGATACATGAACCATGTAAATAACAGCTGTTTTCTGTGTCGTTGCTAAACTGCTGCTTTTCTCTGTACACGCGTGCACTCACTGCCGATAACATGCTTTCTTGGTGATTGCGCTCTCCATGGGCTGAACTAAAACGAAAGCTAAACGACAATAACAACACCCCCAATGGTTACCTTCGTGACTTTGCCTATTCTAACCAAGTTGTTGCTTTTGTTGGCGTTGATAACGAAGGCGCATAGCAAGCACATCGCCTGGCGCTTCGTTCGCCTACTCGTTTCGTACGTGTGCACTCTGTGTGGAGCCGATGCTGGGCAGCAGCTTCAGTTGCTTTGATGTTGTCAAAACGTAAGGACAATTTGTGAAGTGATAGAACGGGTGTACACGAATGCTTTACGCTGATTTTGTGTCGATACTAGTGTGCCAATTGCTGATAATGATGACGCAGTGGCGTTCGAGTTGTGATATTCGTTCGGTAAATAAGTATAAATATTGAAATAAGACGCAGTTTTTATATAAATAAATTAAATGTATGTATGTAAGTATGTGTCATAAAAAGCTGATGATGTTCAATTAAAACAAACACTCGTGTTAGCTAATCAACAACATTCGTGAAAGTCATACGGTTAAGTGTGTTCATGTTTGTGCACGTTTTGTTATGCAAATTAATTGACTGGTTCAACAAAAAAGTGTTGTAACAAAATAAAAGTACCAAATTAAAGTTCGTTCATTCGAGTGAAAACAGTCAGCAAAAGTTTCAGTAAATATTTCGTAAATGTCGGACATAAATCAAGCAAATCCAAAACCAACACGAGCGCAATTTGCGAACTTCAAATGTTTGTTTCATTGTTGAGGGTGTTTACCAAAAACACAAAAACACAAAAACAGTGACCTGAAGCGTTTGCCGTGATTTCGACAGCATTTCAACAGAATTTTCGTGCTGCTGTAGTTTCGGGTGTTCAAATGCTAACATTTCTAACTTATTACTACGCTTTGTGTTTATGCAGCAGCGCAGCAGGTCGTGTATGTGTGAAATTGCAATAATTCATAAATGCAACCGGGAATTGAGTTCGGCAAATTTTCAACTCAACGCTAGCTGGACTGAACTGAAATGAACTATACGAACTGCAGCGTTTTCCTCCTAATGCACAGTGGCCGGTTGCCTCAGTGCTCAAGTAACGTTGTCGGCAAATCGAATTAAACGCAAAAAATCAAAAGCAACAAACTTACCCGTTAGCAGTAGTAGTTACACTACAAATCATAAAGTGTACGAGTGTATTCAGTATTTCAAGTTTGAAATTTCATTACGAATGCTGCACCATTGCGCCCGCTGCCAGTGCATGGGCATGATGTTGCAAGTGCAAACAATTTCAAATTATATGTGGTAGTGTGCAAAGTAAAGTCAAATCCAAAACATAAATTACGAAACAAGAGAAAATTGTGTGTAGTGAAAATTTCGAAATTTAAAACAATTTTTATTGCGCAAATATACAAACAAAAATTACACTTTTTGTCACAGTTGCAACAACTTCAAAACCGCAGTCGAGCAGCGAAAACCAAACACAACAAGCATTGCTGCAGCTAAACATAAAAATGTATGATTTGTTATCCCAAAGGTAAATATTTACTGTAAATTGCTAACAAAATTGTGTTTGGTATCAAATATTTGATGTTTACAGGTGCGCCGGTAAACTTAACCTACATACATACATATAATTTCATTTTAACCTTTCCACAAATGTGTTAGGTGCTAGTATAGTCTCAATATCTTAGATTTCCAAACTGTCTTTAGAAAATTATCCAATAAGTTCGAGCTTTTGTTTATCCTTAACTCGGATGAAAAATTGTTTGGAAAATACATTTTCAGCATTCGTCGTAGTATGATTAACCAACATGTTTGTTCCAAGTACTCAGAAAAAGACGAACATATTTAAAAATCAGTTACCGTTATCATGTAATATTTAATGTTTTGGGTTCAATTGATATTCGTATTCGGGTGTTTACTAACCAGACATGGAGAAAACGACCCTAAGGGGCTATACCAGTGTGACACTTTTTATTTGCTTTTTCGATAGCTTATATCTCCACAAATATCCTGTGAAATCGGGAAGGTCGTATCTTGAATAGTTTTTGGATGGCAGCGTTCTAAAGAGCGACCGCTCGGAAGTGCAAATATATATGTATATGTAAGAGAAACGACATTTTTCAAAATTGCTGGCGTCATAACTGAAGTTGACCGATCGACTACAAACTAAAATGGAGTATTTTTGAATATATTTACTATACAATAACCTACGATCTTTTTGATTATTTGAAAATTGTCAATTTGGCATTAAAAAAACAACCATTTTAACTCATTATTTTTTTTTTCAAAATTATGCCATTTTGTTAATTTTTGATATTTTTTAAAGATAGTAGATCATTGCATTGGAAATATCTTTAAGTTTAATAAACACGTAAATTTTTTTTGTTTTAGCTACTCATTCGGCCGGAATCATGCCAGCAGTTGGGGCACTTTGTTTTGGCACCTCCGAAATTAGCCCATAACTCCTTTATTTTTCAACATTTTTGTAAAAAAAAAATTTTTTAATATAGTTGAAAATATACCTTATTACGTTCAAAGAAGTTCGAAATATTCAATCGCGTACTTTCTCTTAAAAAAATTCATGAAATTCAGCTAATTTTTCATGCGTCACGCCGGTATAGCCCCTTAATGGTGCGACTATGTAATAGGCTATCTCTGTTTAAGTTTCATCTCAGTTTTTTGAAATGCTTTGTGACTTGTGAATACTGGCCTAACAAATATGGAAGAATATTTCTAGGGTTTATTTTAAATAGCAAGAGCAGTTCAATTCGACAAAAAGTATATATTTTAATTTATTCGTAAAAATAAAAAAAGAAACAATTTAGAGGCTGAAATTCATTTAGTTTTCGCCCACGTCTATGTTTCGGTTAACTGATTTTAGTCGAACTAACTCGTTTCCATATATTTGCTCAAAACTAGTAAAAATATATGCAGGCGTTACACTTTTGTTCAATTATAACGAATTGTGATGTACCGTATTTCATTTTTCAAGTGCAAATTCAGTGATTTTTCAATTTCTAAGTTTTTCTATTGTGAAAACAATCTATTTATTCGTTGTGTGAAATATTTATACTGGCTTACATTATTAGATTAGCAGTTGTCGGTTTGCTTTTTTTTAACGAGAATTCAGTTAGTTTGCCAGTAGCACGAAAACGTGTTGAAATGGAAGGTATTCATAAAATGCATGCGCCCATACGCGGCGCACCACCTACCGCCACAAGCACCACCCCACCCCGCATAGCGCACAAAAACGCGTATTGAGCGGCATAGCTTGGTATTGGCTTTGTTTCCTATTTGCATGGATGGGGCCCACTCCATAAAGCAAAGGATGAAACAGAAAAGTAGAGTTCGTTGAAAACCACGAGCTGCATATTATTTGGGTCAAACCGAGGGTAGCTGACTTAAAAAAAGTTAACCTAATAGTGATGCATTTCTACAGCAGACTCATACAAACGCATATACTCGTATGTACGTGAATGTATGTATGTGTGCAGTAATATTATATTTCTATATATTTCTATACCTGCTTGCAGCAATCCAAGAGGCATACATACATACTCAATGATTTGTTATATTAATCAAATCTTGTTTTATGCAGAAATAAAATGGATCACAAAAATATATTAAAATACCGGTTTTGAAACATGGCGTAAATATAAAGATTTGTGAAACGTAAACATCAAATATAGTGTTATGTTTATATTTTTCTAATGGTTTAAAGATTCTATGAATGTTCGATTTTCACTTTAAAGGAGAGTGGGGAAACTGTGTTATACTATGAAATAATCACCTATCATGTGTAATCAAAGTTTTCAAATATTTTTTACATAGATCTCGAAAAATTTCACGTATTGCCGCAAACTATAACAGAGAGGTTATCGAAATCAAAAAAAATATATACTTTTATTTTCTGCTATATAAATAAATGAATATAATCTACGTTATTCCTGGGAAGAGACGTTGTATTATAGAATTGCCTCCTGCTATCACAAATATGAGTTAAAAGGAGTAGTTTTAGCTGGTTGAGTACCGATTTTTTACGTTTTTCGTATCTTACAAGATTGGTAATCAATTTCGAGATGTTTTCAGTTATGTATTCAACTGAAAATTGAAACGATAAGTGTTTTTGTTCTTTCATCTGAATTTAGTGAAAATAATCAGTGTATCAGCCTTGAAGGGAACTGTGTTGAATAAAAGAACGCCTTGAAAGTAATCTCTACCAGATTGTTTGCAAACGATAGTTCCAGTACTTGAAACCATTTTTATAATCACATTTTGGTGTAGTCTTCAGCTCCTTTTGCAAATTTAATTCTATTTCTCCGATCGACTAACAACGGGTTAAACGGATCGGCAATTTCAGTTTGGGGAACAAGAAAAAATCACCCGGATCCAAATCTGGTGAATACGATGGCTGATCGATGTTATTCATTGTATTTTTGGCTATAAATTTGAACAAAATCGTAGCTCGATGCTTTCATTATCACCGTGTAGTTAAGATCCATGAATTGTTCTTCCATAATGCCAGCCGTTTTCAACGGATCTTCTCACGGAAATGCCTCAATACGGCCAAATAGAACTCTCTACTCCTTGACCGTCTGTCTCTCCGGAACAAATGTGTGCACTAAACCACGAATATCGAAAAAAATGAGCATCACCTTTATTTTTGAGTGACTTTGGCGAGGTTTTTAGTTTCGTCTCGTTTTTTAGCTCCATTCCGATGTTTGTTGACTTGTTTGCATGTCAAACTCAAAAACCAATGTCTTATCGGCAGTTATGATGCTCTCCAAGATTGTGGCATCGGAATTCGCACGATCAAGCATGTCTCAAGAGACTTACGATACCCTTTTTGAAAAAAATTAGTACCCAAATAATACTATATACCCAAAATATCCACTAAAATCATTCAAACGGACTCGCGTGAGAGCTCTAGTCATCTCTTTAACTCTTGCCTGACAAATTTCAAGCACCAAATTCTTCATTGTTTTAATATTTTCATCAGTTAAAGTGGTCGAAGTGGTCATCCAGAACGAAGCATGTCTTCAAGATCTTTCGGCCGTCTTTGAAGGCCACTCATAGACTTGTGTTTTTGATAAAACTGAAACATTCGCAACAATTCCACTCACGAAATTGGGTTAGAAACACAAAATTTGGAAGAAAGTCTCTTCGATATTTTTATCCATTGTAAAAATCGCCACGCAAAATCGTGCAAAAAATTGCACTTAAAGTCGCACTTTCTCTACACGCCTTGCTGTATCGCATTTAACCTCAACATTTTTTAAAGAAATTATTGTGTTACATTATAGCTGACTTGACCACAAAATAATTTTACACTGAAGACATATTTACATAAACAAGTGAATGCCACGAGGCAAATGTCGCCAGTAAATACTTTTATGATACAAAAGCAGCGAGTCAAGGATTTCAGCAGTTTATGCGCGCATTCATGTAAAGCGAAGTTTTTGTCTGCGCGATTAAGTCGCTTGCTTTATAGAGAAATGCCCGCGTATATATTTACATAAAAGCCAAAAACCAGTCAAAGTAGTTTGTTTGTTAGTTATGTGCTTATCCTTCGTTATAATTTGTTTGCATAAACTTTGTTATGACTGTATTTTTATGGCCATTATTTATTACATTATGAAAAATTGGTAAAAATTACAAACACAAAAGTATAATGGCCTAAAGAACCATTTGCAAATTATATATTGATTTCTGATTAAATAACTATCTATCTAGGTAAACGCTTCGTATTTTTTTATTTCTTTATAACCTTGACGGGGTATATTAAGTTTGTGCGAAGTTTGTGAACCCTAAAGAAAATTTCAGAGGCACTGGATCAGCTTGACCATTCAAGTAAACCAGATCCGTCTGCCCGTTCGTCTGTATATTTACGAATTCGTCCTCCAATTTTTTAGATATCGCTGTAAAATTTTGCGCTCGCCTTCTGCACACCAAGAATGTGCTCGTTTCTCGGGACTGCTGATATCGGACAAGTGTACCATATACCAAAGCTGCCATACAAACTAAACGATCGGAATCATATGCTTGTATTGAAATCTTTATCATTTCCCGAGATATCTTCATAAAATTTAGCATAGGCTATTTTCTAAGCCAGTGATACAATATCTGAAGAAATTGTTCAGATCGAATCACTATAGCATATAGCTGCCATACCAACTGAACGTTCAATATTAAGCTTTTGTATGGATTTTTTTTGTGAAGGCTATTAATATTAAAACGTAGGTGATGCTGAGTTTAACGTTTTTTTTTTTTTGTTTTATTATTCCATTTCCCACATAACCAAGTAGAATTTATTTTCGTCCGCCTGACGCATTTATTCATCACAACAAATACGCATTTAAAGCACAATTTTTATGACTTTTTATCTGTTTACAGTGGACCTTTTTATTGGTCTGGCCATACAGTGCCTTTCTAAATTGAGCTTTTAGTAGCATTTTGACTTTTTATGACTAATGAAATGTACAGTTATTTTGCGCTTTCTAACTTAAATGTTACTCATACTTACAGAAGAATTACGTGCATGCGAATTTATTTATATATTTTATGTACAAATGCAGTACATGTGACTGCTAGTGATTACTGGTGGCTACTTATTAACATTCCAAGAGATCTAGGTACTGTACCATTTTTAGCATATGATACATATAACGGAGGCAAACTTTGAACCAAATTCGAATGGCTTAGAACGTATCGTTCTTTCCAATTGTGGAATAACATTTTTTAACACATATCCTCCCAACCACAAAATTTAGAGAAGAAATTCATATTCTTTCTAAAATTCAGGTTTTCTGTTAAAAAGTTTCCAGTTTTAAAGTTCAAAAATCGCACCACATTCACTGTCCGTTTAAACGTACATTGAGCCGTTGTGGCTTAACAACTACTGGGACCACTATAACACATTTTCATGTTTTCTACTGAAGTTCACTTATTTTCAATTAAATATGTGGCCAAATATTTGCCGTTAAGTAAAATCGTATCTGCGTCCACTCCGATTATCGATAGGCGCCTTAAGTACGCACAAATTGTTTCTCTGAGCACAAAGCGACAGACATTTCACCGCCATTGGTCGTGTTCCGCGATTAAAATCAAGGAAAAAGCACGAAATAAATAAAACAAAGAAGAGCAGGCAGAAGCAGCAAAAGCAATAAAGTGTCTTAAGTTCGCCCAAAATGCAAAGCAGAGCGTTGGAGGCAGGCGTTGCGGCGTTAAATGTGAATACAATATCGCCGCCGCACGACTAAGTGAATTTGCCGACAAGGTTTTACGCCTAAAACCATGCAAATTAAATTTAATGGAAATTTTATTTTCTTATTTTTTTTGCTTTGCCCTGACTTTTTCAAAAGTCCGGCAGTTTTACACATTTCGTTGCTTTTTTTATATTTTTATTTTATTAAGGGACGCTTTGCCCCTGCCAGTTTTATTTAGCTAATAAGGTTTGTCGGCCACATAAAAGATGTTGTAATAAGTATTATAATACAAAGCGAACGCGAAGGCGAAGGGCCGAGGATGAAATTCTGCGTTTTAATAGCTTTCACTTTGTAAAAAAAACTAGAGCTTTACTTGTTTTCGATCGATGGTTTGAAGGGGCGTGTAAGACAAAATTTGTAAGAGCTGTTTTTAACCAGTCTGGCAATATGAGACCGAGCGCAGTTACGATGGACAACTAATGCCTCGTAAGGAGTCGCAAATTCTAAGCGTTTTTCGGCAATTTGCTGGCTTCGATTTGAAGTGCTGTTGTCGACAGCGAGCATACAGAGCATTACCTTGGATATTTGTATTTGCGGTTGGTTAGATTTTACATATGATTTTTCGCTAAAATAAGTAGCATACATAGTAAGCTTACAAGAAATCAGAGTATTATAATAGAAACCACTCATATAGAAACAAAATTTGAGTTTTGGTTATAAAAGGGTTATATCTGCTGCGGAAACTGAAACGTTTATGCTACAAAGTAGTGAATTATTAGCAATAAAAAACACGATTTCGAGTTTTGATGATACGTTCTTTTGCATTTTAGATAACGATATATAAATTGTTCATCACCTGCCACAACATGATTTGAATAGGACTTCTTCAACGCCTTTTGACTTCAATTCAAATGGCACCCAATTTGGTTGCTTTTGAATATATCCGGCTGCTCTTAAACCCTTTGTATGTTAATAGCTGCTTTAGCAACTCCCAAAGATTCTGTGAGCTCATGGAGTAATGCTTCCAGTTCCTTTTATTGTTCAAACTTTTTTGGCCATTTAGGACGTTCTTCGTCTTGTAAGCCAAAATCACCACATTGGTGCAAGTATAGCATGTACTTATGAATGCAACACTTATACATAAGTTCTTCTATTCATAAAATCTGCGTATATTTCCAAGATTCCCAAGACCCAGCTACTTAAATATCCGTGCACTTGTACGCAATTGATTGTCACCACTATCGCTCGATATATGCACGTTTGTACATATGAATGTGTGCATGTGTAAAGAGGATTGAAAATTCTGTAGCATATGCATCTTACATTTTCAACGCCCTCTGCTGCTACTTTTCTCCAAACCGAGTGTGAACATGCATTAGATTGAACGCCTCAATTGACGCTCAGTCGTCTGTGAAATTTATGTTTAGCTAATGTTCAGGCATCAATGAGTAAATTTCTTTGCATCAAATGATTGTGTGTGTGTATGTAAATATGTATGCTATAACCTTCAGATAAATACTGCTTGAATACATATGTACATATGTGGTATGTAGATATGATTGGACTCCTACAGTGCGTTCCAAGATAGATGGATTGTAAGTAAGCAATGCCAAGCAATGTACTCCGTAGTAGAAAAGTGTAAAATACTTCCCTATTTATTTGTACTCCCACTTATAAATGCGCACGTCACAGCTATAAGCACATTTGTTGCCAACACTTGGCCACACTTGGTCGCACACAATTGATATTTTTCCTTCCTACTCCAAATGATCGCTCCACGCCCTTAACAGCACTACTTATGCTACAATTTTATAATAACTGTAAAGAGCAAGCGAGTGACGAGTTGGCATGTAGGTGTGTATGTAGATTTGTATGTTGCTCATATGTGGGTGTGCAGTTTTCTGCATATTACTGTAAAAGTGTTTTCGCTTTTGTTTTCTTGGAAAAGTTTTGTTGCTTTTACCCTTCCACTGACGAACCCACCGAGGGTTACTTTTCGATTTGTCTTCGTTTTTTTTCAACCAACTCGTTGTCATCACTTTTGCTATTGAGGAACTCAACTCTTTGCTTTGCCATTTCACTTCTTTATTTCTCTTCTTTAACCTCATTTTTGTTATACATGTGTATAATTTAAGGATTCACTGCGACTGCACAACTTTTTAAATGGTTGGGTTTTGCCAAGGTTAACTCAGACCTCAACTATCTTCTTCGGTTGATAAATTTGATAGTAATATGGTTTTAGTAATGTTTGCATAAATATACTTATATAATATACATAGATTATACGAAAACTTGTCTGGTTCAGCATCAATCAAAAGTTGACCATGACAACTAATCATTTTATATTGCGTTTGTCTTTCTCACACGTGCTTTGAGACTCACGAATAAAAACACGAAGAGAGGGCGATAAATTTTCTCCTGGAATCAGTTTAGGAACCAATTCATATTTAAATTTGACATTAGGGTGCAAAAATTCACGGTTTAAAAATACTATTTTAAGAAATTTCCGAAATTGCCATCTAGACGCCAAAATATTAAGCATTTCTCAAGCAAGAAAAAAAATTTTAAAAAGGGTCTGAAAAAAAAACTCGGATTGACCTTTGACAAAAAAAGTCCTAAAATGTCGTTGACTTGAAAAAACGGCTCCCTTTTTCGATATATTTTTATTTTTTTTTAAATAATAAGACGCTATAGAAAGATTAATAAACTTTTTTTGTTTATTTTTATTTTTTTAAATACTTGAAATTAAAAGTTTAAAAATGTTTATCAATTATCAAATTATTTAGTTAAGAAGAACTTAAGATATCATGTCAATCACCTCAAAACAAACATTTTCGACCATAAACTCCCATAAGTTACGTCAACGTTTTTTCATGTGCTTTTTATGAAAACATTTTTCTATTGCAAAAATGTTTTTATTGCAAAAATTATATCTTTAAAACAAAAGATAAAGTTTAAATACATATACATATATAATATAAATTAACCTTAACAGCTAGCACCACTGAGAATTGAATTCCAATTCTTCACCAACGCTGCATTTATATTAGGTGGCAGTAGTACCGTGTGGAAAAGCACTTTCACTAATTTTTCCTCACAATCACATTTCCATAGGGTACTCGAAACTAGTTGGAGAAAACCTTGAACAACTTCTTTTGTGCGACGACTACACTTCGTGCTGCGTAACAACATTTGAAAGCCTTCGTATACTACCGCAGTGCATGTATGTCGATGTGTTGGCGCCATTTCACACGTCACTGCACTTTGTCACCAGCAACGGCACGGCGTTGTGCGAGTATATGCGCTTCGGCTGACGACAAAAGCTGTAGAAAAATTTTGCACACACTTAAGCATGCAGCAATATTAACAACAAAAACATTAATCACATAGAATGCAACAGAGTACAGGCCGGATCACCATGCCGGCTACTGGCGGATCTAACCATAGAAAAGCGCTTACCTAAGTGCGTGTTGTGTGTGTGCGAGTATCGCAAGTTGCCAGCTACACACACTGGTGTCGTGTGTGTTAAGGCTCTATTTTGCTATTGTGTCGGTGGCTTTAGATTTCACAGGCGACATCAAGTAATTGTAAGCTCTAACGTAACCGGAGCTGACAGAAAGTATACAGTGCAACATAATGAACCTGCAGTGAGGTGAACTAGTTAAAAAGTACTCTGCAACTGGTTTGAGTTGCAAGCTCAACAAGTTAACTTATTTTTTGCGAAAACACTATATTTATTGCATAATAGCAAGGCGACGTCCTACGAGATATTAACTACCAGATTTTAGTCAAAAATATGCTAGTCGCCATTCGGTCTACTTCGCATGTGTTTTTTTCCTGCCTAGGCATCGCAGTTTTAAATGAGTGTTTTCGAACTAGTTTGTTTTCAGCCAATTCGTTTCTAGTCGTTAGCCTGTATTCTACACCACATAGTTCAATATTTTACCGCATGTATATAGCACATATAAAGGGTGATTTTTTAAGAGCTTGATAACTTTTTTAAAAAAAAAAACGCATAAAATTTGCAAAATCTCATCGGTTCTTTATTTGAAACGTTAGATTGGTTCATGACATTTACTTTTTGAAGATAATTTCATTTAAATGTTGACCGCGGCTGCGTCTTAGGTGGTCCATTCGGAAAGTCCAATTTTGGGCAACTTTTTCGAGCATTTCGGCCGGAATAGCCCGAATTTCTTCGGAAATGTTGTCTTCCAAAGCTGGAATAGTTGCTGGCTTATTTCAGTAGACTTTAGACTTGACGTAGCCCCACAAAAATTAGTCTAAAGGCGTTAAATCGCATGATCTTGGTGGCCAACTTACGGGTCCATTTCTTGAGATGAATTGTTGTCCGAAGTTTTCCCTCAAAATGGCCATAGAATCGCGAGCTGTGTGGCATGTAGCGCCATCTTGTTGAAACCACATGTCAACCAAGTTCAGTTCTTCCATTTTTGGCAACAAAAAGTTTGTTAGCATCGAACGATAGCGATCGCCATTCACCGTAACGTTGCGTCCAACAGCATCTTTGAAAAAATACGGTCCAATGATTCCACCAGCGTACAAACCACACCAAACAGTGCATTTTTCGGGATGCATGGGCAGTTCTTGAACGGCTTCTGGTTGCTCTTCACCCCAAATGCGGCAATTTTGCTTATTTACGTAGTCATTCAACCAGAAATGAGCCTCATCGCTGAACAAAATTTGTCGGACGTAAAGCGCGAAACACATTTCGAACCGAACACTGATTTTGGTAATAAAATTCAATGATTTGCAAGCGTTGCTCGTTAGTAAGTCTATTCCTGATGAAATGTCAAAGCATACTGAGCATCTTTCTCTTTGACACCATGTCTGAAATCCCACGTGATCTGTCAAATACTAATGCATGAAAATCCTAACCTCAAAAAAATCACCCGTTATTTGTGTATAGCCGTATACTGCATGGGTATGCGTAAATAAAAACCATCGTTATTCAATGTGGTTAGTGAGTGATTTACTTGGAAAATTGCAAAATTATAATATTAAATTTTCACTCACCATAAGAAAGCGTGAGTTTTCTCACTTAACACTTTTTGTTGCTTTCGTTTACTCAATAAATGTTGATGTAGTAGGTGTAGGAAGTGGTCGACATATGGTTTTCAGGTTTACATTATAATATACAAATTATTCATCTGGGAAGACTTTGTATAGCTTGATATGTGTCGAGCAATATCTTGATTCTAATATATAGAGAAATAATTGAATACATTCAATGCTTTATAAGTACCATATTATATTCGGTAAGAAACGCATGAATTTTAGGCATTTTTTAAACTAAGAAAAAAAAATAAAAATATTTTTACTATCCATTTTTTTATATAAAAACGACATTTTAATAATATAAAAGAAATATATACTAAATTTCAAAGGAATGGGTTCAGTAGAACTTGAGATATTATGCTTCAAAAAAAGTAATTTCCAGAAAAACGCGTTTAATGTTTAGGAGACAATTCTAGTGAACATGAACGCCACGTCACAAAATCGGCTGTATCTCCAAAAATAAGTAGAATTTTGAAAACTCCTTCCAAGGTCATGCTTTGAAAGTCTAAACTTTCAAAATATGCAAAAAAAAATCGATTTTTTCAAAATCCTAGACCAGAATACCCAACAAGAAAGCAATTAGCTTCTGTCACTGAAGAGATTCAATTATCTTAGAAAACACCCATACAATTATAAACATTATATTTTCAATACGAAAGTACTATATTATATTACTGTATTAATGAGGCCTCGAGTCACCACCGTTTTCTATAGCTTTCTTACTACAGGAAATGCATGCTTTCGCCCTAATATTCTGTTTCAATTGGTTTATTGATCGTATATTTTTTCAGCGCAGTTTCAACTTCATAGGTGCACAAACGTTTTCGATCAGGTTCCTAGCTGGTGATTGTGAGGACCAATTAAATAAGGCTATCTCGTTTAATTCCTTTAGTTGCTATACATGTGACTCCGATGTTTTGAGTCGTTATCCTCATATCCTCCCAATCCCGGCTTTTCAACCTGAAACACACACTGTTTATGTCAAAGATCCACGACGGACATGATTATTTTATCAAATCTTTGTTTTTGTAAGCATACCCAAACCTTACTTTTCCTTGGATGTTTCACTGATCGCTGCGGTAGCTTACCGCTTTTAGTGGACCAAGCAAGCTTAATTGTGGTCGTCAATCAAAACATAAACTTGTCTGTGTACACCACTTGGTTCCACTCGCAATTCGGCAAGTTGTCTCCATTTTTGTGCACCAATGTTGGACAAACAAAACAGACAGACAAAAATCACAGAGTTAATAACAGCGAAATTTACAGTGTGGACAACAACCCTTGTATTTTTATACCAGTTTCAACTTCATTTCAATTCGATTAAGAGTTAACGTAGTAAGATACTTTTTTTATTTTTTATTTTATATGGTAAATTGATCTAAATTAGCGCTTTAATCGAACAAAGGCTGTTTAATTGATCTATTACTTCCTGTGAAACAATACTATGAGACATCTTGAAGCCTTTTAGGTGGAAACAAAGAGAGACTACTTCAAAACATTTCATGAATACGGAACTTATTTCTTAAATATGTTTTTGCCACTAAGGCGTATAAATGGCTATTTTGGCATTTAAGTACTATCTGTAATTGGATTTAAGGTCTAAAGTGGCCATTAATTCAAGTTTTTTGAAAATCAAGATCTACCTCAATTTCAAGATATTTTATTCAAAAAAGCTGATTGCTTTCTTGTTGAACGTACTGTATAAATACACTTTCTTAAGTTCTTTTGCACTAAAGCGACTATATTATATCTCAATTTATACCAAATTTAATAGGACTTCCCATTACAACGGAAATTTTAATTAAACTTATCTCCCCAAATCAAAATCTGTTGATTCATCTATAGGGACATATTCAAGTATTGAAAGAACAAACGTGTTTTCCGGCAATTCTGTCTAGTGCCTCTATCTCTTAGGATAAACCTCAATATATTGTTACTGCGATTTTTGATAAAGGCAATTTTAACCTTGAGCTGTCGTGTTTCCGTATATATTTTGACTTCCCCAAATTAGGTACTTTTAAGGTTTACTGGAATTTCTAACATTTCTTCTCATCACCTTTTGTCTGAGGTAAATGATTATATTTCACATGTTTTTTTATTGAATTTTTGTTGCAAACCTGCCCGAATCCCTTTTAATCAGACTGGCTGGCCACTCAGCAAACGAGCTGCTTTGTCCGAAAATAACTCGCAATATAAACATACAAAAATACCCTGAGATGTCAACAACAGTCTCGGCTCACAACAGCGCTGCAATAAAAGCAAAATTGAAGGAGCGTGCTTAAGAAAGGAATTCCTTAAGCATGGCCATGTGTGTACGGTGTGTGAACACACAAGTACATACCTTGGATTGGCTACTTATGCGGTCATAAAAGTGCACTTATCCCTTGCGAAGTATGGGTTGTTGTAAACAATTTGAGGGAATTCAATGTGTGGTTGTATATATAAGAGAAATAGACTTAAAGCGCAACGGTTCAAGACACTCCCATGACCCACTTTTATCCCTAAAATATTTCTGTCCTTTCTCCATTTCCTGGTTGGTAGTCCTTAACAACAGCTCGGTTTGTAAAAATCAATCTCAAGTCGCTGGCACACTTTGAGTGAAGGAGCTCATTTGGAGCAAATCTACGATTAGTTGTCATGTACGGGCACTTATGCGGCAATATTTTGATTGTTCAATGCAAATATGTTTTTCCAAAATATATATACAGACATACATATCTGTATACGTTGTAAATATCCATATCTAGTGAAAACGCCGAAAAATGTATGTTTTTAGAGAATTTCTCTCATAATATTTTATTTATATTCTAATATTATTACTTAAATACGCTAAACAGAGTATATTAAGTTTCTACGAAGTTTGTAACAGTCGTAAGGAAATTTTTGGGCCAAAGTAAGTAGTTTAGCTATTCAGATGAACAGGCAGACGAGCAGACAGGTAAATAAAATAAATATACGTGAATCGGACTCCTTATTTGTGATATATCTACAGTTTTGCACAAGTCCTTTTTTCCGCAAGAAGCCGCTTATTTTTCGGAGCCGACTACAATTATACCTACCATTCAAACTGGCCTATCAAAATTAAGTTCTTATATGGAAAACTTTTTTGTTTGAAAATATATCTCCAAGAAATTTGTCATATGATAAGTACGGTTTTATAGCTTCAGTTCAGCATAAGTTGACTTATTTCTCGATTTTAATTCAGTTTCCGATACATTTTCGGTGCCTTTTAGTTATTTGAAAATCACGAACCACAAGTATTAGGCATAATTTCAATTTCATGCATTTTGAAATTAATCTTTCGTATTTGGTAAATATTTGAAAATATCCAAAGACTAATTACAGAATGTGCATAAAAATTGTCTTGGTCTAATTCTAAGCAAGTGTACGTAATTTTTTGTCTGTCAGCGCAAGTGTGCATATAATGAAAATTGAATACTGTCTATTTGGTATGAAAAATAAATATTTTATATATTATGGATGAGATAAGTATATAATAATATGCATGGTTTATAAATATGTTCAGATCAATATATTAGCGACTTTAGGGGGTTTTTATTGTGTTAGATTAAAAAATTCGCTTTTTAGTTGTGTGCGTATTGAAATAGATATATACATGCTTCAAGAATACACTTTGATATTTTTGATGATATCAAAATATTGGTAGGTAATTGTATGGACAACGATATACGGAATTTGTGAAAAATTTGTGGAAATTCCGCATCAAGTAATTTTTTCCGAGTAATCATTCATCATGTATAAAAATACAGCGAAAGCTCTATTAAATGAACACTGTATTAAGCGGACATCTTCATGTTTTTGCATTTATTCGTATATAAAATTTTCACTCTTTGAATATTTTATTACAAGTATATAAATAATAGTACATATAAAACTGTGGCCAGATCCACTAGTCTATAAATGTATTTAGAACTATAAACCTAGCGACAACACGATCAGCGTTATTATCTGTGACCACATGCATGCCGCAGAGTGTAGCTGCGTCTCACGGGAGCAACGGTACATCTACATCAAGAGTAAAGTGATTACGAGTTTTATTGTGCTCTGCGTTGTTGCTTGTAAATACTTGATTATTCCTGTTAACAATATTTTATTCAACTGTAATTCTACTTTGGTTTCATTCGGTTATAAACAGCGATTTTCGTGTTTATTTGCAACTTTGCTGCATTCACTTATTCACTTGGTACCACACATAGCGCACTTTCCAACGGATTTTGCATGTGAACTTGCCATACATGTCCGTATGTTAGCGGACGTACATTTTAGTATGTTGTTTCAATTTTAATTATTTTAATGAAAGTTTTAATTGCGTAACGGCAACGCGTTTGTAATGAGTTTCTTGTTATTGCCAACTCCGGGCTTCCCACTCCGCTGCCACGCCATGTAGCCAAATGTAGATGCATTGAAGGGCGGGCGAGTCTGAACGAGTCTGCACACTCACAAGCTCGTTGCCGGCGATTGCTCTTGGCCATTAACAGGCGAATGTGTCGGTGCAGTGTGTAGTTAACGGTTGCGTGGTTCCGGCACTAGTTAAATTAGCGTTACAATGCCCGGGTGTGTGGCACACGCGCCGCGCTTGATGTTGGCTTAGTAGCTGGCGCTCACTTTATAACAATTTAAGTGACAGCGCATAAATTAACAGCGGCTTTTACGCATTTACAGAAATTCATTCTTATTACACTCATTTCACAATACAAACGGCCTATCCAAACTGGCCGTCAAATCGAAATTGTATCACAGCCGAAGTCGCTAACGAGTGCGCGAAACGGCGGCAACTCCATTCTAATGAAGTGCTGAGCATACGCGCTTACAATTCATCTTGCGCCGCTCTTTGCTGTTTTGCGAAATTTAATTAATTTCCTTTGTTGTGCAACCAGCTAAGTGTGTGAAACTACTTGCGTCAAATGCAAGGTTTCCAGGTTGCATTTTAGACACACAGCGGCGTCGTAGCTACCTCCGGATGCAATAAAACAAAGCTTTTAATTAAACGACATGAAAAACAAATACAATGCCGACAAAAGGCACATATTTTTCGTACAATTAGTAGGTTGCTAAAACACAAATAAATTAGACCTTGAGCTGCATCGGCAAACTGTTCTAATCCGTTGGTAGGACACGCGCCGGCATTTCCGCACGCAGCAAAAGAGGAAATCCACATCGTTTAAATAATTTAACTACAAATTTAAAAGTCATTAATTCATTAATGTTAATTAATGCAAACTGGCAGCACTGCTTAAACGCAATTGCTAATTAGTTACACGTAATGTTTCCTTTGCCAAATTGGCTTCGTAGCGCACGGCAAGTGGCCGCCGCTGCAGGAGACGGAAAATGAAGGCACAAGGTCATCAAGTTGGCGCAACTGCAGGTTGACTAATTTGCTAAAATTGGTGAGAATTAGCAGCCATGAGTAAAAAGAATAGACATTGAAGATGGAGGTGCATCATTTTCTTTTTACTTTAAATGAAGAGGTGAAAAAGCCAAACCAAAAAGTCAATAAGAAGAGTTAGTCGAAAATTGAGTTAAGTGTGAGATCTAGTGTGACAGCTTCAAAAGTTAATTTAAAAAAAATCTAATATGCATTAATTGGTTTTTAATGCTAGATTTATACATATTTATGTTATTTAAAGAGAATATTTTGAAAAAAAAAATAAAATGTTTTGAGTTACATGCATTCTTCAATGGCAAAGCAAAATAAAATAAAGCCAACATTTCCCCAAATTTCATTCAAATATCTCACGGATTCACTAATATTTTCGGCAAAAAAGCAATACCCCCTGGGGTCCACATATTCGGTATATGGAGACTTGAACAGTTATGGTACGATCTTGATGATTTTTAAACTCGAGATGGCATACCTCAAAGACTCTATTTGTGGAAAGTTGTTTCCAAATTTATTCATTGGTGTTTGATTTGTGTACCGGAAAATGAAATAATAATATGGAAATTAAAGTTGTGTTATATTTATGTAAGCGTAGTTGTGGTCCGATTGTAGTCGAAAAATACTTTTCGTATTTCTAATCACACCCTAACTTATTTTTTTATATTTATAATAATAAATAAACAAATATATACCATTTTGGTCGACCACTTTTTGCTATTTTTCCACTAGAGATGTTATTAAAAAAAAACTTGCATCAATGTAAATTAAAATTTCCAGAACGGAAGCATGGGAACCCTTATTATGCTACACGAACTGATACAACATCGTCTCCGTAAACTTCACCAATTTCATTGGTGGCTTGCGTGGCATTCTTCACTGGAGACATGTATACGACTGCAAGGACATCTATTGACAAAATACGAAAAGTCTTTTTCGACTATCCGATATAAGACAATTATAATTAATTTTCAGCCATTTTCACACTGTCGATAAGAGTTTTATAATATTTGAGTTGGAATAATTTGGTAGCCTAAGTTGTTTAAGAGATAAATACATTAAACTTTATAGAGGGCGGGCCCTTTTGGTTATGACATTATATAGGTTTTTGATTATTGGCATCTTGTGGGGGTGGCATGGTCCGATTATGGCCATCTATGAACTCGTTCAAAAAGCGCATGTTCCAAGTTTCGTTGAGATATTTTAATTTTTACTCAAGTTGTCGACCACCGACGGGCAGAGAGACAGTCACTCGGATTTCAGCTTGTCTCGCCGTACTGATCTTTTATATATACATGTATCTATCTCGCTTTAGGTGATACGTACAACGGTTAAGTGAACAAAACTATATACCACTGTACTCTGTATGTTGCAGGAATATAAATAAGTACATTCTATAGTTAGACTAGTTCTAATACTACTAACTACTCTTTAATGAGTCACTTTATTCCAAATAAAGTAGGTATTTTAAAACCGAACAGTGCAGTACTTAACCTTTCAAAATTATGTAACCAAAATCAAGTCATATCTTCGGCGGCCAACAATATCTAAAAAGTGTAGCGAACCTACTGCACCAATAAACCGCAAATTGCAACTGTGAGTAGACGAAGTGCAACCGCAAGGAGACAAAAAACTGTGCACATATGCAAAGCTCACATACATACACACAAATGTCTGTGAACACATCTTCGCTATACTTGCCACATTATCGGCAGCTATTTATCTTTATACTGCTGCATGCTAGACGAGCTGCCTGTATGTGTGTATGTGTATTTAATAAGTGCTGCACTTAGTGTAAACGCAATGGCATGGAAGATTGGCAACAGCAACACATATTGTGGCAAGCAGGAAGCCGCTCGGCTGGGCGAGAAAAGATCAGATGCAGTGAAAAGGCAGATTGCTGTCTGACTGTGGTGGCATCCTTCGAAGTGTCTTCCAATGTATGCTTGGTGCAGCAAAGCGTTAATTTCGCTCTTTATTGTGTTATAGAGTGTATCTCTATATATACATATGTATACGTGCATACAAATATAAATATTGTTGTTTACTGCTGTTTGGAGTCTGCACGAGGCAGTGCCAACTATCTAGCTCCAACTGCACTTTATCTGAGCATTTTTTTGTTATTGCGAGCGCTTTTTGCTTTGGTCCTCGCATTCTGCCGCTGCAACTTCAATATTACGGTCACTCTTTGTGGTCAGCGTTGATGTGTTGACATTGCCGCTTTTTTCTCTCGCTCAACTGCAATACAGCCGATGAATAAAGTAGCAAATGATATGAGAATAGGCAATAAAACGGTAAATGTGCGATAAACAAATGTTATCTCGTTTGAGATGCTGATAGTTCGAATTGATTTGAACCGAATGGCCTGTGGATGTTCAGTGGTTTTTGGAGAGGACTGTTGAAAAATCGATTTTAAGTTTCATAAATTCTTGTTAAAACAGTTGACGCATATATTCGAAAAAACTTTAATTAATATTCTGGTTACTTATGTCGTTATAAGCTCTTTAAGTGGGTAGCTGGGATGGTTAGCATTTAGCTTCAAAGTGAAGCAACAAAGAGTAAGACTTCATTATTTTAAAATTCCTATTATAATCTTCCAAATCTATGTCGTCCCACTAAAAGTAGTCCAATACATTTGTGCTAATGTTTTTTCAAATAATCTAAACAGTTGTTAAATTTAAGGGGATCCTCTTATATAATTGTGCAAAAAGCACCTAATATTTGATTTTTTTTTTTTTTTGAAGAAGTGAACTGAAAACTTGAAAACCGACCTCATCTGCGGGCAGAAAATCAAACGAATCCTAACGATAACATTTCGTAGAGGCGCCCCAACCAAAGAACATGAAGAAATTCGTTATAGAAACAAAATGGCGGCCACTTGAAAATAAAGTATCGTTTTTTCGCATGATTTTTACACTTTTACCTGTTGTAAAGCATCGTTCATGAACAAAATATTGCGATTTTGTAGGTTACAGCGCCGGAGATTTTTGTCTTCCTTTAGGCGGGCAAAACGCGAAGATAATTGGTTGAATTGTTCAGAAACGAAAATGTCCGCAGATTCGAAAAATCTTGTTTCGAGGAAATGCGTGTCAAAGTTTCAAAGCGTCCGTAAATGCTTAGAACATAGGTCCATTCAAAGTCGTGTTGCGACGGAACTAATTCACGGATCGAAAAAACATTTTACCAACATATTCTAGACAATTGAAGCTTTCGATTTGTACAATAAAAAAAGATCGATTTTTTAAAGAAGTCTTAAAGAGGATCACGGCTACAGAATCTTTGCAAATATGTGAAATATGTTTTGTGTAGTCTACTTCATTACGAATACAAGTATGTATGAAACAGTGCCTGAAAATCGTCGCCTTGTCATCAGAGTGGTAGCAAAGGATTTCAACATCTTTTGTGGACAGACCAAATTAATTTTCGACTTTCGCATTTTGAACTATGCTCATATGAACAGATCTTAATCTTTTGCCAAATACATTAGAGATCGCAAATGAGATGCTTGACAACGTAGCCGAAGATACTACATTCATCCAACGCATCATGACTGGTGACAAAACACGGGTTAAGGAATTTTATGTAGAAAATTCTCAACAGTCTAGAGAATGAGTCTCCAAAACTGAAATCAAAAAATACAAAAAAAAATTGAAGGAAGGCATCAAATACCATCCCAACCGAGGCTTATAACAAGTGTACGATAAATTAATTTAAGCTTTAGTCTTTCTTTTTTGGCTTAGGAGTCAAAGATTTGTAATAAAATATGTGATAATATAGTTTTTTTTTTATGTCCAGTCAGTCAAATTTTATCAGATGGTATATGAAGCTAACAACTTTTAATATTCATCACTTCTTCGATGCTAATGACAATGCCAAAAATATTTATACCCTTAACAGAGAATACGTACATTAAATTTGCCACGATATTAGACCATTGTAGCATATAGCTGCCATACAAATTGAATAATCTGAATCAAGTGCTTGTACGGAGAACTTGTTCAGTTGATGATATGTCTCCAAGTAATGTGGCATGTGTTATTGTCCAAATTAATAATGCAATATCTGCAGAAAAAGTTCAGTTTAGATCATTATAGAACATAACAAAACATACAAGCTCACTTACTAAAGTTTTTGTAGGGAACCTTTTTTTATTTGTAGCGGGTATTATAGTTTCGGTGCAACCGAAGTTAACGCTTTTTATTTTGAAATAGTTTATATGAACCTATTTCACTTTCGCCTAATGCCGTAACACACTCCTATAAATAGTTCACATCAGCTTATAAATCGACTGCTGTAAATGCTAATCCACAGAATGGCTAGTAAATCACAACCATATCTTAGTTTTATTACCCACCGCGATATTTCAAACACACAATTCCCACACCAATTTTGTTTTGCGCGAATATCCTAAGTTCATAACTAAAACTATATATTCTATATAACTATCTCCGGACAGTTTAGGCAACTGTTTCAGCATTTTTTCTTCTTTAAGACGCTGCCTTGTAGTAGTTGAGTATAAATTAACGCTTACAAAGATTCTATGCTACGTACCATGAATGTATATAAATATGTATGTATGCAAGTGTAAATAAATCTTTATGCCGCTGGCGAGAATTGTAAATAAGGAAAAATGCTGGTGTAAAGAGAAGTCTTAACAGAAAGAAATAGTAGCAAGACTACGAGCAACTTAAATCCTCATTTTAATTATATTTCCACTGTAGCCATTTAAATCACACTTACACATTTACACTTCGCTAGGCGCGCAACCACACACCCAATAACTACATGTGCTAAGCAATAGTTTGCCTGTCTTTGTGCTGGGCCATTTTAGCGGCGCACAGCCCAGTGGCCCTCGAGCGCCTTCAGCGACAAAATACACAAACTGCCAGCAGCAGACAACGCATTACGCTCTTCCAAAGCTGTGTGCGTGTGTATACAGCGCCTGTAAGTATGTTTGAGTTTGTCACACACACACAGGCGCACTTATATGGCGGGTGTTTGTAGATTCGGGCGCTTATTTTCGTCCATATTTACACTCACTTTGTTGACGGTTTTAAACACATTTAGCCCGTTCGTTCGCCACGCTGGCGCAGCAAGCAAAAGTAAGCAAGAAAATAAGTAGCAAAATGAAAGCATAAAACCCCATTGTGGCGACACGAATGTGCATTACCCAAAAATGTTCAAGCAGCAAATAACGGTTGGCGCTTCGATAGCTACCCACCGCGCCGCCACGCCGCCATAGGTGGCTTGTAGTTGCCAAATTTGGCATTAAGATGACTGCCAAAACAAGCAAACAATAAAAAATTTGTGTTGAAACTAAAACCAAAAAGCAGAAAAGTGTTGCAAAAAGCACGGCAAAAGAAGAAATTACATTGCGAGCAAGACTACTTTGGCCATTGGCAGCGGCATCCTGCATGTGTAGTCCAATGCACACAATAACACGAACTTACATAGAGCTGGAGTGTTTGTGGCGTGTGCATGTGTGTGTGTGTGTTGGTAAATGAGTATATAAATGCGCACTCATTAAGCGCAGCGTGAACTAACAAACAAACAATTGACAATGAGTAGACAAATGAGCGCTCGGAAACTACAAACCCACTAAAATTAGTGATAAAAAATGAATAAGAAAGCCGAAAAATTGTATGCGACCGGAAGCGCGGATATCGTGGAGCGTGGCAAATGGATGTACAAATGTCTCAGAAAACTTTTCCGTTCAGCCCTAGCTGCCTTCCCCACTGAGCGGATCTACTTTCGTAGATGTAGGTACACACGCACGTTTGTGAGTTTTAAATACTCCGGGGCAAAAGTGGAGTCGTGGTGCATTGCTCTGCGGCCCTACCACTGCCTATTTAGCCTAATGAGCGCTAAACTGTAGCTGAGGAAAACAGTAACAACAGTAGATAAATGTTGCAATATGGCTGAGAACCGACGGATAGGCAAACATAGCAATTACAAAGTTGGCACATTCCCTCCACTCGCTGCCAAAAATCTTTAAAATCTTTAAAATAACAAAATTTCAACTTATTAAAGTATGAGATGCAAAACGAAGTCTCCATACTTTTTGAAGTAATGCTCAACTGCAGGAGAGACTAACAATCCCTACATTTGATCATGAATTGTTTAATACTACAAATGGCGTTTTATGCCTAGATTACACACTAGATCCAGTTTTTAAATACACATCGTTTTAAGTTTTTCTTCAGTTCCAGGTAATAATTGAGTCTCTCTCTTATATAACTGGTTTTTACGGTTTTTTTTTTGTTGCTCAAAGCATTTCTATTGCAAAGATATTTGTCATGGCAGCGGCTCTCGACAATACTTTTGCGTTTAAGCGTGAAATTTAAAATTGATTTCTTTAGCCCAGAGCTGGAGAGCGTTTTTCGACGTGGGCGTATGAGCAATATTGGTTGTGCACATGCACATACGGACCTACATATATACAATATTACAATATGTGTATATGCGTGTGTGTATTGTTGTATTCGCTTACTTAGAGGCGCTGCTGTTGTTAGAAGAAAAAAACTCAGACAATAAAAGCAACTGTCAAAATATAATCAGAAGCAATATCCGGCGTGCCTTCTCTTAGGGATGAGTGAAATGAAAAATGATAAAAATTCCAGCCCCGGGCATTTTTTGCTCGCATAGAACGATAAACAAAATTAAAATTTCACTGCCACCGCAATGAAATTGTTTTAAGGTGCGACAGATATTTTGTGGAGTTCCAATACCGACTCTCCGATGTCGATAATCGTGGCACGTCACAGAAGTTAGTATTAAATTTCGGAAAAAAATAATAGTTTTCCGAGGGGGCTTAGTTTTCAAGCTACATGAAAGACCCGCTCATTAACCTCGTATAAAGTCTTTATTTGGGTCAATACATTTATTAGTGTTATTATCTGAACTATTGTCTTTAGTTGAGTCTCCAATATGAACCTACTTTAGTATTTTTTTCCTGTATATAATTTATAGAATTTGTATAATTTTGTAGGAAACACTAATATTTACGATTTTAATATTACGATTTTATAATGATACTAACACAGAAGAGACTTCATAGACAGATAATTTATAATTCAGTCACTTTCAGGAGTAAAAAAAAAGAAAATCTTCACTTTCTTATAGGTATGGAAAATCGGTAAATACCAGGTTGTTCAATAAGTCTTGTCGTTTGATAAGAAAAACACAATTTTGTGATTCACAGTACACTTTATTATTCAGTATAATCTCCCTGAATATTAATACACTTGCTCCAACGATCCTCCAATCTGTGGATCCCATCCCTGAAGTGAGCATCCGGAAGGTCTGCAAAGTACGCTTCAACAGCCACACGCCACGCATAAATTTTTTGAGTTCTGGAAACAAATGGAAGCTGGGGGTCAAATCTTGTTAATGCGGTGGATGCTCAAACAATTAAAAAATTTAATTCATGGATTTTAGCATTTGTCAAAATGCTCTTATGACTTGGTGCATTGTCCTGTTGAAAAAGGAGTTTTTTCTTCTGCAAACCGGTTTTTTCACGAATTTTTTCCTTCAACTGGTACAAAAAGGTTGCAATAATATTCAAAATTAATTGTTTTACCAGTTTGCAAGTAATCCACAGACAAAATTCCTCCCATATCCCAAAAAACTGATACCATAACCTCCTTGGCCAGCTCAGTGTATTGTACTATGAATTCTTGCAACTAAGCAAAACCATTACAGGAGTCCTCTAACGGACGCTCTAAGGTCGTGAAAACATACCTCAAAACTTGAAATGGCACCTCCTACTCCACCCGCCGTATTCTTCTGGCATAGGTCTTTTTAATACTCGTATCTACTTATTCCGATGGATGGATTCGCGTCAAAAGAAAAACAATTTTTTCGACGAGGAATTCAGAAGATTCCAGAAGGATGGGAAAAAGTTGTGTCTAGCGATGAACAAGATTTTGATTAATATTTAATTTTACGAATTTTTTACAATAAAGTCTGATATCAAGAAAAAATAGCGATTATAGAGTTATTATAGAGTTATGCAAGCGTAGCGCAAAAATGCTGTTCAAAAGTAATTAAAAGGTAGTCCTCAATGGTTAATTCTAAATTCTTTGTCTTGTGTTTGGTTTCGAGCGCGCTTGGTTCTTCCTTACTTCTTTTCCATTGTTTTACACACGAACGCATTTCAATTTGCTACTTCCAAACACTGCCGCTTATATGTTGTGTCACATCACCGAATCAAAAGGACATGTCTCCGACGCCTTAGACCACTTCTAAACTGCGACACTGTCATCTTCCGTAGAATTCCTGCGAACACAACCGTCTGCATGACTATGGAAACTTCCACTCTGCAAGCGTAACAAACATATATATATGTATATATAAATATGGTGTGTGCATACGTACTTATCTATGTTTATAGACACATAACCCTCGCTACGCGGGCAATCCACGACACTCGCTTTTCTTTTCAAGGAAGCGTGAAATTGGGTAGGTGCTAGCCATGGCGCTGAAGACACGCCAGCACATACGCTACGATATTTATAAACGGTTTTACATTTAAACTCCTAAGCGCTTGTGTATATTGACGCGGCTGTGAACGCAAGTGCGTAGGAATTCCACTCTGATCCTTGCTATGGCAAACAGCAAACAGTTTTCGTCAACTCCCGCTCACACATACATAAATAGGTATGCGCACATACATGTCGAACAACGATTAAGCTCACACGCTTAGACACATCACACATATACATATATACATACACATACAAACATATAAGTGGAAATGTTTGTACCAAGCGGCACACACTCACAGCTTTGTTTACTCGGCATTTTGCGGATGAAAGGATGTGCGTAAACGGCAAAAATATCACTAAATCACAATTTTACTCATTTCAATAATTCGCTTTGGTTTTTTCCTTATAACAACGTACACAAGTGGTGCACACACTCACTCGCACATTTACATATAGAATTACAAGCGCGCACACGTTGTACAAAGCTTGCCTGTGTTGCCACACATCCTTTTCACTTATCAAGCCGGTTGAAATTTTGAAAAGGGTTCGCCTTACTTCGTCTGCGATGACTTCAAGAAAAATGACTCCCTTCATAGAGCAAAAAAACAAAACACAAAACGCCAAGGTGTGGGAAGGTGCTCGAGCGTATGTAAGTGTTTACATATACATATGCAGTTAGCTACTAAGGCATAAACAATTCTAAATATTTCATATGTGCTTACATATTCGATAATTTCAAACTACTTTATATGCGAGCCATAAATTTCACAGCACATAGAGCTAACAGAACAGGGTGGTTCAAAAGTTAAGTTTTAACAGAATTAAAGGAAAGGACTCGCCACTTGCTCATAACATATCACAGCTCTATAAAACCAGACAATTTTTTTGGATATATGTAAGTATTATGTTAGCAATTTTTAATGTTTTCAAATCGCCATATATCGAATTTATGCACTGAAATATTGAATGTGCTCTTGTTAAGATTCCACGCAGTACTCGCCTGGGGGGTCCACTCCGTTAAAAAGACCAGGTGGTGGAGAAGGCCCTGGCTTCGCTTGGAATCTCCAATTGGCGAACCTTGCGAAAAGAAGAAACGACTGGCCCGCTGTTGTTAACTCGGCTAATATTATTTTGATACTTGTCTCTCTGTTTTCTTCAACAACAAAAACCAAAAAATATATTTGCTACTTTGTTTCAAATTATCTGTATGTTCAAAATAGTTAGGATTTGTATTGAAAATAAATAATTAAAAATAAACAGCAGCAAATCTTACTAAAGCATTGATAGAATTGTGATCATATCCAATTCCGATTTTATGTCTAAGGCTTCTTTATAAAATACCTTTACGATTTCTAATGAGCATCCATTAACTGATAAATGAAAAATTAACAGAAATTTGAAAAATCTCATATGGCAAGACTTCATATTTATCTTTTGGTTAACCCTGCAACGCCTACTGATTGTTTTTTGTCGTATTGCATACATGTAGGCGCTAAAGCAGATATAGCCATTGGGTTAACCAATAACAATTCATGCGTTAAAAGAATACGCGTTTATAAAATTAAAGTGCTGTTAGAGGAAATAAAGCGTAAGACTTTTACTGGTGCCTTATGTGCCTATTAGGACTGGTCGATGGAAGCATTATGTTCAAAACATGGTCGAAGTATAATCTGTAATTTCTTTCAAACACTTCTAATTTTTAGAAAACGTCTGGACAACATCCGATTGCGCTTTTAATACTTGAAATATCATAAAAGAAAATAAGAATCAATCGGAGATAATTATTTACTTAATTCATTTGCTGAGGAATAGTTAAAAATTATTTGGCCAAAAACTACACTTAAATTAATCTTGTTATCAACACCAACGAAAACTACCATTATTTTTGCAGTATGTAAAGGACCTCATAACTTCAAGCACAAACTTTTATCAAATGCGCTCCTATATAATCTTTTCCAGCTCGCTTTGTCTACGCTTTAGTGTTCCTGCAGGCTATTTTTCTACAGGCTAATAAATACTCGTATATGTATTTAGATTATTATATTGAATACATATGTATCTATATATCCACACAAATTTATGTACGCATATACATTTTACACTTTGACCTGGAAGGATGTTCCTGCTCTGTGCTTGTTTACAAACCCTTTTTATACACTCGGTGCCTATGCTTTGGCAATGATTGAATGAAGAGTGTTGAATGGGGTTAATGTGTGAGTGCTTCATACGTTTGTACGATTTTTCCGCTCGAATTTCTTTTATATAAGCACATTTTTTATTTTGCAATTTTTTATTTACTTTGCTATAATATTTCATGTTCTATTTTCCTTCCACATGGCCAACTCAATCAATTTAAAATGTGGGACTTTTTAAGTGTGCTATAATAATCACGCGATGATTTCAATCGATGTGGTTGAAATGGAAAAATGTTTAAAGCTGCTGAGTGGATTGAAGGAATAAAATTTATAGACAGTTATTTGGATTTGGTTTTCTTCCATATATAGCATTAATAGATCGAAGTTTTGTATATAAAACAAATCACACAATAATCAGCGCTTACTTACAAATATTTTATAAAAATTATCAGATTATATAGTTCAAAAAATGAAATAAATTTTTAAAATCAATAGTATGATTCTATAATTGGTACCTTCTATTGTCATTTTACAGAGCATTCATGTAACATGTTCAGATTTTAGACTGTAAAACCGCAAGTGAAGAATCAAAACAAAAAACTCCGCCCACGAAAGCCCATTTTCAACAGCTGTTAGCATCGATAATGCCGAAGGCCGCCAATAGAGCAGCTATGTGTGAATAATGCTTGCCAACAAATTGTCTATAAAATCCTATATATAAACGAGCAGAACACATAAGTATAGGTACGAGTACATTCCAGGCCACTGAAGGGCAGTTAGAATATCAAAATGCCAGCGAGGCTACTAACAACAGAAACTCATAAAGCACAGCACAGTTTTGCAACGCACAAACCTCTAAATTGGCATAAAGACAGAGCAAGTGGCATGCTGACATATTGTGCGAGCAAAGCATCTGCTATTTATGCGGGTGAAACATGGTTAAGATGGTGTTTGGTACTCACGTGTCTACTGATAGTCCCAGGTGAGTGTTGATTGAAAGTATTGCAAGTACGTATGTATATGTATTACTTATTTTGGTGCAATAGCGCAGTGTGGGTGTTTTTATGAATATATATTACCGGTATTTTATGATTCTTACTGCAGGCATAAAACGTCATTTTCAGTTTAAAGGTCAAATCTTTAATATTGAGAAAAAAGAAACCATCTATAATTTTCCTATAATTTGACTGTTTTATATAAAATACTTCCGTCCCTCTATCTGACTTATAAAATGTGATAAACATCAAATTTGATGTGACACGTTACCAAAAAGATACGTTGAAATGTCGGACCCTTTAAAAGAAAAATTAAACTTTGTATATTACGCGGATAATTCACTTCAAATATTAGCCATTTTGGTTGCCATAACTTTTCTGATGCTTATCGCTATAAAAAACAATAAAAATTCTGCCAAATTTTCAAATTTGATCGGAAAAAATGCAACCTATATTTGTTGCTATGAATAACACATATTTAGTGTGTATAAAAATAACAGTTTATGTATGTTTATTTGGTGATTTTCAAACGCAAATTTGTTCGGTTATGCTTTATTGAGAATGCAAATAATAATACCGTTGTTTTTCAGAGCTCTTTTCCGCAGTTACTTTTTAGTTGCTGTGTACATGCAATTTAATCCTTAATTGATATTATCATAATAAGAAAAAAACGATAATTTCGTTTAAAGCTAGAATACCCGCCACAAATACACAAGATTTCCATACTAAAACTTATTTTTAATAATTTATCGACGGTTTCGACAAATAAACAGCTTCTTTGGGTGAAAACGTCTGCGCAATTTCGGTGCGATATCTCAAAAACTGAGGGACAGCTCGCATACACACAGATTGATTGTCGGACATTATATTGACGAAAAAGTCGAAGTCCGACAAACTTCAGTTTATTTTTTTTTTTAATATTTATAATGAACTTTAATGAACCAAATATGTACCATTTTGATCGAACAATTTTTGCAATTTTTCTGCTAGAGACATTATTCCATCAGTGAAAAACTTTTCTGGTTTCTCGGTAAAAAACTGCGACAAGTAATTTTCACAGGCTTCGCTTGAAGCCAACTTTACTCCATTAAGGGATTTCTGCATTGTCCGAAACAATTAGTAGTCCGATGGTGCAAGGTCAGGGCAATATGGTAAATGCATCAAAACTTCTCATATAAGCTCTCCCAGTTTTTGCCAAGTCTTCAAAGATGTGTGTGGTATAGCGTTGTTCTGATGGAAGACGAAGCCCTTTCTGCTAATCAGTTCTGGCCGTTTTTTTCGATTGTTTGTTTCAATCTCATTAGTTGTTGACAGTGAAATGTAGAATCAATCGTTCGACAAGGATGGTACAGCTCACAGTAGATGATTCCTTTCCAATCCCACCAAACACTTAGCATAACCTTTTTAATTAAAAATTTTAAAGGGATTTTAATATCATTAATAGAGTAGCTTTCAAGTATTATCTCTTTTATAAAAAACTTCTTCTTCAATTTTTAAAGTTTTAAAAAGGTATAAGGTCATTATTTTAACATGAGCACACTAAAGTAACGAAAGTGGCGATAATCTCAAAAAGAAGATGCTTACTATGAGGAAAAATCACAATAAGTACTGGATAATTGCGCAAAATTGTAAAAGAAATAAAGCAAACATAACAAGAATGTATATTTAGTCAAAAAAAAATCCAATATGATTTAAACAAAAAATATGTGAATGGTAGAAAAGCTGAACATAAAGCATAAAGCGAAGAATCAAACACAAAAGTAAAGAACTGAAGAGTAGCTACAGCTAAAGCGGCAAATAAAACCGACTCTTGTGCAGCAATAATAATATTGTCAAAATGCGGCAGAAAAAAGAAAACCCAAAAACAAAAACAAATCGTAATTTTTTGCGTGATGAAGTCGCGTTCGGTCGGATTAAATGGGATTTTCTTGCAATTATTGCAGTTTTTCTTACTTATTACTTTTTCACTGCGCCGAACTTGTCGCCGTAGCCACTATATACTTGCATTATAACGGGTGATTTTTTTGAGGTTAGGATTTTCATGCATTAGTATTTGACAGATCACGTGGGATTTCAGACATGGTGTCAAAGAGAAAGATGCTCAGTATGCTTTGACATTTCATCATGAATAGACTTACTAACGAGCAACGCTTGCAAATCATTGAATTTTATTACCAAAATCAGTGTTCGGTTCGAAATGTGTTTCGCGCTTTATTTTGTTCAGCGATGAGGCTCATTTCTGGTTGAATGGCTACGTAAATAAGCAAAATTGCCGCATTTGGGGTGAAGAGCAACCAGAAGCCGTTCAAGAACTGCCCATGCATCCCGAAAAATGCACTGTTTGGTGTGGTTTGTACGCTGGTGGAATCATTGGACCGTATTTTTTCAAAGATGCTGTTGGACGCAACGTTACGGTGAATGGCGATCGCTATCGTTCGATGCTAACAAACTTTTTGTTGCCAAAAATGGAAGAACTGAACTTGGTTGACATGTGGTTTCAACAAGATGGCGCTACATGCCACACAGCTCGCGATTCTATGGCCATTTTGAGGGAAAACTTCGGACAACAATTCATCTCAAGAAATGGACCCGTAAGTTGGCCACCAAGATCATGCGATTTAACGCCTTTAGACTATTTTTTGTGGGGCTACGTCAAGTCTAAAGTCTACAGAAATAAGCCAGCAACTATTCCAGCTTTGGAAGACAACATTTCCGAAGAAATTCGGGCTATTCCGGCCGAAATGCTCGAAAAAGTTGCCCAAAATTGGACTTTCCGAATGGACCACCTAAGACGCAGCCGCGGTCAACATTTAAATGAAATTATCTTCAAAAAGTAAATGTCATGAACCAATCTAACGTTTCAAATAAAGAACCGATGAGATTTTGCAAATTTTATGCGTTTTTTTTTTTAAAAAAGTTATCAAGCTCTTAAAAAATCACCCTTTATTATGCATAATACATATTGCCTAGAATATACTAGCCGATATGTAAGCTCTTGAGCATATTTGTCGTGTCCACACTTTCTTGGTATTGAACTACGTGAGCATAAGAACTTTGCAATGAAAGCAAAAGTAACGTTATTAATTCGCCATGACATGGTCGGGAGCTGTGACTAGAATGTTTGCAAATAAAAATTATTTATATACATAGTAAATAGCAATACTACATACATGTTAGAAGTCAGAGGAAAATAATAACTCATTTCGCCAATTATTGTCCATAAAATATGCAGTTCAAACGCATTAGAATGCGATAGCACAAGTTTTTGAGTTTTAAGACTTTATTTCATAAATAAATAAAATCTGTTGTATTCATAAATATTTGTAAACTAATGTTATATAATTTTCAAAGACTTAGCACGTAAACTGTAATATTACTACATATATCCACTACACAAACTGAGCGATCAAAATCAAATGATTGTACATTGTACATAAGGAAAACTTCTCCGTTTTGACAAGATATTCTCGTAAAATGTGGCATGATTTTTTATGTAAAACAATGCTATAATATCTGAAGAAATTGTTCGAAATGGTACATTATAGCATTTACTTTGCTACCATACAAACTGAACAATCGAAATCAAGTGCTTGTAAGGAAAACTTTTTTATTTGTCTATTTATCCTTATGAAATTTGATACAATTTATTTTGCAAAACACAACTATAACCTCCAAAAATAATTTTTGGATCGGACCATTATAGCTTATAGCTGTCATACAAATTTAGCGATCAAACCTTTGCGTATACAAATTTTTTATTGGACAATCACGAATTTTGATGTTATTTATTATCTGAAACAACGCTGTAATCTCCGAAGAAATTGTTCAAATCGGGCCACTATAGCATATAGCTACTATATAAATTGCCCGGTAAGCCCTTGTATGGGGTTTGTTTTTATTTGATAAGATAGCTTCACGAATTTCGGTGTAGATTATTCTCTTTAATAATGCTATAATTTCCGAACAATTTATGCAGATCGGACACTAAATCATATAGCTCTCATACAAACTGAGGGATGAAGGTCAAGTCGTTGGATGGAAAACTTTTTTGTTTGACAAGATATCTTGAAGAATTTTTGCACAGATTATTTTATAGGACAACGCTATACATTTGGAACAATTTATTCACATCTAACCACTGAGATACAGCATATGACAACTGAATTATATGATAGAAACCAAATTATTGTAACGAAAACTTTTTTAATTTTTGAAGGATATTAGTGCAATGACGTTAAGATTTTTCCTCTATTTACCTTACCCTACATTACCTTATTAAAAATAATATTATAATAAAAATAATGTCTCAGCGCTACTATTGTAATATTATACACGCAATATGTATTTATATTAATTAATATTTTTTCTGTTTGCCCAACTAGCTTCATAGATATATGTCCTCACACCACGCATTATAGCACAATGCCATGGCCAGGTGCCAATAATTTGTAATACTCACCCGCATTAAGTCTAATATTAATTGATTTTCTTAATCTTCCATCTTTATTTAACCTGAGAATCAAAGACGAAAGCGAACACAAATGTCTAAACAAGCTGTCACTTTCATAAATGACAAAAGCGCTAGCACCTGCTTGATAAATGCGGCTTTGATTCATACACGCACACAAACACTCAACAACAATCTGCTCTATTTGTATGTAGATGGTTGCTTAAGAAAAATATTTACCCACTTACATATGTACATGTAGATATGTGTGCTTACTTGTGTAGCACAAATGTTTGTACACGCATGCCAAATCTGGCTTGGGGCTGCACATAAATTATGTTTGGACAATTAATTAAAAGTGAAAACCACTAGCAAAGCACCGCACCAGCGAGAAGAGGGGAAGGGAAAGCGCCAAGCATGTAGGTGTAAATAGAAGTTGTAACAAAAACGTAGCCAAATCGCCACGAAAACATATAAAAGCACCACTTATGATTTACATAAGTGCAATAACTCTACATGTGTGCGCCGTAATAAATGTATTTCTGTGCGTATATGTATAGCTGAGTGTGTCGGTGAACCGCCCAACAACGTTCGATCAGCATTAAAACACTCTCACCTTTGTTACGTGCTGGCTTGATAAATGGAGCTTTCGGTTAGCAAAGACACTCACGCACATGACCGTCCAGCACGGCTGTTGTTCTTGTGCATTTCACACACACACACACACTCACACGCATGCGATAGAAGCTGGCATAGCCACATTGAGGTGCTCGGAAAATTAATCCCTGCCGCTAAAAGTCCTCTGCACGACTATACTTTGCACCATAGTTTCTCTCGATCCACGCACGCAAACACAATTACTATACACAGTCAAGCAACAACAATGCGGAATTAACAAAGGTAACAACGAAATTTTACGTTTGCTCGCCATTTACATATTTGTATCCACAATCGCACACACACACCCGAACACAGGCACACAGGCACACTTGAGAGTGCAAATAACAATTTAATAAATTTTGCGAAATTCCTATTCTTCCAGCATCACACCAAACAAAGGTGCGCAAATAACGGCAAATCCGAGCACACAAAACTCCCAGTATTGCCACCCACATTTATGGGCGTATGTCTGTGTGTGTGTGTGTGTAGGGCGTTGCCTTTGCACACGGCATTCGTATATCAGGTGTTCAAATCGCCACCACACATGCATACACATACACACCGACGCACAGTCGATAATTTTATGGAGCATATTTGTTGTTGCCTAGCAAACGAAATTGAAATCTCATAATCAGCATTTCTGGGCAACCGTAAAGTCAAATGAATTGCTGCTGATTATTGCATTTTATTACAAGTACACTGTTGCTGACTTTGATTTTCAAATCACAAGCGCACTTATTAAATGTGAATGTGCTCTTATATTTACATAACGCTAGCTATGCGTGTGTGTGTAGAACAACAGCGCATTCATCTTCATACATATATCTACATGCTTTCGTATGTGTATATGTAGGTGTTGTGGATATATGCACTTAATAATATTAGGAAGCCGGGCTGTTGGAGGTGTCTGTGTGAGCACACATTCCCTTTGCGTGCCAATAATTCGATTTTACGTTTATGTTTCGACATTGTGTTTTTGTGTACGTGTCAGCTTTATTGAAATTTGATTTAAGTTCTGAGTGTGAAGTATCTATGCGGGTAGTGCGCGGGCTTAAGTTAATACACAAGCTTACATATACATATGTGTGTATATATATGTGCTGCGTACAAACGTATCTTGATGTATAATCATATGCAGAGCTCATTGGTATTTACGTACCGGAAGCCGCAAAAATCTGAGCTTGTAGCATTCGTACTAGTTTTTTAGTAGCTACAAGCAGATCAGTTCATATCCGTTTTAGTGGCGATAATTGACACGTGTAAAGGTAATTAAAAAGTAATATATATTTTGAACAAAAGAAATAAAAATAAAATCATATTAGGTTTAAACATAAATTATCGATTAAATATCAACAGTTAGTACACTCTTATTTTCAAGTTTAGAGTCGGGAATTTCAAGCGTTTTTTTTGGATTTTGCTATAAAACAAAAAAAATATACATTTTTTTATTAACCATTTTTTTTTTAATTTTTATAATTGATTAATACGAATTTGGCTATCTCAAGAAGCAGGAAAGCTGCGCTTTGTTCTTAAACGGATACTCAAAAATAAAGGCCGATTTTCAATAATTTTAAATATAATATATTGAGTCCTTTAAAAACATTACAAATTTCAATTTTTAATGTTTTTTGTATTACGTGATGGAGAGATATTTCAATAATATTCTTCCACACTTCAAGTAAATTGGCTGATTAGACCTTAAGATATCATGGCGAACGCATAAAAAAGTAGTTTCGAGAAGAACCAGTTTAAATTCGCTCACAGATCAAACCGATTCAGCTTCTATGACACTAAACCGCGGCTGTAACTTCGGAAATGATTTTAATTTGAGAAATCATTTTAAAGGGTGATTTTTGACTGAAATTTGGAAATTTCACCACATTTTTATTCCTCAATAGTTGTAGTTGAAAAAAAACCCTTCGTCCATGTCCTTAAAAATTGTATTTTAAAGACCTGTGTAAAATTTCATGAATTTCGCTTGTGTAGTTCTCGAGAAATCTTGCTAACAGACTTCAAAAACAAAGTTTCGAGAAAAACTCGTTTAAAGACGACAGACTTAGCCTATCTAGCCTCGAACCCAAAAGTTCCCAAGACCGAAACTATTACTCGCATCAACTTAAAAATTTAGGACAATATTCTAGAAGCGTTGTAAAGTTTAATAAGACAATAAAAAAAATCGAATTTTTGAAAGCCGTAAACCCATGTTACCCCTTAAATTTTCCCCACAGCAATAACTTGAATTTTTAAAAATCATTTTAGAGAGTTATTTTTGAATACATAAAACACATTACACAGTAAACCTAGCCCATACAACAAAGTTTGTTTAAAAAAATCACGACAAAATTTTTATGTGCTTGCAACGAAAATTTGATTCTTAAATTTACTAAAACGTTTCAAATAAAACTCACCAATTCATATTGATATTTTATATCACAAGAATAACAAGAATTATGTGTAATTTTATCTTTTATTTATTTTACTAAAAATAATTTCACAGGAAAGTGTTTACTTTGGGTTAACACAACTGAAAATTCTGAAGGAAATATCAATTAATACAAACCAATAATTTGTCAAGTAACCATATTTGCATTTGTTGATTTTTTAACTGGTTTACTATGTACACTGTTATATAAACTATTGAATTATGAAAAAAATCGATTTATTTCAATTTCTAAATTATAATACACATTCAAAAGGCTATAAGTACTTGGAAGTAATAAAGAAGGCGTTTGCTTGTGATTTTTAGTTAATACATAAACAAAAATAATACACATTTGCAGAATTTATTGCATTCAAATAACCGCTGATTTGTTTTGAAACATTTTATATGTGATGGATCCCTTGCCAATCTATAAGAAGTCTGCCGAAAAAAGGTGATAAGGAATTTTCTTCTACTTAAATTTATCGCAAATTCTAGCACCAAAAATTGTTATAATTAAAATAAAGAATATTGGCAATGATCAAATTACTGTAAAAATTTTGATTTTGGTAAAACTGGCTGATTTTAAAAAAAAGTAATATTTTATGAAAAATATTATTGGAATGTACTATATATATGTATATATTACATGTATTTATAACCTTTTAAGCTTCAATTTTGAACTCGCTACTGTTGAAGCTTGCGCTTACGATCAAAGCCGTTGAGAAATACAAAATAAAATTGAAACGCTTTATTTCCATAATATGATTTTACTTCTGGGTCAAAGTACAAATTTGCGCTTTTGGTAGTTGTTATTACATTAAATTGCATTGTAATATAGAATTGATTTTATTGAATCCCGTCATTCGATGCACAATGAATGCAATCAGTTTTTTACTAATTGCTTAAATTAGTTAAAGCCCTTTCAAAGTTCGAAAGCGCTCACATTTAATGTATCTATATATTATATGTATATATACTATGTACATATACAGTTGTATTTGTAAATTACATGGAAATATACACATACCTATATACCCACATGTTGGTGTGTATTTGTAGCTAGATTTATGCAGGCATAAAATCGCCATGAATTCAGTGTTGTTCATAAGTGAATTTTATAATTATAAATAATTTATTGCCATGAGCAGCAAACTACACGCGCACACACGATTTCAATCGTTTTGCCGACATTTAATTTATGATTTTTTATTTGCTTGATTTAGTAATCATAAGCCGGCAAATTATTATTTGCTGTTGACAACTTAGTTCGCCGTTGCCGAACCATGAATATAGATGCGCTCTGTTATTATACCGTAATTTGTATTTAATTTATTACAACAACAACAACAATTTGCAATTGCTATTTTATTTTGTTGAAAACTAAAATGGCATTTGTCTATATTTGAATTGAACTGCATTGAAAATTTGGCGAAAAACTCACAAAGGACCAATGTTGGCCCATAATTGCGACCTCTTTTTACAAATAGATTCCTTCAAAGAACACATAACACTCAAATAGTATTCTTGTTGACAGTTTGGACGGTCGAAAGAATTCGGAGTGCACCACATTTCGATAATCGAAGAAAACTGTCAGCATAACCTTGATTTTTAACCTGCTTTGACGTGGTACTTCAGAAAGACTAACCGCCAATGATTATTTTGATGTGACATTTGGCACAGTATATTAAACAAGTTCCGCTGATATCTTAAGAGGATCAGCTCTCTCCAACAACTTCACTTTACGGTCATTCGAAATTATTTTGGGGACTTATTTGATATTTTCGTCGGTAACAGCCTCTTTAGAACGTTTCCTGCCTTCATTGTCCTCGGTGCTCATTTCGCCTCGTTCAAACTTAGCAAACCACTTCTCAACAGTTGATTCTATAAATGCAAAATCAGTGAGAAAATTTTCTTCAAATTTTTCAAACCATTCTGAAGTGTAAGTACATAAAAATCGACTTACTTTCTGATATCGTCCAAGAAATCGGCTACCGAATCAAGGAAAATTAGGGGTGTTGTGGAATCCAAGACAGAATTGCTTAGCTGTCAGAATTGCAAACTAATCCTGATTTTCAACATACGCAAAGCAATATTCTAATCAGCTGTTTACTAATGTGACAAACCTTGCAAATCAATACATTTGGAATAGGATTACTTAAGTTTTTAATGAGTTCCAAATTAATGAAAGATTCTAAGAGATAACATTTATCGAAGGAATAAAGCCGCATGTTTACTACGTTTTGTAAATCTAATATGTTTAAATATCCGGTTTTTCCCCAAAAAAATCTGTGAGCGACTATCTTCTTGCTTTGTTTCTGATAGCAAAACCGATGAAACATCCGAAAACTATCAGATTCCACAACAACCCTGAATAAAAACTGACAAAAAATATTTTTTCTGATCTTTCCAACCTATGATTTAACTAACCAAAGGTTCACACGCTTACTCGCCTTTATAGCTCTGTGTTCTTCAAACTCAGTTTGTTGTGTCCAAGGCGTTGATATCTTATAGACATTAATTATCGAAATTGTTAGCCAAGATGTGCAAACATTTACAGCGAAAAATCTTCTTTCGAGTATGGAGAGTAGATATGCTCTTTTTAGGTAAAAATACATATCTCAAGACCTGGCAGACCAATTTCAACCAAATTTGGTATATTCCATTGCCTTGATCAGAAAGCAATTGATCGATATTGGGATACAATTTTATAAGTCCAAAAAAGCCCCTAGTTACCGAATATGTGGACCAAACTACCTACAGTTGACTTTTGACCGAAACAATTGAAATTCAAACTGAATCCCTTCCTGTTAATAGTTATTCTGTGTGTCAAACTAGGGTTGAATTAGGTCAATACTTCCCTGAGCCCCTATATACCTAATATACAGATTTTCGAACTTCAAGGTGACTTTGTACTGCATATATCGGCCAATATTTGAGTTATCTCAATGAAAATTACGAAATATGTTTTACTTATAACATTATATCTTTGTAGCTAAAATAAATAAAATTGGGCGAAAATTTGACCTAGCTTCCATATAATTAATATCACATCATTTTCGAACATCCTTCTGACTTTACTCCATATAATTGGTGATTGTATGCGAGGTACCTTAAGAAACTCAGGGAAGAGTTTTTTAGTATGCGGCATGATAACCTTTAATAGATAAATCGGGGCGACACTGCCCCAACATCCATATCCTACATATAACGATTTTAATTTTTGTAGCAAACCTTATGCCGAATATGTATGTTGGTCAGTGTATTATTTACATATAGTATATGTAAAAGTATATAAAATTGCTTAGATTCCGATCATTATTGTTATTTTACACTTTTCCCTTTCTCTTTTCTTTGGTGGCTGTGAGTTGTAAGATAATAAAATGTTCGGTTGCACTCGAACTTAGCCTTTCCTTACTTAATTTTTGTCAAACCTAAATTTGGGATTAGAAATCTAAAAGTATTTTAAATTCAGATTTTCGGAAGTACAAAAAAATGAATTTAAATGTCATTTTAAATTATTTGTTAATTAATTATTTGGATTCCTGTGTAATAGCAATAAATTGAACAAACATTTCGGAATTTTTTCTCCATATTCAGGTGGTTGTTTATTACTCAAGCATATCCACAATACTAATAAATATATGCCTATATATAACTTCCGCTGCAAATCTCAGCAGAACACGTACCTAAAACCCCAACGACGGTGGAATATTATTTTCATCTCAATCAACGCACCGCCCTTACATAATCTGACAGAATCCGAATACAACTCAGCAACAATGCCGACGAAGTCCATTGACATGACTTTATTAAATGCTTATATCCTTATCAATTTCAATTGAATTGCGCTAAAAGAAATCCTATCGGCTGCGGATAATGCGTAATCGTACATTCCACTCAGACATTGGTCGAAACAACGGGGATTATGTGCTTACACACTAACATAATCGCATACGTGCGTGCTTATAAAGAGCGTGTGTTAGTGTGTGGAAAGAAGTACATATATCACATGCCTTTATAAAACAGACTATTTCTTACTGTGACTACATCAAAACGAGGACGAGGACCGCAGTAAAGGAAGTGTAACTATTAGTCGGGAATTTGTGTAGATAGATATGTACAAATGTATGGGATATTTGATTGGAACATACTGGGATATATGTAGCTGAATTTTGTAAGAGGAGTTGGCCACTTGTAGATAACGATGCGTATATATCATTAGCATGTGCTTATATACATATATATGTGTTTGCGAAATGCTAGCAATTAATAAAGTAATGTTTGCATATAAAAAATAATTGAATTGTGTTATAAAAATATTTCAAATATTGAACTCTTTCAATGTGTTAATACATTTTTCTTTAAATTTAACTCTCGCATCCTCCACGAACTTTAAAAATCTACTATTAACTTGCATTGCTCTCGACAGAACCATTATTCTATCGGATTTTAAATACAAAGATCGTTGATCCTTTAATTGAGCTTTATAAACAAAGGCCAAGAGAAAATATCGATTTTTAGGCATGTTGCTTTGAAATTCCGTTCAGCTCTTATTGCATCAGTCTTAAGTATTTTTTTCTTTAATTCCTCTTATTGTGGCTGAAATCTTTCCACAATTTTTCTTTGTTGTATCAACAAACAAGATTGTCTCGTCTTGTCTTGTCTTTGGTTTGGACACATGAGCAAATTTAGTATGCCACACATATGCAACACTTAGAACGATACATGTATATACTTATGTATATATATACTTAGTATGTATGTATAATATTTGGTTGCTAGCTGTATCTATAATAAAGCGAAGTGCTATACTGAATCAAAATTTAAACATTCGGTACTTGCACTTACGAGCATGTGGATTGGTTAATCGGTTGGTTTGTCTTAAGTGTTTCTAGGCACATATAACAAACTTTATTCGAGGGTTCCCTTTCATATTTTGGGATTAGAGTGCAAAAATAAATATTAATCATTGAAAGTAGGTTAATATTTTTTCAAAATATTCTCCATTAAAATCTATACACTCCTGCATGCGTTTGAACCAATTGTGGAAGCATTTTTGTCACTCTGATTGAGGTATCTCTAAAACTTGCGTTCTGAACTCATCAACCGCCTCTTCAGGTGTTACGTACGTACCGGTGCCAAGTCCGAACTAATGCACAAAAAGTTCTTAAAAATGCAGTTGTACACACATATTGTGTACGAGTATGAGTTGTAAAAAATATTGCCATGAAAATGTTCGCGATTTTATCGCATTTTCTGGACGAGTTGAATTTTTTAAGTAACTGTAAACACCACAACTAGCGTTCGAATGTCAAAAGGCTTTGGGTATGCATAACTTCAAAAATCTGAAACCTTACGAAAAAGTTGTGAGCTTGAGATTGCAGCACCAGTGTTTCCAAATCCCGAAACATAACAAGCAACCTACGTTAATATATATACATATATTAAAGCTTATATGCCTATGTACGTATACATATTGAGCTATTCGCCCATTGATATGCTATTATATAAGATCTGTTTATTTGTTTGTTGTCTCCGACGGGTGTAAGGATTTGACAAGCAAACAGCAACAATACATATACGTAATCAAACTGCTTTCGGAGGCAATTGCTTGTTTTCACTTGCGCTGCCTCTTGGCTATTTACTGCCCAGCAGCCGGCGGACTAAATTGAGACATTGGATTTGACGCGGCGTCGCGTGTATAATGTTAACAACGAAAACAGTCCCCTAAGCCTGCGAAACTGTTGTTGTGTATTTCACAGCAATTAATATCGGGTTGTCAAAGGCAGTGGCGAAAGTGGCGTTGAAGTTGGCGGTGACGAGTATCAAAAGGAACTGTGTGTAATCCGTCAGAAATATGAGCCTCACTATATACATACGTAAACCGTTAAATTATATATCTATTACATAATCTCTTACGCTGTAGTAAATGTGTAGTATATATTTATTGGCTATTTTGGAATATTTTGGACGTATTCGTGTGTATTATATCGTAAAATTACAAATAAATTTGTTGAAAAAAGTTTAGTATGGTTTTTAGCAGGAAAATGTGAACGATATGCTATTTTTCTGTTCATTATTTTTAGTATCAGCCCTTTCATCATTCAGAATAATTTTCGACTGACGCGAAATCAATATCATACATATACGAGGTTTAGTGAAATTGAAACAAAATAATTAAAAACTCGCTGAAAGTCAAAATTTACTATATAAATAAAAATAATAATGAATTCTAGATTTAGTTGCTTGATAAATAAATTAATAACAGCAAATTGGAATATCGCAACCAGCAAATATGTTGGTCGGTTCGCACTCAATACACAGTCGTGATAATCATAATAAATGAAAATTTGTAGCTTCCGGAAATCAGTGATTCATCAAGAGATAATTTGCATAGTGCGGGCATGATGTGAAATGTGCGTCTCACCAAATATCATTTCATTGCATATTGACCTCGTGCGCAGTGTTAATTTCAAACGAATTTCATAATTCCAAACCATATGTTCACCGAAACGGAAATTGGATGCTGAACAAAATTCGTATTTGCAATCAACTGAAATGTATTATATACATATACACATATCTACAATACACAAATCTGCATATGCGCATTATATTTTGTACGCCGTAAAATCAAATCAAGATCAGTGTTTCGACATGAAAATATAAACAATACCGCCGGCAGAATATAATATCAAAAGGTTGCGGCCAAAAATTTGTCATGAAATTAAAAACCGGTATGCAGTGCCGACTTTTTTCGCTCCAATTCATTCTAGCATGAAATTAGTTTGGAAATGAGTGCATTCAGAGAAAGTTTGGTATGACTTTTCGAAAAACTCTGAAGGCCAACGAGTGTAGTGAAGTGGTTAACACCGGCATTTTGCTTTTTAAGTGAAAATTAAATACATTTTATGTAAATAATTCATATTCAAAAAATTATTGATTTCTTTTTAGAATTTTTAGAAGTAATGGATTTAGTTCCCGAATTTTTCACATGGCATTGCAGTCAACGTTGCAAATAATGCATTAAAAAGAAAACTGAATTAGGTTAGGCTAAATGAATCACAACAGACAGCCGAACGATTTTCTACTCGGCTTGCACTCCTGCTCTCTGAGAGCACTCGTCAACAACTCGGTATAAGGGAACTGTGGGACGGCATTTCAAACTCCTTACGTACAGCTGCAACCGAAACCATTGGTTTTCGGAAAGTGCAAAAGAACAGCTGGTACGACGAGGAGTGCCGTGTCGCAGCGGAGAGAAAACAGGCTGCCTACCTCGCAACGTTACGATCGACCACAACACGTGCGGGATGGGATAGATACCGAGAGTTGAAGAGGGAAGCGAGACGCATTTGCAGACAGAAGAAGAAAGAGGCCGAAATGCGTGAGTACGAACAGCTTGATAAGCTGGCCGACAGGGGTAATGCTCGAAAATTCTACGAAAAAATGCGGCGACTTACAGAAGGTTTCAAGACCGGAGCATACTCCTGTAGAACCCCCAAAGGTGATCTAGCCACCGATGCCCAGAGCATACTTAGATTATGGAGGGAACACTTCTCCAGCCTGCTGAATGGCAGTGAACACATAGCACCAGGAGAAGGCGAACCCGATTCCCCAATCGATGACGATGGAGCAGACGTTCCATTGCCCGGCCATGACGAAGTTCGAATAGCAGTTGGCCCGCCTGAAGAACAATAAAGCGGCAGGGGCCGACGGATTGCCGGCCGAGCTATTCAAACACGGCGGCGAAGAACTGATAAGGAGCATGCATCAGCTTCTTTGCAAAATATGGTCGGATGAAAGCATGCCCAACGATTGGAATTTAAGTGTGCTATGCCCAATCCATAAAAAAGGAGACCCCACAATCTGCGCCAACTACCGTGGGATTAGCCTCCTCAACATCGCATATAAGGTTCTGTCGAGCGTATTGTGTGAAAGATTAAAGCCCACTGTCAACAAGCTGATTGGACCTTATCAGTGTGGCTTCAGACCTGGTAAATCAACAACCGACCAGATATTCACCATGTGCCAAATCTTGGAAAAGACCCGTGAAAGGAGAATCGACACTCACCACCTCTTCGTCGATTTCAAAGCTGCTTTCGACAGCACGAAAAGGAGCTGCCTTTATGCCGCGATGTCTGAATTTGGTATCCCCGCAAAACTAATACGGCTGTGTAAACTGACGTTGAGCAACACGAAAAGCTCCGTCAGGATCGGAAAGGACCTCTCCGAGCCGTTCGATACCAAACGAGGTTTCAGACAAGGCGACTCCCTATCGTGCGACTTTTTCAATCTGCTGCTGGAGAAAATAGTTCGAGCTGCAGAACTGAACCGAGCAGGTACAATCTTTTATAAGAGTGTACAGCTGCTGGCGTATGCCGATGATATTGATATCATCGGTCTCAACACCCGCGCCGTTATTTCTGCTTTCTCCAGACTGAACAAGGAAGCAACGCAAATGGGTCTGGCAGTGAACGAGGGCAAGACGAAATATCTCCTGTCATCAAACAAACAGTCGTCGCACTCGCGACTTGGCACTCACGTCACTGTTGACAGTCATAACTTTGAAGTTGTAGATAATTTCGTCTATTTAGGAACCAGCATTAACACCACCAACAATGTCAGCCTAGAAATCCAACGCAGGATTACTCTTGCCAACAGGTGCTACTTCGGACTGAGTAGGCAATTGAAAAGTAAAGTCCTCTCTCGACGAACAAAAACCAAACTCTATAAGTCGCTCATAATTCCCGTCCTGCTATATGGTGCAGAGGCTTGGACGATGACAACAACCGATGAGTCGACGTTGCGAGTTTTCGAGAGAAAAGTTCTGCGGAAGATTTATGGTCCTTTGCGCGTTGGCCACGGCGAATACCGCATTCGATGGAACGATGAGCTGTACGAGATATACGACGACATCGACATAGTTCAGCGAATTAAAAGACAGCGGCTACGCTGGCTAGGTCATGTTGTCCGGATGGATGAAAACACTCCAGCTCTGAAAGTATTCGACGCAGTACCCGCCGCGGGAAGCAGAGGAAGAGGAAGACCTCCACTCCGGTGGAAGGACCAAGTGGAGAAGGACCTGGCCTCGCTTGGAATATCCAATTGGCGTCACGTAGCGAAGAGAAGAAACGATTGGCGCGCTGTTGTTGACTCGGCTATAATCGCGTAAGCGGAGTCTACGCCAGTGAAGAAGAAGAAGAAATGAATCAGAAATGATTCCCCCTTGCGCTGCTTAGAGCTCCTAAGTACGGATCAAATACGGATCTACTATAAAGCGACCAGAGCCAGCCACAAATTCATTTACCTAGCTAATATCTGCTTTTGCCAGTTCACAAACCAACCGAGATGATCCAACCCTAGCCTTGCGAAAGCTAGTTAGTTGAGGAAGAGTCTAGATGTCTAAATATTTCAACCTCATCTTTCTCATTGTAACTTGGACAAGTTGCGTACTTCAAAATCGTTAACATTGGACATTGTCCACTTAGGACGCCCGCCACTGCTGCAATGTGACCCCTGTCAAGAGCTAACAGTTCAAAAGAGATTTTATGTTCCACTCTGGGGCAGAGGGCTCTCGCATCTCCACAAGCGCTGGTTGCCAACGATTGCTGAGCTCGCGCGAAGCCCATAGATTCAGCATTCGAATGTACGAAGCCAGGGAAACCACTGCTCATTCCCATCCTGATGGAATTTTGTGTATAGATAGCTTTTTTAGAAAGGAGGAAAAAATTAATTTATCGGATCATATTCTCTACAGTCTTCTAAAATATTCAGTAGAAGATTTTTTTCTCTGTACATTAGGATTACGTTAAGGAATAATTTTATTAATTTTATCAAAAGTTTTATTTTTGGTTCCTTCCATGATGAAACTTGGTACACGTATTTGTTGGCTCCATAAGAAGGTTAAGTTCGAAGATGGGCAAAATCGACCCACTGCCAGCCCACAAAATGGCGAAAACCGAAAACCTATAAATTGTCATAAATAAGCCATAAATAAAGATATTAAAGTGAAATTTGGCACAAAGGATCGCATAAGGGAGGGGCATATTTGGACGTAATTTTTTTGGAAAAGTGGTCGTGGCCCCGCCCCTTACTAAGTTTTTTGTACATATCTCAGAAACTACTATAGCTATGTCAACCAAACTCTATAGAGTCGTTTCCTTCAGGCATTTCCATATACAGTTCAAAAATGAAATCGGATAATAACCACGCCCACCTCCCATACAAAGGTTATGTTGAAAATCACTAAAAGTGCGTTAACCGACTAACAAAAAACGTCAGAAACACTAAATTTTACGGAAGAAATGGCAGAAGGAAGCTGCACCCAGGCTTTTTTTTTTAATTGAAAATGGGCGTGGCGTCGCCTACTTATGGACCAAAAACCATATCTCAGGAACTACTAATCTAATTAATTTTACAGCAAAATAAAAAAATATGTAAATGACGGATAATGAAATCTCGATTATCACTTTATCATGCGAGAGTATAAAATGTTCGGGGACTTAGCCCTTCCTTACTTGTTTCATTTAGACTATCTTCAGCTATGGAGCTCGGAGATAGGTATATGACCCCCTTCTTAGATTCATTCTTTCAATCCATTCCAAATTCCCCTATTAAATACAGCTATTCTACTGAATACATTTCGCTTGGGATCTTGCAAACACTTCAGTATTAATAACGAATACCTACGCAAATAGTATAAGATTTAAAAATTTGTTTCCAAAAATATTCGCTATATACAGTTCCAAATAGCAAAACAATCGCTTCTCGGAACACACTGCGCATTGTCGTCCTCTCTAAGAAATTTTATAGTTTGCAACTTAATTAAAAGTACCAGCATTCCTGCACCGCCTTTCAGTGTAAATTCAATACAGTTGTTTTTCCAACTTATTTACTTCGCTGTCAACAAACGGCGGCATTTTTTATTAAATCGCTTTTATTACCTCCCCATTGAAAATTAAATTAAATAAAAAACAGCGTTTTCACTTGATTTACTCGTCAAGAAATAAATCAATGCCGTCAATCTAATATTTGCTTCGTTCTCTCCTTCTTCCTTTCCGCTGCGCCCCCCCTCTTCTGCTTTCCTCTTTTGCTCCCCAACGGTAATGCGCAAAGTTTATTTTTAATTTCGCCAAGTAAATCAGTGAAATTTTTACACTTCCGCTACATTACCTGCGATTGCCTAGAAGGTGGAAAAGGGAGCAAAACCGAAAACTTCCGTAATGCCGCCTCCAACACACAGACACACACCTAAACACTGCCGTTGCCAAGGCAGTTTCGACCATTAGTCAGCAGTACGACAGCCAGCGGCCAGTAATAACAACATTTTAGCGACATCAGTGAAATGTTGTGACACAAATTTTCAGCTGTCACTCGAGCGTCGTATGGACGTGTTTACTTTGTTCTTGTTTTTATTTATTTTTCGTTTTCTTTTTTTTTTGGCGATCATAAAAAATATTGTTTTTTCGCCTGCGCTGCTTTCGATAATTTTCGAATTTCCATTACATTAGTAAAACAAGCAAATTTCCCGCTTTCACTGCGGGTTGGCATTGGCTCAGAAAAAAGTTTTTACACACCACTCGGCAACAACAACCAATTTGTCGTAGGCGAGAGAGCGGAATTCAAATGTGTTTTCTTGTTTTCGCTTGAACTGTGTAACACACAGCGTTGGGCATTCACCACCCGTCACCCCCACCCCCAACCCGCGCACCGAGCGGGTATTAATAGGCACGTCCTTCACTGACTGGACTGGACAGCGCGTGCAAATAGCGGTAACGTAAACTGGCTAGAAAACACCAGCATGAAAACTTTTCTAATTCCAATGCGCTTACACAAACAAATTTTATTAGCACGAAAAATATCACTTTGTTTTACTTTTGAAAATTTTTTTGTTTGTTTTTGCAACATTTTATTTGTGTGTTTTCAATTTGCATGCCTGCCACTGGGGCGGCAAAAGGTCAGCTTGGTGTGAATCGACCAATGTTTTGTGAGTTCGGTTTCTATTTTTTTTATTTTTTTATGCCGAGTTTTCACTTTTCCAGTTTGGCTATTTTTAATATTGTTCGTAACGGTGCTTGGTGCACCCATTATTAGCAGTAAGCCCCCTTCTATCCTACCCGCCACTCAGCAAGCTTTGTCGTATTATTGTATTGACTTTTTTTGTTGGCATTTAAGTTTCCTCTTCATTTACCAGCAAGCTTGTTGGGCTGACCAACGACCAACGGTGCTTTGTTTGCTATAAAAATGCCGTTAATAGAAAAATAGAAATGAAAAATTGAAAGAAATATTTAGTTGCTACAAATCGGCGCTGGATTTTTAAGCGAACTCCAATATTATGGGTGGCGCCGAAAAAAGTGCTCCTTTCATGGCGGATATGATAGGTACAAATATTTAACGGTAGTCAAATAATTGCTTGACTTGTACCCAATTGCGTAGATACGAGTATAGCTTCGTGTTTGTGAAATTCTTTTTCTCCTTCCTTTCTTGTATTCATTTTAAACAACAACTCAAGGACCCCAACCTCACTCGCAGCTCACACTCGGAATTTCACGCTTATCTAATGTAATTTTTTTTCTGCATATTTGATGAGCTCGTGGCACAATCGCACTCTCATTGGCTATAAATTTCAAACCAGCCGAAATATTCGAACAGCATGCCACCCACATACATCCCTAGCGCACAGATTTTTCCTATCGAATCGATTGTGAACATTTGTTGAAGCATGGCAAATTAAAATTCCACTTTGACGTTGGGAAATTCAATTACACTCATTTTTTCCCTATGCCGCTTTGCTCAGTGTTTTCCGCTGCAGAATTTTTTCTGCTTGCCAACACAAAAATACTCACAGTTCCGTTGTGTCTTCTGCTTCTGGCAATTTATGTGTCCTCGAAAGTGGCGCGAATTTGTCAATGCACTGCGAATCAGCGACGATTCCGCTGCCGAGTGTTTTAATATACTGCAAATGAATTGAAATAGAAATGTTTGAGATGTGGATTGCGCTAGATATTGGAAGAGAAGATACAATTTTTAGCCAAGCAATAAATTCCGCCTTCAATCTAATGGCATTAACACTTCGTGTTACTGCGCGTGATATTCAGGCATGCATTAGCGCCCACACATAATTTATATGCAATACAAGTAGTATAAAATTCTATACTTTTTTCTGTCAATAATTAAATACTTATTGTGTCAGTTTACGCTTTTCCTTTATTTCATCAGCGAGCGCAAATTTTCATCCACAAAACTCACTTATCATTACAATAACCAAAGAACAAGCATATTTAGTTCCACCTAGTGTGTGTGTGTATGTTTGCATGTGGTCTTCATTTGTCATCGTCATAACGGCATTTTTTCTTTAATATTTTCGAAGCACTTTACTCTAATGCAGTCCGTAAAAATAAGAACGCAATCAAAAAAGTACAAAAGCTGCATTAAACCGGCGCGAGAAAAAAGTCACACACACACACACACACTAACTAAAAACATATGCGTTCTGCGGGCTGAGGAAAAATGCATACATGTCATAATACTAAATACAACATTCATCCCAGGCAAACGGGTCTCCGTGAAAAATATACGCTGAATTTCTCAAAGTATGACGTTGAGAAAGTGTTGTGCTCGACTGCCAACTGGGCGTATACGTAATGTTATATAGCGCTGGTGCGACGCACGAAGAGTGCACTTCGGCGTGCACTTAAGCGCCACATTTGCCACAAAATACGCACTATAAAGTAAAAGCAGTTACAACAAAAAACGAAGCCACAAAGTAGCAAAGAACTAAAACACAAAATAAAGTAAATAAAACCTTAGAAGAAAAGTAGAAAATACTTTTCATTTTTCCCTCCATTTTTTTCGGATTTACTACTATTTTCTCGTTGTGCTATTTTTGTTGTCATTTCCATATGCATATATATTTTATTACATATCGTTGTGTAGCGTCCGTAGTAGAATGCGCTGAGTCGCTGAGTGGGCGACTACCGATACACTAATCGTGGGTTCAGGTTCTGCCCTAATCGATAGCTAAAATTGTAAGAACAAAATGAGTAAATAAATAAAGTAAAATTAAAGTAAATAAATTAAAATATTTTTTTTATTTAATTAATATATTACAACTATTTCAGATAAAAGAAAAGACTAACAACCAACAATTAAAATAATGAAAGCATTTAAAATATTTCTGTAAAAATGAAAATGTGCTTAAAATAGAGAAAAATCGTGACTGATTCAAGGTTATATGAACAATTTGTCGGTTGAAAATAAATCACACACCAAAATAGTTGAAAAAACTCAGCCAAAGCACCAAACAGTGCTGTAATTCGTGTATACCTAAGTGCAGTTACGTGAAAAATAATAAGGACAGCGAGGCATGAAAACAAAAGTATAATAAATTTCTAGTAAGCTATAAAATTTGTCACGGAATCAGTTTATCACACACTTTTCAGGAAAATAAATTTCGTTCCAAAATTCTAATTTCTAATTCTACCATTCTAAGTTCATCTTGGGCAGAATGCGGTTGGACGTTTTAATAAGGACATCGAATCGTTTTAAAACAATAACAACAATAATTTTACTAAAACGTGGCTATTTTCAGAGAAAGAGTTAGAGTAATACTTTCAGGTTTATTACCAAACAATTAGAACTTGGATTTCCTTTTTTTAAATAGATATTGGAAAAGGTTCGCACTGTGACTCAAACGACTCGAGAGCATAATAAAAACTTAGGCAAACAAGTAAATCCGTGCAGAGAAGTAGCAAATTTAAACAGAAGTTCGAAAATAAAACTGTCGGTTAAAGCAAATATAATTCGCTGTATTAGGAAAAACTAAAATATTTCCTCAAAATAAATAAAATGTGTTTTGGATATTGATGTTGACCTATCAAGTAACCGCAAAGTGCTTACTAACGAACATCTAAGAAACCTAATCCCAGGAAAAGTGCATATGCTGCCAAAAAAGAACGTGCAACAAAAACTAAACTTTGCTAAAGAAAATGTGCTTCGGCCTAAAGAGAAATGAGGTTCTCTGTTCTGATGAAACAAGAGGGACCTTGATAAAGTCTGATCGAAGTATTTCTGAAGTAAGACGAAAAAAAAACTATAAATACACAAAAGAACGCTAAATATGTTGACGGAAACTTTGTTGTTTGGGTACCATTTTCATACATTGTCCGCTCCATGAAACGATTTTCAAAAATATATTAAGTTAATTACAAGATTAATAAAAATTAATGAAAACTATTATAGTTTTCTTCCTTCATTTAATATAGTATTTTTGTTTCAGTGAAACAAAGAGTGTCCTTATTTTTTCATAATAAATTCGTATTCATCTTTATATATAAAAATTACGTGTCACATTGTTTGTCCGCGATGGAGACCTAAACTACTGAACCGATTTTAGCAAAATTTAACACCCTGTGTCCAGTTTGAAGCAACTTAGAAGATAGGATACAATTCATAAGTAAGAAATACTGTGAAATATGTATTAAATAAACCCACTATTCAGCGGACAACTTCCTGGTAAAACTTATAATACAAAAAACCATATTCTTAATTTCTGCCTACAAAATTTGCTTAGTCAAGTGATTTTTATTCGCTCACATTTCTAGATGCACTTTAACTTCAGTAAATGCAAGCCACTGTCCTTATTTCTCTTCACATAACTGCATGTGTAATCGTGCTGTAAGCGTGACTGATATGCGGTAATATATTTTCTTGCTGAGCTTTGGCGCAGATCTACCATATTTCTGACTATGTTGAGCAATTGTAAGACGAGCTGCGATTGTAAGGTGTGTCTGTGAAAGCAGGCATTGTGAGGGCAACCTTCGCTGTTAAGTGATTTCATTTAGCCAAACTCTGCTGCAGAAAATTCAAAGTCTTTAGGGTGCAGTAGGAAAGCTCAGCTTACAGATGCGGATTGTAAGTAAGTAGTGATAGTCAAACGATTTTTTTTATGGAATTTGTACTCAAGTTTACAAACAGTGAAATTGTTTTTTTTTTATTTTTGGTAACTTAGCGATAGCCAATTAGAATTTAACCGTAAGATACGTAGTAATGGAAAAATATAACATGCGAGGTGTATACAAAATATGTATATCAACAAACAATAATAAGAAATTAACTAAAATTCCCGTTATTTTCTGAACACATCTCGTATATTGGGTAGTCGAAATAGTATTTTCGTATTTTGTCAATAGATGTCGTGTTAGAAATACGAAAAGACTTTTTCGAATATCCAATAATTTGATTTAGGAACAAATTATGCATATGACTCACATACAAAATGCTGTCAAGCATTTTGTTCCTACTAGGCTCTTATGTGCTCGAGTATGTTGAACTAGCTCAATATTTATGCGTTGTGTCATGCGCTTAAAACTCACATTTATAACACACTTAAAGCCACTTTGTTTCATAACAATAACAACTAATGCATACATGCAGCTTTAGATGCATGGAGAACCCATCCTATCAACTCATCTTTTCTTGAATTTAGTTTGTGCAATTTGACTTTCAAGTTTGAGATTTTCCTAAATTTTAACTACCGTCTTTTAGTTCTGAATATCTCTCGATGCTGTTGCTGATGCTGTAATGTTTTTCATTCAAAATATTGTCATACTTTTATTTCCAAAATATGTAACTATCCGCAGTTTACACAAATGGAAACTTCTGTTTGGCTATAATCTCTACATTGTTTCACATAATTCGTGAAATATATATTTTTTTTCGTTTACTAAGTGTACTGGTAATGAATGCATCCGGCAGTTGTATTACCAAAACTTAAACAATATTTCATGCTGCACTGCAACCGCTAAAAGTTGGAGCATGTGCTGCCAAAATATCCAACAATTCTTCGGCGCTTTTTGTTGCTGTAACAAGCAATTTTCCTTTTTGTTCTGCAAAGCTTACAAATGCTGTTTTCTCTTACTTTTACTTTGGCCACACATAAAACATAAGGGTTTTGCTAACAGAAAAATGGCTCGCTTATCAAGTTCTTTAGTCAATATCTTGCATGGTCTTGTAAACAAAGAAATTGTTGTTTCTTTCATGGACTTATCACCGCATTTCTCAGTAAATTTTTCTGTGTAATAATTGAGTGACATAGAAAATTTCTAAGAACTTGGTTTTTTGTTTATAGAATATCTGATTTTTGTACGTGCAACAAGTACTTTGACTACCTTTTTGCCTTAATTTTCCAGTGCTGGGTGGCGCAGCTCAGATTTTGTCATTAGGAGACCTTTTGATTTACAATAAAATTTGAAATACTTTCTATTCGGTATTATTGGGTTGTCGAAAAAGTCTTTTCGTATTTCTATCATCTATCATTTTTGAACAGCTGTAAAGCCGAATTGTTTAGAGCCTTCGAAAAATCGATTTTTTGAGTTTTTTTTTGGGAAGAAAAAAATAATTGATTGAAGCTTCTAAATCAGGCTCCCCACTTAAATGAAGCTTAAAATCTCACCTTTCCAACACTATATGGAATGTGATTGGTAGCACTGGAGATATGTATATGACTGCGACATCTATTGGTAAAATACGAAAAGAGTTTTTCGACTACTCAATATTATATGCTAATGGTGTGTACAGTGATTCGGGAATAACTTGTTCTGTCAATTCAATACTGCAATTTTATACTTACACCAAGTTATATGATTTGCTTAAGATTTTCATAATCATCTTGGGCGATCTATTGCAAAGGAGTATCGATTGCCTTACAGTATATCCCACCTTCGCCTTTATACAAGCAACGCAAGTGTGTAGCTGATAACGGGGAAAACAACAATGTAAACCCGAAGTAGTGGCAGCATGTTCGCTTTGCAATTCGATTTTCTCCGATAAGGTGAAATGTTTGTTCGTTTCACCATACCACTTTCATGGTAATGTAGGCTATGTGCAACTTCTGCTGCCAACGCTGTAGATTGTACGGTAGGCCAAATAGGCCATGTTAGCTTCATTGCACTAGAGGTCAGCCAGGGTGCACAACGTCCTACATAGTGCATTAGTTTTGCAAGTTGAACTCAGAATTTTAACTAAAATGCCACTAAACGGACACATAGCCGCACATGTGGCAACAATGAGAAAAACTGCAACAAATCTATAGTTGTGTAGAAAATCTGACAACAACTGCATGTGGAACGTTTTTGTTCGAATATGACCTGTGTGGCATTCTTCGTAAATGAGTGCAACAAAGTTCATTACGTGTGACAGTTACAATCTAAAAAAAAAAGTGTAGAATTTCGAAAATTGTTGCAACATCACAATTGTTGTGACAAATATTACCTGACTGTTTTTATGCTGCTGCATAGATGAGAGTTGTTTTGAAATATGCAAAGCTCACCCAACTGCAAATATGTCGTAACTCAATAACACCACTAACCAGCGGTCATTCGATATGCTAAATTGGTATGTGTAACTGCATTAAGCCCAATTTCGAAGTATGAATCGAAAATAGTTACACAGTATGTTAGTATTTGCGTCTATGAATAGATAGTATGCAAACATAAATCCAATATTGTCTATGATTTTATCAAATTTTCACTGAAAGCAGAAGAGCAAGCCGAAGCTAGAATACCCTTTATAGGTAACTTTCTTATAGCGTAAATAAGAGTACAACTATTTCTAACCAGATTTTGAATAGATAGGTTTTATGGTATGCTATAGCGGTCCGATTACAACTAGCTTAGATTAGAAGATCATATCACTGCCTTCAACATGAGTCCATAGCAAATATCGTGAATATATATTGTCAAAAAAGTTTTCCTAACAAGTAGGCGATTTTGACCAAACAGTTTGTACGGCAGCTATATGCTATAGTGATCTGATATAGCCGTTTCCTACAAATAAGCAGCTTCTTGGTGAGAAAAGAACAGATTAAAAATTTCAGAACTATATCTCAAACACCCTCCTATTCAGGGTATAAAAACCTTAACCTATCCTTAGAAAAATATGATTTCCTTACTTCAGATTAAAAGTAAAAAAACTGCAACTGTATAATTGACTTGAAATTGAAATGGACCAACAAAGCTAACCAACCAGAACCTAGTGCTAGCAAAAACAGGAAAATAAATATTATTTTCGTCCATTTGACCGAAATATATGCCAAATATAACAAACGTAATAATAAAATATAGCTTAAAAATCCAAGCCAAAGCCAAGAAAAATGTAAATACAACTAAATCGTTAAAAATGCAAGACAAATATTTAGAAAGCGACTGAAGCAAGCACTATTTATGGTGGTTGTATGTAGGAGAATATGTTGGAAACGGTCTATTAAAGTTGCAGAGCTTCGCATAGCACACATAAGGATATGCGAGTATATAGATTGTATGTTGCAATAACAAGCACAATAATAACAACAGTCCGTAACTGGAAGAGCAGAAACTGTCGTTGCACTAGTGACTAGTTGTATGTCGCCTTGCTAGTTTTTGACTTCACGCTCCGTTATTTTCGCATCGATAGCTTACATGCAACTTGACTTGGGCCGTAATTTATTTGACATATTTATAGGTGCATGCAACAAAATATTTATTTCAATATAGTTTTCTAATAATGCTGCCATATGTAGACAGGAAGCAATCGATTACCGTTGCCTATAAATATGTACTTCCGAACAGGTTTCCAACCTAAAATGTAGAATACAGTAGTCTTCTGGAACACGACTCAAGTCGTTATTTAGCACATACTGTTTCCAGAAAATAGCGCATGTTTAAATTTTTTGAGTTTTCTACAATGCTTTTTCGCATTTTGTACCCATAATTCCATTACCCATATGTGATTTTGTTTACGTATTTTCGCTTGGGTATTAAATAATCGAAGAGAATAGCATTGGAAAATTTCATTTTACTCTTTGTTAGTGCCGTGTTTCTTGTTCCTCTCTTTTGATTTTGATACATTTTCAATGCTTTTTGGTAGCTGGCATAGGCAGCCAGTCAATAACGGACGTTAGACAGTCGGCAAGCAATGAAACCTTTGAGAGCAATGGTATGCGTCAGAGTCAAAAACGTACAAAAATGTATTGCAAAATTCCGTTATAGTCAAAATCATAGAGAATATGGCGAAAATAGTAGATTTGCAAAAAAAAAAAAAAAATTCTATATTTTTACATCCATATTTCATGTGTGCCATTTTTACCTTATTTACAACGAGTCCAGTGGCTCTGTGTGTGCTCGGCGCATGATATCCTGATACAACCAAACTTACACACAGACCTACATATAAATGAAAATATTTCGCATACAAGTGTATATTGCACAACTGCAACGTCAACTCGAGTCACACAACACACACGGACATATTCTAACAAATGTTTGCAATTCAAAAATCACATTAGGGCGGCACTGTCACTTGGGTAAACACGTAAATATTCAAAAATAACCAATTATTTACAAATGAAAAATTAAAAAAAAAATGCAGTGAACCAAATTGTGAATCTAAACCATTCTCGAATACCTTTGAATACACATAAAAAATTTCGGCAAAATCGGTTTAGACGTTTAGGAGGAGTTCAGTGACGTACACACACACACAAGAAATATATGTATATATAAAGATTAATATTGAATGCTTTATATACTTTGTAAAATGATGAATTACTATAAGTTAATATTCTAAAATGAAAAAAAAAAAATAATAATTCGCTTATTTCTTTGTATTCTTCTTTCTGCAATATTTTGCAAAGTTTTCCTAACTCTTCTATTCACGTACAAAACTCATCGGTACTTTCTTTCCGTCCAACTGATGCGCTGTTTCGCACTTTTTCTCCATGCGATTTTTTGTTGTTTTCTGCACATGCAATCCACTCCACATTTCATTCTATTAGTAAGCACCAGCGCTGCATGATTTGCATAGATAATAGCGCAAAACGCCAACTGACAGTTATATAAAACTTGCAATATTACCTTAGCCGCTGCCAGGTTGCTGCGTACGCGGTTCAAGTCGATTGTGGTGATCAGTCGAGCGCTGCGGTGCACGAGCGAGTGGGCGCCATTCGTGCTGCCCTAAGCCCCAGAGTACGCATTGGGTATGCCAAATGTTGAAAGAGTAAAGTATTTGTAAGAGCAAAACGAATGAAATGTTTTTCGGTAAATTGTTAGACAACGTGATACCGGCGGGAGAGCTGGGAATTCATTTCTAATGTTATCCGAAAAGAATTTTCAGTATTTTTACCCATTCGCATTGCCAGACCACTAGACGTGTGTCGAGTAAAGGTATTCGGTGTAGGAAAACATTAGCATTTTCTCATCACAGTTGTTCTTGTAGTTGCTTGCTGATGATGTTGCCGTACAGATGATGATTGCCATTCGCCAATAATGCGAACGCCATTACCTCAGTGCTGTGTCACTACACCCACCGTCTCACAACAGCTGCAGGACAGTGATGATGACGTTGCAGCATCAGCATCATATGTAAGTGCATTTTTTCGGTCGGTATTACTCAGTTGCAGTGCCATAGCTCTTGAGTGGCATTTGCGCGTGGGTGGGCAATGTCATGCCACCCGAACCGCTAGTTGTATGCTTGTGTGTGGTATCTCCTCCAGATCACAACAAAATAATGTAAAGCAGCACTTTAAAAACAATTGATGCTCGGGGAATTCGTGGCATCAACGTAAAAAACAACAAAAAAGAAACTATTAGAAAGTACGCAGTGCTGGCGCTTTCAAAGCAGGTTTGAAACAAAACCAAGAAAATAAGTGGGAACACAGGCAGCCAAACTTGCACATAAGCGCTACGCACAATGTAATAAAATGCTAAAAATGTAATAAAAAGGTTTTGGAAGATTCGAAATAAAATAGATTGAGAGTGCTGTGCGAGCGCAACAAAATATGCTTACACATGCATAGCGAAACAATTTAGAATGCATTGCCATTTGGTTAATGGTGCCGTAACTTGATTGATTTAACGCGTTGAAGATAAATGTTATTGCTGTCGCACACACATGCACAACCACACACACACACTTGGATGTGTGTAACCACAAACTCATGTCACTAAACTTTTACATAGTCTTAACGCTTCTCCTTCAAATACATATCTAGTATGCATGTGTGTGAAATGCACTGGAAGGTATGCCACGGCGTATACGTAACACCAGCAAATTGTAATAAAAATGCAATTTGCCCACAAAGGCACGAAGCAGTTTGCCAATGATAACCCAGACACACACACAAATGAGAATTTCAGCATTTTCATGCTTTCGCCACCGCTACCGCTACCGTTTTTGGCAGCTTTCAGTATTTTCTTGCTGTAATGTTTTTTCTTCAACCACGGTTTGGCGATACTAAAACCCATTGGTATTTCGATTGCTTTTTGATGTTAATATCTGCTTTTTTGGAATTTTGTTGAAACTATAAATGGCATTTTTAATGACCAATAGCAATTGCAATGTTCAAATAATTGTAAGAATTTGGCAAACGTGTAAATGTGCTAAGCAAACGAAATGTTATTAAAGTTCAAGGCACAATATAGCAATAATCGGGTTGTAGAATTACCAAATATCAACCATTTCAAACGAGTTTTAGCCATGCTCAACAACAATTAATTTGCATACACATAAGAACAACAACTACTGTGAAGAAAACAAAAAAACTGTTATATGTTAAGGTCTCCGATGTTTCCTTCGGTTGTTGCAAATACCGTGGCAAACTCAATATACCCTGTTCAGCGCATAAAAAGCGCTAGGCCGAGCAATTAGCCATTTAAAAACTTCTCACCGCCAATTCAAAATTTATCACGAACTCCCATTATAACTCACTCACCCCAACCGTGCCCACTCTGGGCAGGCATGAAATTAATAAAGTCTAACCACTTCATTACCCGCGGGTAAAAGGCTTGTCACACAACACAATCGCCCAAAAAAATGTCCACAAAGCGTAAAAAGGACCGGCGAACCGGCGGAGTCACTAAGCAAAAATAGTATTGTTTATATAGATAGCGTGTAAACAAATTTATGTATTCGTGTGAGAGCATCGTAAAAGTCGAGTATTTGTCGGGCAAAAAGCAAAGTAAAATAAATGGAAAACAAGTGCGGACAAAGTAAAAATCTGTGCACTTAATTAAAATTGTGCAGCAGACCATTACCGCATGCCAGCGCATAAAAGTATGCAAGGCATTTCGCACTCGAAAACCAGCAACCGACCAGCTAAAAATACAAATACATACATTGCACGACACACACACACACACACTCACACAATGTTTGCAAACAGACAACAGCAATATAGCAAAGCAATTACAACAAAAACACGACAATGAATAAAACAATAATACTTGCTGGGGAAACAATATGCGCAAGCCCTCCAAAAATATACAGGAAATGAAGGAAAAAGACCACACGTAGATGGATAATAGCGACCGCACGGACAAAAATAGCCAAAGTGAAAATTTGCTGTGCGTTTGTTGACACGATTGCTGCTGGAAGGCTGGCTGCACGTGCAAACATGAGTTGGGGCTGAGGTGGGTGCGGCGGTCATTGAAACTTAGTGCTAAATTAACACTTTCTCGAAAGGTGTTAGACTCGTACGGAGTCGGGGAAGATTAAATATTTGCTTTCGCACTTCATAATACTTAAATGATTGCGTTATGGAAACATGAAATTAAGTACCCTGTCGTTCGACAAACAATATTGGTGTGGTGTTATATAGTATTAAATTTAATTTATACTTGAGGGGCAAACCACTGCGAGGCTGGGTACACTGGAATCCTTGCACGCTTTGATTTCATTCTAAAATACTTGAATTGCTCGCCGAGCTTAATCTCGGTTGACGCTTATCTGCTGTCATACCTTCGAACGAAGCATGGAATGGAAGGCTTAGTTGGAAGCTATATTATGTATCAAAGCTTTCGCAGATGGTTGGTGGAGGAGGAAACTGTCGAGATCTTTCCAACAGCTCCAGTTTTAGGTTTCCCCACCGCTTAAGCGTCTTTCAAGCGGAAGTCACTACCATAAAGGTAGTATTTGCAGATCTACTGCTCAGGAATGCAGCCCACTTCAAAGTGGTTACTATCCAGTCTAAGAGTAGAACAGAGTTTGCTGACTCTATATTCAATAGTAGTATAAGGATGTCTAGACTCCTTATTTCTAGTAACGAGCTAATTTATAATTGGACTATTGACTGGCCACAGCGATGTCACAGGAAACTGTAAGGTTGATGAGTATGCTCACTACTGAACTGTTAGAGCTTCGGTCAAATCAGCAAGCACTGGTCGAAGTCTGGAAGTACAAAAACTCTTCGCTCTCATCTAGGTCCACCTTTCAGTGGTTGTAAGAGTTCTAATTGGACACTGTCCGTTCGGGGTTTTTGCAGTAAGATTTTTTATATTATTGGATGTCAGTTGCATGAGCTATCGGGAAGAAGGTGAAATTGAATTATTTCAACATTTCCTTCTTAAATGCACCACTGTTACTAGATGAAGGCAAAACTACCGCGGATCTCGTATCTTTTTTTACATCCAGGTGAAATAGTGGAAATAGAAATAAACCGTTAACCAACACCCACTCGATTATCTATATTATTATTATATATGCTTATTCCTGCGTCCCTCTCCACCTCGCCACTTTCCCACTCTTTTTTCGAAGAGAAAATCAGTGATATGGGTGGAAATAGGAAAACGTATCATAGGGTGCCTAAGGCGGCTAATACGGAGTATTAGAGCTGGCTAATTGAACTGATCAGTTGCACTTTAGCAGGCAGTAACTCAAGAATAATTTCAAATATTCATTTAAAATTTATATTATTTTTATGGATAAAGGTCATCAAATTCAAAAAGTTACATTTTTCACACAAGGTGTGCCTCTTATATATATTCCATACTTGCTTATTTCAAAATTGCTTTTTTCTTCAAAATTACGGCAATAAATTCAGCACTTTCTATTAGCTCAAGTATAATATCGCTTTAATATCCAATTAGATAATTGCATAAGTGGGGGAAAAAATAATATACAAGTAAACCCTGTTCAAAGCCACTCCATATATTAAGGGCTCCGCAAATGCGCTTATTACGCCAATAATTTCAAAATTAGTTGGCGCACAAAAAAAAAATAAATAAAACTGTCGGGGCGAACGTAAACCGAAAACCGATTATTGCGGTTGTCGATACGAGCGCATTTCGTTTGGCAAATTTTGCCAACACCACAAAGTAATATTAGAGCCAATACTGCGAGGAAATAGATGTGGAATGCAATTTTGATAGCCCATACACACATACATAGATAACTGGACTTTGAATGCGACATTACACCGCAAAAATATCGTATTTGTAGAATGCCAGCGGAGACGTGCAATATTTTAAATACACACTATTTAAAATACAACACATCCGAAAATATGTGTGCGATTGTAACGGCTGCTTCACATTAACATTCCAGCTGCATTTGCAGCTGATATTTGTGGCAATGTGACCGAGCGGCGCCACAACACCAACCTCAAACGAAATCAAACAGCCAGCCAATGAATTGACAAGTTGTGCTCCCTTTTAATAAACATTGCGTGTTTCGTAATGTTATTTACTCAAAATATTCGGCGCTAACATTTCCTTATTTGGGGCATTTCAATGGAAAAGTTTTAATTTCATGCAGCTTTTTCCATATACCACACACATGTACTTATGTGTTTACGAATGCGTTATGGATACCTAATTGTCATACATATGTGTGGGTATTTTCTGCACAATTTGCGCGTTCGCACACACATTTGCAGATGAACTCACTATATGTGGCAAAATTTTTGTATAACATCCCATAAACATTTGTCGGCTGTCATGTTGCAAGTTGTGGTTATGTCAGACTTTGATATGCGCTGCGCTGTGGAATGCATACAGTATGTTATGACTAGTCTAAAACATGTTCGAAAGCTTGCTGACACATGTGCATAACTAAATGGAATTTTAATACTTCACGAACGTTCTAAATAGCTAAAAATTTATTAGCAGTATTTTGTAGTATGGTGATTAGTTGCTTTAAGTTTAAAGCTCGTAAATAACAATATATTATTGAAAGAAAGAAAGCTTATTAAAGTTAATTTTTTTCTTGAGATTCTATAATTTGTTATCTTATATCTGAAGTATTACTAAATAAACAAATAGATAATGGTATTGATCTCTTCCCTGCAAAATATTCTTAGGTGAAAATTCACTACATCAAGAAATAGTGGGGAAATGGTTTTTAGAGACAGGAAATATTTCAACTCAATAGCTTCCAGTTTTAGTTTCTTCATGAATAAATATTTGTATTCTTGCACCATGTTGAAATATCAACTTTCTGAATATGTGATGCACCTTGTATAAAAAAATTTATTAAAGTTATTTAAAAATTTCAAACTTCCGGTTGATTTTATAGCGTATATATTGGTCAATATAGAAGACATATTAGCAAAAATAAGTGAAAGTAAAGGATTACCAAATTTAACGCAAGTTTAGAATGAAATAGAAAACTCATTTCTAAGAGATTGGATTATAATTTTTCTTTTAATTATAAAGTTCATATGATGGAGTTATTTATGAAATAACATATCGGGAAAATGACCGTCACGGCTTTCGGCACTCATTTGCCGAGATTTCGCAAGACTACTTTGCATAAATGTGACTGAGTTTCATTAATGCTACGTTAAATCTCCTCCTTTAAAGCAATGGACTTGTAATTTTAAATAATCTCATAGAAAAAATGTTATTTAGTTAAATCACCTCATCTTATTTTGAAACAAGTATGGTCCAATTATGCTTCCAGCGCAAAATCCACACTAAACATTGACAAGTTGTATATGCATTTCCAATTGCGACCGCCAAGATTTCACTATTTTTCTTCTTGTCACACACCACATTCACTAAACTGGCAGCCGTCGTTATTTTCTTCCTTTCTAGGGTTGTCAACCTTTTTCTACATACATTTTTATTATTGCATATCCTCCAAAATAAAATTTAGATTTTTAATCTTTTGATTTATGATTGAAATTAAAAATGGTTTGAAACAGTTATACCTAATAAACTCACAAACTGTATACATATATGGAGTACATAAATATATTGGTTGTCAAAAAAGTCTTGCAGTATTTTTATTGAATTTTATTTATTTTTATTTTTTTTATTTTTTCTTTTTATTTTTTTAATTTTTTTTTTATTTTTTTTTCTACTATGCCGGTCTCTTTCGACCAATTCAGCGATTTTATCGCAATTTTCGAAGACGGGCCTTCCGGAGCGTGGCGCATCTTCGACCACCTCTACACCAGAACGAAAACGTTGAAACCATCGTTGTGCGGTGGAAATGGAAACTGTATCGGGTCCATAAACTGCACAAATTTTATTGGCGGCTTGAGATACATTTTTGCCTTTATCGTAGTAGTACTGTAAAATATGCCGTATTTTCTCTTTATTTTGCTCCATGTTAGTGTGATCAAATTGAAAGGTGAATTTTGTCCATTTCTTCTCCTTCAAAGTAATCCCCTCCCGCTGCAATACACTTATGCCAACGAATTTTCTAGTCATCACAGCACATGGGAAAAATCCTCCGTCGTGATGGCCATCGGAGCTTTCTTCGATTCAGATCTTATATCCTCAACTGAAGCAAAACGGTGTCCTCGGAGTGGTCATGTAAATTTGCTGAATAGCCAGAAGTTACACGAAGGTAAATCGGGTGAATGCGGTGATTGTAGCACAATATTAGTTGAAAATGTGTCGAAATGATCACGAATAACCAAGCAGTATAAGATGGTGCATTCTCGCACTTCTTTGTTCAATAAATTCAGACATAGAAGAAATCGAAGAATTCACTTTTCGAGCCTCACAAAACGACGCGTATCTCAAATACTAATAAATGTTTTGACTTCTTATATTTGATTTTAATAGATGTCACTAATAGTACTACCAACTTACAAAAAATATTACTTATTCAAAAAACACGCGAAGTATAAATTAAAAATTTAAATTTGATCACAGTAGTAAAATATTCGGTTACATCTCAACTTAGCTCTTCTCAACTTGAACCATGCTCGAACGTTTCTTCTCGACTCATAGCAAAGGACTTTCTTAATGCATATTAATTACATGCATACGAGTATTATTTGATGAATACTCTTTCGTTAAGTACAACCCTCGCCTTATTTTTCACTGCTAGTCAATGGTCTATCCCTAGTCGAGTATAGTAGTTATATATTTTTGTACAATATCCAAATTTCTGTGCGGATCTATTATGTATCTTATTGTGTAGGAAACTTTTGTGCTTTTTCTGTCCAGTTTTTGTAAAGTTTCGATAGTAAATACATGCCATTGTCATGGTTGATGACCCACATATGTATGTATGGACCTAATTGAAAGTTTGTGTTAATGCTAATGCATCATACATACACACATACATATGTATATGTGCTTGGTGATGCTTCCGCTGCCAGAAGTTTGATTGAACTTCCCCTCGTCGTATTAATTCTTGCATTTCTATTGCTGTTGCATTATAAAATATACTTTTTTCATCTGAAGAAAAATTGTTACTTTAATTGACTGTTTTTACCGTGTTGCTAAACATATTTTTTCATACAACATACATACATATGTATGTATTTCCACACATTTTTTAATGAAAAATTTCACTTTTTTTATACATATGTATATATATTATATATAATTAAAGCTATAATTTTCCATTGCAACTTTTATTTGGTTTTTTTACTATTTATCGACACTACTGTGCTGACATCAATATTTTAGTTACGTTTAATATGTGCCTAAAAAGTTGATGGTCACCCGATACCAGGTTAGCAACATTTTAGTTTTCCTCTTAATAAGCTATAAAATAATTGGCCGTGTCAATTTTTGACATATCATAAAATTAATCACAAATGAGTTTGTGCCGAACACCCGCACGCTGAAAAACCAACACACACACATGTACTGTATGCATGAGTACGTATTAAAGGGGGTTAAATTTTAATGAACTTCCAACACATTTACTTCATCACACAATTTGACCGTAATCCAGACACTAAACTTAATCACAGTTAATCCAAGCGAGGCAGACACACACGCACACATATAATTTAGAGAATTTATATACACTGTCCGCATGCTGCCTACTTTGTAAAGCCTTGAATACAAGGCACTATCAACTGGACCACAAGATAAACACCTAAATTTGTAGTAGGGGCTTTTTGTTAAAAATGTATGCCACGGAGTAATAGTACAGTATATATGTATGTACATATGCATGTGAGTGAAAGTAATAGATTCCCTGCAAGAAATATTTGTAAAACTAGCCTAATCAAACGAGAACTATCAGATATGAATTTGTGTGGAACTACAAGGATATTTTAGAATCACAGATTCAGGGATACAACACTATTGCATAAAACTCTTTGTAAATGAACCGATCAAAATCAAGCTCTTATATCGGAACTTTTTCACTTGAGAAAATTATCTTCACGAAAGTTGTCAGAGATTTGTCATTAAAGAATCACTTTAATTTCCGAACAAATTGTTCAGATTGGTCCATTATAGCATTTAAAGGGGGGATCCATTTCGAGGTTCCTTATTTTTCCAAAGGAAAAACACAGAAACTTCAAATTTATTGAGGAGTGTTTATTATCATTCGAAGAATGTTCTCGTTCGTATTTTTTGAAGATCATCCCTTTCAAATGTTGGCTACGGCTACGTCTCAGATGGTCCATTCGATTCAACTTTCAACTTTCGATTACTCTTTGTTTTTTAGTTTTTTTGGGTTGAAATAACAGCTCTTAAATCCCTTAAGGTTGCTCTTCTTCCCAACTGCGTCAATTTTGCTTTTTTACATACCTGTTGAGTCAGTAATGAGCCTCCTCGCTGAAAAAATTTGGCTCGAAAACGTCGGACCTTCTTGAAATTTTCAAGAGCCCATAGAACAAAGGTATGTCGCGTGTGAAGGCCGAGCGGGTTCAGTTTTTCCACAAGCTTTATTTTTCTCATTTAAAATACGCTGAGTGGTAACATACGACAGTCAGAATTGCTGCTGAATCGACTCTCCACGGTCTTAGAGTAAACTCTCAGCACGGCTGCTATATTTTTTTTACTGCGTGCTGGACGTGGTCCAATCGGTTGAAGATTATCTTATAATGAACGCTGGTTTTCAAGAGGGATAATGGTGTTACGAAAAGTACACTCAGTAGGCTGATTTTGTTGACCATAAGTTGAGCGGAGCGCACGAACCTGAATTTTCGTGATAAAGTTAAACGAATTATAAGCATTGCTCAGCCGTAAGTATTTCCATGATGAAAAACAATACAGAATAAAACTAACATAAATTTGAACAATATTAGTTTTATAAAACGAAAACATGCTGCATAGATGATATCACCAAAACTTCACAGTGACAACATTTTTCCTGCAGGGTTGTGTTGCCAAACCTATTATGTACATATGTGTTGTCTTTTTCTAATTTGAAGGTTTGATGTATTCGTATTTGTGCACTTTGCTTCAAGGCTAGATTTAAAATTTTATCGCAAAGAAGAAATCTAAGAGGGTAGAATGAGCTGCAATATAAAATGTTGATAAGAGTTTTAGAAGAATACACATACACACATACCGCCACATATATCGACCACTTCCGCTCACTTTAGGTTATGTGTATAATAGGCGTAGATAGAACTAACTATGCGTATAGCGCATATACTCTATGTGCAGAGTTGGGTAGAAACTTAATTTAGTGTGTAACCAGATTTTGGTTAGTGCAAAATTTATTACGTATTCTGTTAATTAAAAGGAAAACCTCAGCAAGAGCAACATAAGAACGCATGGCTGACTATGTAAATACGTACACACATATGTACATATGTAGTTTATGCATGTACCATAAGTGAAAAGGCCTTGGAGAACTGCGTCTTTGGCGCCACAGCACTCAGCGCAGCATAAGTGTTCGCAAAGGCACAAAATGTTTAAAATAGAAACGATTATAAGTAGAAGTGTGGTTGTAAACATACATTTATTGATCGATTTTGCCACAAAATTATAAGCGTTTGATACGGTAATTTTGTAGTAGAACGTATTCAAATGTTGTGACGCCTATCGCTCACAATTTAATTAGTTGTCTTAATAATTCAGAAATTACTGACTTCCTTCAAGGAAATTTAGCAGTTTACGGCCTAAATAGATATTAGTTTAGAATCAATTTCAAATTAATAATTACATTTTTTCTACAAGATATTTGACAATATTATACACATATAGTGTAGACAGATACGAGTATTCCTTCATGTTGACAAAGTAGACACAACTAAGATGTTGACAATTTGCGGATAAGCATGTTTAATCTATCGGCAATGGGTTGAATTTCTCGTGCTGCTAATGAATGTGCCTGGCAGTTGGTGTTAATAATAGGGACAAATAATACAACACCATTAAATTGGTTCCCAGTAAGCGGTAATGGCATATTTGCTACAGCTGTGCCGGGCAACAAAATACACCAAAAGTTTGAGTCTTTTCGTTCCTTAGCAGTGCACGCCAACATATTTGTTGTGTGAGTCTTAAGACCAACACAAAATGAGATTGATAACGGTATTCAGATTTATTGAACTAAGGTATTTATTTGATTTTGGCAAGCGAAATATTTGGATATGTATATACATACATACCTTACATATAAATATACCCATCTATAGTTGTAACCAGCCGACTCAGTGAGCTAAAGCAAATTAATTGCTTGGCTCGCTGCTATCCGTTGCCGATTGGTATAGCTAGGTGGTTGGCTGATTGGGTAGCTGATTTTCCGCTATGTTGTTGCATGAAAAATTACAGCTATTGAGTACACTTCCCGTGTTGGTTGCAACGTGCCAATACTCGTCTGTTGCTGTTATTAGCAGATAATACGCCCATAGCAGCTAAGCAATCCGATTGAGTATTCGTATTTGGTAGCTAAGTGCTATTGATTTTTAGATGGCGAGCAATCACATCTCTTCGAACTACAAAGCTAACGAATACGAAATATATTTACATATATATTCTAGTAGTATATATATATATTTACAAATTGTGACAAAAAAGCATCCAAAAAATGTAATTAAATTCCCCGAGTAATCGATATTTAAGAAAATGTATTTTGCTAAGTTGGTAGAGCTGGAAAAGCCTTAAGGCGATTCAAAAACCCAAGGAGTGGTACAGAGCCTTCAAAGACGGTCGAGAGATCGGTGAAGACATGTCTCATGGTGGGACAGATGGTCATCTATTTGACCCTATTGAGGCATTTTTGTGAGAACATACGCTGAAAACGACAGAAATTGTGAAATAATAATTCATGGATTTTACATGATAATAATACATCGAGCCACGATGTTGACCGAACTCAAAGTCAAAAATGCAATGAAAACCATCGATCAACCACTATATTCACCAGATTTGGATGTGTTTGATTTTCTGGTTCCCTAAACTGAAGTCACCGCTCCCTGGAACCCGTTTTCAGTCGATCGAAGAAATAAAGCAAAATTCGTTGAAGTATTGAAGTTGAATGCCATCCCAAAAAGTGTATAAGATAAGTGTTTAAAGTATTGGAAAAATCGTTGGCATAAGTGTATTACATATGGCAGAATTTACTTTGAAGGCGATAAAATAAATATTGATGAATAATTAAATACTTTGCGTTTGATTTACAATTTTCGGGAACTTTTTTGTCACAATGTACATATACATATATACAGGAATCCTTGAGCACGTTGGCGTAAATAATTCGCTTTCTTTGAACCTTCTTGGCTTCTTTGCATGGATGTTTCATTTAGCTTTTATACTAGCACATGATTATCGTTTCCTCCCTTCTCCCGTAGTTAGGCGAATGCCATTGCTAGGAGTCAGCACATCGATATTTAGATATTAAAAGATTAAATTATCGCTTGCTGAGTCAAAATGCTTGAAAATTATTGAAGATTTCCTCTTAAATCCGATTAAATTGCTATGTGTGCGCCTAATTTGGAATTAATTATATTTCTTGTCGTGAAATCAATCAGCAGTTACCAGAAGAAGCGTGCATATCAATGGCAATGCTAAGACAATTCTTAGAGCTAAAGGTGGAGAAGGAATGGAAATATTCGTTTATCTTACACAAATTAACAACATTGCCAATTACTCTTATGTGGGTGATGAAATATTGCCAAGGATTTTCGCAAAATGTCTTTGGATTTGTGAAATATATTTACGGAAAGTTGATTGAGTTTGATTAGAATTCGAAGGCCATGCACTTAATAACGCAATGCTTTGTGTTATTATTACTACATGTTGAGAAATTATTTATATAAATGATATGAATAATATAAAAACATAAAGTCGTTAATATGTTAATGTTAAATAAAATTAGTAAACATTTAAATATTTTGAACTAGAACGGAAGCGAGCGAACCATTGTTGTACTACGTATACACGAACTGATACGGCATCGTCTACGGAAACTTCCCAAAATTCATTGGTGGCTTGCGTGTGGCATTTTTCTCTTCTTTTTGTACAAAAATTTCAAATTTTCTTCATTATTAATTCTGTTTTAAAGTACAACCTTATAATATAATTTTCTCACGCATCATCTATTATGAAATTAATTTTATTTTGATTATATTTTTTTCGAAATTTCATGCTCGATATTTTGCGTCACTTAATTGAAATATTTTATCAATTTTAAGCAAATCCTGACAGCTGCTTTATCTAATTAAAATAATCCAGTTCTCGCCATGGCTAATTATTACATAATGTCGCATCAAAAGCCAAATGCTTGTTTTAGAGTCCAGCAACAAATGTATGCAAACAAAATATCGAAGATTAGTAGCGAATGTCGGCTACTCAATTTGATATAAAAGTTCTCATTATATTTTTTATCCTCTTCCCCACCTTAGCAGCACGACTTAGTCTGCTTCAAATATGCCATGGCGCGCTAACTTGCTTGTTAGTATTACGACTGTTTTTGTTTTTGTGATCCCCTGCTACTGCCGTTTCCATTGGCAGTAATTATCAGCGTGTTAATTAGGAAAATTAATTCAATTTAATTAATTCTAATTAAGGACAAAAATCACTTGGATACTGTCATCATGTTTGTTTTGAAAAGTGTTGCCGCCTTTACTTGATGAATTGGCACGAATTGGAGGTGATGGTTGCTAACGACAAATACTAAACGCAAATTTTGTCAATCATGAAGGTATTGTAGGAGGATTAAGAAACTTATCCATGATTTTAAAATAGAAGCAAAGGGTTGTGCTGCTTTTTATTCAAAGGCAATCATAAGCATGGTGCCGATCATTTGAATAAATTCAAGTCTTCTTTGTATATTTGATAGGAAGCAAGTGGTTTATAAGTATATAAGTACACTCCTGTTCGAAAATAAATTATTTATAGCCTTATAATTGTTACCCACGCTTACATTTTTTTATGTCCACTTTTATTCTCATTTGTTTTTTTTTATTTAAATTCACTTTTCTTTTTGCTGGTTCTACAGTCTCTGATTTTCTATCAACACCATAACCGCTTAATTTATCACGGTCTCACATCGATCTTATCGATATCTTCCACAACTATGCCACCGTGCTGTAATATGTTATATATATGTATGTATATTTGCTTATTTTCTTATGCAAAGTGCGCCCTTCAATAGCTCGATGTCCTTTTTACCGCACATTGGCCTATTTCAGTCAATTGGCCACCATTGCCAGTCATTAATTTCCCATTCGCTTTCAGCAGATATTTAGTATATAATTTAATTGTAATATGGGCACAGCGGTGCGCCAAAGTATATATGTAAGTAAACAATAGCCAACTATTTATAGCGAAATGGCGATAGCTTTACAAATATATATACACATGGTTATAATATAATACAAACATACAAGTATATATAACGTTATATGTGTCTCATATTGTTGTATAAAATTGGTGTATAGTATCGTGTGGATATCTCTAATTTGATGGTGGAATTGTAAGCACGATATTTTCAATTAATTTAAAGCGTTATTCGACATTGTTTCTGGTTAGGTAATTTTATATCCTGGACATGGTTAATTGAGTATTAATTTGTAATGCCCACGACCGTTGGAGATCTCACATATAGTATATATATAAATGTTCAGGGTGACGAGCTAGGTCCGTTTAACAAGTTAGTTTAATTTGAGCTTAAGCACGTCAACGTTGTTTGCGAACCTTAAGAGTGACTTGCTACCATATATGTATAATTTCGAACTACGAAGCTCCTAGATATCGAAGTCGGGTTAATGCTGGACAGAAACATGGGAAGTGTTCCCTTTCCTGTATTTTCTGCATATAACGTCGTTACTTAGACCCTTTCGGCTGAGTAAGAAGCATACGTGTTTTCCTTCGGAGCTTTTGCTCATGATCTTTGTGATTCTGCATGTCCTTAAGCCATTCCATTTCGCGCTGACCCGACTCTCAACTCTTTTAGAAATCGTGTAGCGTTATTAGTGACTTCCATACTTCATGTTCTGGTTCGTTAGCCAAACGGATGATCATTTGGCATTCTCATCAACTATTTCGCTGTGTTGTGGTAATCTGTATATATGGATCTGATTTCCGACAGCCACAATGTCTACTGCCTCTTCTTCTAAGAACATTCTTTGAGGAAATAAGTAAGATGAGAGAGTATTGTCTTAACTGCCGCCTAGCTATCCATTTATTCCAAATAAATAATTTATATCACACTGTATTAAAGTATTGTATATTTAATTTAAATAATATTTTATTTAAAGACTGGTATTTTAAAGCCCCGTAACTAAAGTACAATGTGTAATTAATTTGTTTATGCTACCAACAAAAATATGCTTCCGACTATGACTGCGGGTCATATTGTTCGGACTTATGGTCAACGTAGATGTTTTATTTGTAACGCATCTAAAATTCTCTGTTGCAATGCCACGAAACACATCAATTATTTACAACACAGTGATTGCAAATGAACAAGCATACAAACCGAACAATGTGAAAATGAAGTTAAATCCTAAAATAAATATACACATACATATATAAAATGCAAAATAATTGCAAAGCAAGGGAAGTGGGGCAGCGCCATTTACATGCATTCTCGTCGAGACCACTGCGAAAAAATGCAAAAGTATCGACACAAAAAAATAACAAATGAGTCTATAAACAAACTCTGTAAAATACTATAAATTGTATTGAGGTTGAGACCAAGAACAAATGCACATACATACGTGGTTATGCACAAAACAAATACTATGGGTATGCATGTACAAGTGTGTGTGTGTGTGCGTTCATGTGAGGGAGCCGGAGTAAAACAAATTAAATAGTGCAAGGAAAAAACCCTTGTGCAATTTCCAATACCAACAATGACAGTGAAAGCATTGAAAAAATGTTCAAATTGGTTGCTCATGCATTTGACACATCTCCCAGGTGACATGTGTCACATATCTACATACACACACACATACACGCATGCAAACTCGTACGAAATGCAAATGCGTAGTGAAGGCATAATAGCACACAATGTATGCTGTGGACACACACGCACCCACATACATATGTAAAATCAAAATAATAAAATGTTATTCAAAATGTAGTTTCATGCTCTTTTAGTTACTCACAGTAGTGATTTGCATTTGGGGTCCTGCAGAGCTATCAACAAGTTTGTTTTTATTATTATTTCCAATACGGAGTGAAAATAGTTTGCTTCAAGCAAATTTGTAGAGCACAGCGTATGCTTGTGTGAACAGGCTTTATTCAATCTTTAAATAAAGAATAATTAAAGGAATATTAAATTATAAATATTGCATACCGATATGTTTCGAGTTTTAAGTCAAGTACTACAAATAAAGACTGCCTATATCGGTGTAACTGTATGTTGTATACTCTATGTACATACACATGTAAGAGTCATAACATATGCGTTACAGCACTTTGGTGCATCCTGCACTGCAACTACACTTTAGTTTCCACAAATACATGCCACAACAACGCCGCAGAAACACATAGACGCCACATGAATGTTACATAATATCGAATAAATTTTACTCCATTTCACATATGAACTGCGATTTGAGTTTGCGTTGGGAGTAAGCGCACGCCAAGGGATTGGAAGTAATAGCTCGCTTTTGTCAATACATAGATGTGACATCCTTTTCGTTTATATTAAATCTCCATACGCAATTTTCCATGTTTTCTATTTTTATATCCAGAACAGAGTATACGAAGTTAACTACGATGTTTGTAATACCAGAACTTCAGAGACTATAAACTATATACATATGTATGTATGTATATAAATTATCAGCATGACGAGCTAAATCGATTTAGCCATACCAATCTCTCGGTTCGTCTGCTTTTTCATCTATCCGTCTATATATATGTGAAATATCGATCTGAAATTTTGCCCTCATCCTTTTCTCATCAAGAAGCTGCTCAATTGTCGAAATGGCCGATATCGTACCACTGTAGCATATAGCTGCCATAAAAACTGACCCAAAAAAAAGTTTTTGCAAATAATCTTTTGTATTTGTGAAGGGTATTATAGCTTTATCGCAAGTTAACATTTTTTCTTGTTATTTTGTTATCTGATTTTTTATAATACTCTCTCTACACTCACAATAGTCTTGGCCTGCATTTTTCATTTTACCGTCCATTCGGTTCGTGCACCCCATACGCGGCGTTGACTTTATTTCAAGCCAGGTAGCAAATATAATTGCTGTTCAATACTCTTACACGCCTATTTGTATATTTACGGTGGGGTATTCATGTCATGAGCCAACAGCATTCACGCACGCGGATTTTAAAACGTAATTGACTTGTGTTCTAGGTATAGACTCTGACCCGTTCATTTATTGTTCGATTTTATGCGAAATGCGCAAATTTGATTCGTGTATTGTAGCCTACGTATTCACTTTCCGGGCCACGTCATTTGTATCACGCTTACTTACTTCAACAAAAGAAAAATAAATAAATGCACATATGTGCATGCGATATAGCACTGTCAATGGCAATAAAAAGTGCAAACTCCCTCCATACCTCACTCGCCCTGATGGCTGCTATTTTCACGCTACTCTCAGCCGCCTTTATTTGCTTATCAGCTCTTCCAACTTTTTCTTTTATTTATATTTTTTACATGCATGAAGATCCCCGCCAGATTCGCTTGGCAAACACTATATCTTCGCGAATGAACATTTCGAGTGCAACTATTAAGGGCCACTCGATCGCCTTGTTGCATTTGCAGTATTTTAATAAACTTTTCGTTGTTGTTAGCGTTTTTGCAACGGTCAATATTAATCCCGCTTTTATTTGGTTCCATTAGGGTGGTAAGGTAACCAATCTGGAGGTTGTCAGTATGTCACACAACTGGCTACCAATTATTGGCCATCTCATCTCCCCTATATGACAAACTCAACGGAGGTTTAATATGGCAATGACATGCTTTTAAATACTATAACCTGTACCGAAGGAGGTGTAAATCTAAAAAATAAAATATTTAAAATTTTGATAAATTATGTAAATTTTGCATAATGTCCAAATTTGGATATACTGCTGCAACGACATTTATATACATATTACGAAAAGACTTTTTCGACTACCCAATTCCGGTCCTTTTTTTTATATGATGTGAACGGCAGGCCAAATACAATAACGCTTTTTGGAAAAATTGAGCTTTTTAAAACGCCGCACTCATATGACGTTGCTATATAGCTTCTTTCTATAGGACACGCAGTTTTGCCGGAAACCAAGATATACCGTTTTTGGCCCTTAATATTTCACTGCGCCCCTCCCCTTCCTCTTCCTTGCCTTTGATGAACCATAAATTATCTTTCCAATAGCCGAGTATTGATGAAAATGGCTTTAAGCCACACTTTCCATGTGCTTATTGGCCTTTCACAAATTTTAACAGTATTTTTGAGCCCGAAACAGAGCAGCATTTTAATATTATTGAATTTATGACAATGCGCGCCGTGTGTGTTGCAAAAGTGTTTAGAAAAAATGAGATTAACATAAAAAGTTGTGCATGTGTCAGACACCTTTGCTAACAGCAAGAACTGAGTGCAGCCTGAAAACGCCAGTAGTGACAGGCAGCTATAACAACGTAACATCATTAACCTCACACACACACACTAACAGCCGTAGGCACTAAAGGAGTTGTTTGGGCTTGCATACTTTTTGGCGCTCACGCCACGACACGACAAGGTCATGTAAAATGCATGAAGCCACAGACGAAGGTGATGTTAAGGCGACATCAACAACAACAATAGCAATGCCAACAAACAATCCGTGGAGCCAAAGCCGAAAAAGTGGAACAACGCCCGCACGTGTACGAATGAATGCCAGCAGAGAAGTCAACTGCTTAAATGCACATGCCAAAAGGCATTTACATAAATATGTGGGTGTATGCGAGTGTGTGTTGTGTGCGGCATTGTATGTGTCTTACGAGCGCAACGTTGTCGCACGACCACGGCAACGGTGGCGGGGGTGTTGCGCCCACTCATAAAGTGCCACTGTTACAGAATCGGTGATGCGCTGTCATCAAAAGTGTCAGACACACAGCAATCACCCACAGGCGCCAAGAGTGTATGCACACGTAGCTATTTATATTTCATGCAAATATTATATGGCGACAAACGTAAAACGGGAGAACGCGGCAAGTTGGTAATAAAATGAAAAAGGCGTGAAAATTGCAAGCACCGGTGGCAGCAGCGGCAGCGACAGCGGCAGCGCTGGCAGCAGCCGCATTAAAAGCTAAACATTTGAAGGCTAAATAGCTGGAGTGGCGCGAATGAAGAAGAGTGGAATACAAGCACAACGGTAATAGAAATTCAAGCGACAGAAGTGGATAAGTGGCAACCTGCTTAGACGACTAAGTGATTCTAGGCGTCGCTTGAAACTCGAGCTAAAGAAATGAGTAAAGTAGAAGTTTAAGGAGCGGATAACAGTCTGAAAAGAGACGAAGCGGATAAGACAAAGCTAAAAGCGATCTCGAGTATGCCGTCGCTTATGCACAAAATCAAAGTACTTTTTTAAATTTCTGGCAGATTCAGTAAGGCATTGTGTGTTGTCTGCCCAGTTGGAAATACCAAGTAGACAGTTGAGTGGAAAATTCGAGTAAACGAAGCGGTTAAGCACCTGAAAGATAATTGGGGCATGCAAGTATTACACTTGCCAAGCTGTTGAAAGTGGCGTAAATTTCTTAAAGAAACCTAAAAAGTAAAATAAAAATATGCTGAATAAAAAAGTTATAAATTTTTCTGATAGATTATCTAAAGAAAGTAGTTCAAAAAAGCGTACTTTAAAGGAATAAATCATTTGAAATCCCCTTTCCTCGGGCTTTCGCTTAAGCTGTCAACGCGCGACAAGTAAACAAAAATAAATGTGGATGTTGAAAGCGTCAACAAGAAAATCTGTCGGCAAGAAGTACAAAACAAAGCAGATTAAATTAACACGCAAAGCACTTGCGTACGTGTGTGTATGTTTTTTATGCGTTTGCAGAAGTGTGTGTGTATATGTGGTCATGTGTATTGTACATAGAGGACATTAGCATAACCATTAATTTATTCATATCTTTCTTGTCTGGAAACTTTCGCGTCTGATCGACGTTAGTCAATGGCAAATTTGTTCTTGGCTGCACACATACTCGTAAAGAGTTGTCTTAATATCTGTTAAGCAAACTAACTGTTATATTTAGAAACATATAGAAATCAACAGTGTTCAATTATTTAAAAAATCCGTCTTTGCAAAAAAAAAATCTTAAAAACCCCTACTTTAAATAAAATATTTAATTTTCTATATTTCTTAAATGACGATTTTCTAACAAACCTTATGCCGAATATAGTGTGTTTGGACTTAAGAAGGGAAATGTACACAAATTTCGTTAAAAAATCGAGCTTATTAAAAAAATTATTCAGAACTACAAAAATTCATTAAAAGAAAACATTTTACCAGCATCCACGTTTCCCTCTTATTTGAATGGTGTATAATATTTTTCAGTCAGACCTCTATACAAGATGTTATAATAGGTCAAACTTATATTTTTATAAAAATAAATACATATTTACATAAACATTTTGCAGAATTTTCTATTCTTTTGTTCCCGTAATTGAGGATCTCCAAAAGAAGGTGCATGATTTTTCTGCTTAAAATTATCTAAAATCATCAGATCAAATCAGAAAAATTTATCTCACGAGCAAACGCGTTTAAAGTTTTGGGAGCCATTTTGGTTAGGTTATGATGTAAATTTGTCACTTGGAAAACTGTGAATGTATTTTTTCTGTTACCCGAAAATTCTCAAAAACGGATCACTCATAGATCTACGAAGCCTTTTGAGCTTACCACGAATTGGTTAAAGCGGTTGAAATCCCAACCAGTTCGTTAAGTTTGCTGAAGATGTGTCTACTGAGATATTTTAGTCCGGGTAAGACAATAGAGAAGAAAGAGATAAGTATGTCAAACAGCAAATTCCACTAAATTAAAAAAAAAAATTGTAGAAACAATTTTTGCCAGATAAATTTCAAATGTTCGGAGAATATTTTCAAATATGTACATATGTACATATACATACATATCTGCATTATGTAATCTGTAAATAAAAAAGTAGAATTTTGAAAATCACAAGTGGATATAACCCTTAAATTGACTCCATGACTGATTAAAAATTGTGAATTTAACAGCTTTTAAACAACTGAATTAATATTGCAGTGCAATTTGTATACATATATGTATATGTAAATATGTACATATATACAATAGACATACATAGATGCATACATACCACATTTTTTTTCCTTCCAAACAAAGGCACGGAAAAATCCGAAAAAAGAGCAGCACTCAAATTGAATAATAAAGCAATGTAAATTGATTAAAAGTCTACGTTCAAACGCTTGTGGTTGCGCACGTTAAAAAGAAAAATAAAGAAATATAAATACAATAATATTTATGCGCATCACTCTCAACCATCTTTATCCATGTCTCCTTCACTACAGATTCCCCTTGCCTTCGCCATTTTGGCATTACTTTGCTTTTTTGCGCAATGAGTGATAATAGCGTAAATAAAATATAAATAAAAGTGCCGTTAAAATACTAAGCAAACGTTGATTGCTAAAGTTTCCACTAACACATGCCCAAATGCACTTACGCACACACATGCTCACATGTAGCGCAAAAAGCTAACTAAAACTTGCACCGCCAACCAGCTCTGGGTCAACCAAACAACAAGCGCACAGCACAGCTGTGCAATTGCATGTGTTTTATGTACACAGACATATATTTGTATTTGTTGAACATGATGCACAAGCGCAATTGGCCACTAGCAAAGAGCTAACCAACTTGCTGCAAATAACAGCATACAAACAAAAGCAATTCAAGGAATACTTACATATAAGTAACTGAACACACCACACACACACATTGTGCCACTCGTACAACAAACATTGTGAAAAGTGCAGACCAACAAAACCTGTGGCCTGACGAAGCAGAAAAAGCAAGTAAATCTTATTACGAGCAACGAAAAAATGTGAGTTATATACATACGTATACAGCTACATACATAAGTATGTACAGTTTAAATTTACCGAACGCCGAAAAGGTTGGTTGCAAACAGAAACAAAAAACAACAATATACAATATAGTAGAAGGTTGCCGCTGCACAAGTTGCCTTATATGTATGTGTTCAATATGGACGACGTTAAATTTTGCAAAAGATGCAGCTTAACGGAAATACGATCATTAGCTGCACCAGGATATAGGGTATAAGGTACACTATATGTTGTGATGAGTGATAAAAAGTCATTTATCGAGAATACGTCAAATATGTCTATTATTATTTGCCTTGTTTTTAAAATAAACTGTGATGATGCCGTTTTGGAGACGTCTGGCAGAAGTTTAATTTCTGTTTTCAGCAGCTCGGTGGAGTTACCTGCAATTTTTCAGTGGCTTAGCACAGCTAGTCTTATCACATTTCTTAATCAGCCTTGAACGCACGGTTAGTGAGCTCAAAGCTAATATCGCCGTCCTGTTATTAAAGAAAACACTGTAATAATCAGGTAGTCTGAGACTAAAGTTGATAGAGAGTTCCTAACAATATACCCTTCCAACAACCTTCTCAACAAGTTTTGACCCATTCTTAAAGAAGTTCACTGCCCCTCTCTTCCAGCTGCATCTATCCATCCACAACTATTCGATATAAAGTCAAAGTGTGGAAAGATTTCCGAATGCTTACACACGTTTTCATATAAAAATACAAAGAGAGAGTTTGATAGCAACTTTTTATAGCAACGGCTATACACCTTCCGTCGATACCTATGGGCACTATATGCAGACGCTATCTAGCTTCATTGCAAGTGTGGCCTTATCTAGAGCTATGGTATCGTAAAGGCAGACGACAACTTTCGGAGTGAGACCACAGTTTTTCCATTGGCTCCTCTGCAACATTATATGACAATCTATGTCTTTCGTGCTCTTTTCTTCATATTAGGCTTTAATGAAAGGTTCCTATGTATAACGAGACCTAAATACTTTACCGTATTTGCAGGCTGTAGGCATGCTTCCATGCGCGGCAGTGATGCTTCTGGTTTATTTGGCTTAATAACGAGGCCACATCCAATCAATTATATACGATAATCAAGGTACTCAAAAACTTTCCTTTGATCATGAGTGGCACATGGTCTGTCAATGCAGCATCGATACTCATTTTTTTTCAACAGTCGTTTTTAATCCTTAGAAGAGGAAAAAGAACTCCGCTTTGTGTAGTGCCCTTACTCACATTCCGCCGGACATGTGCGCAACGCAACCCCAATCCTTCACGATTTCTTTGTCTCACAGAAGACCGAAAATAAAAGCTTGAGTTTCAACAATGAAACCGTTCAGAGTTGCTACAACTGATTCCGGCAAAATGCTATTGAAAGCTCTCTCCATATCTAGGAAGTAATAATAGCGAAATATTTAAACTTTAAAGCTTCCTGAAGCCATGAAATGATAGAATACAAGGTAGTATCCACTGTTTTCCCTTTACAATAATCGTGTTGAGCTCCTGATAAATGGTCCCTCGGAAAATTTTCAACATTTTCATATACTGATTGACCAAAAGTCCATGACTGTGAGATGAGGGCTCTTCCAAGCCTTCGGCATGAACGTAACTCTGGCTCACATCCAAGTTCCCGGAATATATCATAGATTGATGTCAGTCATGAACTCTACAACGAACTAGAGCATACATCTGCCATACAAACTGTCCGATCAAAATCAAGATAAAAGTCTTTTTATATCCTTGTATGCTATAAACAATGGATGCGTGAGGGGTATTATAGCTTCGTTGGTGTCGAAGTTAACAGTTCTCTATTTACTATTTTAATATGCGTTTCGATTTTCAAAGCTCAATTCAGTGTTTCAGGTACTTACTCTGAAAGCATTTTCACACCTATGTACCTATACACAGGTATTTTTTACAGTAATGGAGTGCTTTTTGAGCTGCAAAATAAAACATGTATCTCTTAGTTTACAAAATTCGAATATGAAAAAGTTTCGCTTTGTGCAAGAATGTAGTTACGATTTGATTATAAAAATAGCGAAACTAGCTGAACTTTGATTTCACATTTCCAAAATATTGCACACACACACACACTCGTTCACAACTACATATGCATGCCAAATATTAGCAAATAATTACATTTTCTCCCCTTCTCTCCCCTTTCCATCAGCATGTTGCTGAAACGTAAAACTTTATAAATTTTATTCCCTTTCATGCGGGCGTAATCCACACACAGACACACACATACATACTTCGTAATATTTTGAAAATTCAAAAACATACACACTGGTTGTTAGTGGTTTTGTCAAATGGAAACTACAACTCTTTGTGTATATTTAAGAATTAAATGCGAGTGTCTGTGCTGTGAAGGTCTGCATCGAGTACGAGTGACAGAGCAATGTAGAGATGACTCTGCGGCAAAAAAGTAGTGCCGACAATATCAATAGTGTCCAGCATTTACAGTATGTTGCTGTCTCGTAGCGTGCTTCTGTTGTATTTTTGTTGTTGTATTTGCATTTTGCAAAGTTGACCCTCACCTGTTGTACGGTATCAATTTATAATCGCATACAACATTCATTATTCGTTACAAAGTTTTAGTTTTTCGTGGTTTCCGTTACAATTTCAAACACTACTTTTTTGTGTTTTGGTTTTCGGTTTGTCGTAATTGTAGTGTAGTAAATTTGAACAGCGGTTTGGTTCATGTGTGCGGTGCTAATTCTTGCGTACACACATGCACACATACAAAGTTACAAAATAAATCGTTTAAGTTGCGGGAAGCGCCTGCGTATGTGTGGTACACAGTACGTACCTAGAAATTAAAGTATTGAGTAGTCGAAAAAGTCTTTTCGTATTTTGGTAGTTTTACAAAAACTGGTGGACCCAAATAGTACATATTTGTTTATTTCTTTACCATTATAAATATACAAAAAAAGTTAAAGCTTGATTAGAAATGCGAAAAAACTTTTCCGACTACTCAATATTCATAATATTTTACTTTGGCCAATACTCGTGAAGGGGCACAAGCACAAATTAAACATTTTAACATTAATATTTCTAATTAATGCACAGCATAGTTGCAGCTGCATGTTCGCAAAGGTCAAATACTTCGAATTTTTTCAAACTAAATTTTTTCGCTGCAACACCTTTTACTCCAACTTTTTTCGGTAGAGTTTATTTTATATGCACTTCCCCGCACAAAACTTTTTCCATCAGTTGATACCAACACATTCACATGTGTGTTCTCAAGCCATGATAGCTGGCATTAAAAAGTCTCAAACCTCGCTCAACGCTAGACACACGTACATGTGTACAGAGTCCACCACTGTCACGCGCATACTTTAGCAGTGCCGGCTGCCCAACCATGAACGTACTCTCGACGCGTCTTTGCTGCGGTCGGCAAACCGCAATGGGTGGTCAAAACTTCGACGTGGCAATCAACTCGTAATTTCTGATCAAAGCCAAAGTGGGATAAGAAACAGGACGTTTCCATAAATTCATACATAATTACGTGTATGCATGCAGCTGAGCGCCTGTACGTGTGTGTCTGCGTGCTCGTAGTTATGGAGGGGGGGAAACTCTATATTCCCGCAGCAAAACGTTTGCGCATAGAAATTTTTAAGTGGAACATTTATTGCGCACTTCCAATGTTGCAGAGCTCCACAGCTCTAGTGAAGCGTTGCATGGCTGCTTTCACTTTTCCCCCCGCTGTCTTCAGCGTTGCCGACATTTTCATGCGAATTTAAAACAAATTTACACTTTTATGCTGTTGCCACCACTGTCACCGTTAGCAAATATCTTAAGTGCAGAAAAGTAAAACTATGCTGTACCGTTACCTTTTTATGAGTATGTCTGCTGCAACGACCAGCAGGTGTGGCACTTGAGGTTTTTCGTTCACTATTAAACAATTTTCATAAAAAAAATACAAAAAAATAAAAGTGTATGCAAAAAATCACACACCCACATAAAAATATACAATGGCAAGTTGGTCGTTTTAATACTTTTCGTGGTAAAAATTTGTATCCATTCACTTTGCCAGCATTCACCTACAGCACCTCATTCGTACTTTTTATTTATTTTTGCAGATTTCATTGCTGGACTCAAGGATGTTTCGGTTACAATACCACAAGCGGTGAAACGTGGCAGCAATGCACTGCTCATATGCAATTACGATATGGAAAATGATACTTTATACTCCATAAAATGGTATAAGGGGCGGCGAGAGTTTTATCGCTATACACCAAAGGAAAATCCGGCAATGAAAGTTTTCCCCATGGCCGCTGGACTAAATGTTGAGGTATGTATGTACAAGTGAATATACAAAACAATAAATAACTCTGTGAGTATTATAATGATGCATACGATGTGTGCCTACATACACATCACCTATGTATGTGCAGGACAATGTCAATGGAAGTTGCGCAAAAAATGTGTTTCATTTCTGTACTGTGTATAGTATATGTATGTATGTATGTGCGCATAAATATTTTTCCTAGAATTTTATTTTTTATTAAAATGTTCAGGAAAAATCGCTCAAAAATACCAGATTTTTATTGATTTAGGGATGTACGTTAGAGTACTCCAAGATTTAAGAGATTTTTTTTCTCGAAAAATTAATCACCTAAACGCAATTTTTTTCTAAATGACCTTATTATCATAAATAGAAAATAATGGCAACCCGTGCTGAATATATAAATTTACTGTAAAATTTTTTTTGGTTTTTTTTTAATATGAGAATAAATCTTCTTTTGCTCCTCTTCAACAGTAATGAAATTCTTGCTCTTGATCACTTTCTCAGATGTATCGTTGCCCTCAGCATTGAAGGTTTTCGTCATAATAAAACGCAGCATGGCTAAAACGACCATGGATAGACTGGTACCTGTTTCATTAGCTGAATACCATAGAGATTGACTTAATTGCTGTAGAGCAACTTTCGAGACTTTTGTATTGATTTTCTGATTAGTCTTCATAGACTTCAAAAAGCAAAAGTTCTGATAAATTTTTTTACAGTCAAAAAACATTGAAGACAAAATCTAACTATGAACAAGCAAATATTAAACAGTGCGGCCTTATCCCAGTTCATCATTTTCAGTTTAGCGATAGAAAGTGCTATTTTATACCCTCGTCATCCACTTTGCTTGCTGCTGAGTACCTGAAGGTCGACCTTTAAGTTTTTTTATTTCCACCTAAAAATATCACTGACAGCTCAACTATTTCTCGATATTAACCGCTCCAAGCCACTTTTGCCGGTTCTCTAGGTGATGAGTTTTCTAATCTTGGAAAAGTTATCAGTTCTTTATTCCTATATAAAACAACTACCGGAAGACAAATTTTTTGATATGCGAGGCCATAAAAGTGAACAATCACACACTATGTTGTCTCAGTTTAAAAATCGATTTTAATGAATCCCGCATGTTCTTTGCGATTTTCGACATGTATTTTGTATTAGAATACCATTTTTTTTAATTGTATGTTTTATTGATTATGCTTATGTATGTTATATATCAAAAAATCGCTTGTTATAAACATGGAAAACGAAACATAATTTAGGCGCGGTTTAAATTGATATATTGATCACTTCTTATAACTCGAACTGACGCCTCGGCAGTCTGCAAAATAGAAAAATCAACTTAAAAAGCAACAAACATTCTAATGTACATATCGTCACCTAAAATGCAAAATAACGTATCATCGAAAAAATCGAAATTAAGTATCCCATTGATTACGATTCACTACTTCAAATTACATACATAATATTACATATGTATGTTCGAAATTTTCAGGTTCTGCGCTCAGATATAAACCAGTTTTAACCAATATTAAATTTTTTTTACACTCTTGTTCCATTTTATTTCCTGTCTTATTCACTGTAAATTTTCAAAAACGTTGTTACGTTATTTTGCATTTTAGGTGACGATAATATAGTATATTTGTATAGAGAGTGTTGGGCATTATTTTATTTGCAATAAAACAAGAATTATTTTAAAATCAAACTGATACCACAAACAATGTCAATAAACTAAAAATAATTGAAAATTGCGGAATTGCGATAATAGTTGCTGTGCATTTCAAATTCTGTTTGCTGTGAGCTTAAATTTTATGATTCAATAAAGCAGAAAAGCACGATTACTTCTAAATCAATTTATTGTAACGACTTAGACATTTTCAATTACTCCAGCAAAAAAATCAAAAAATCATTTGACATTGCTTTAATCGAATCAAAATTTAATTTAGCAGCTTATAAATAAAAAATATTTGATTTTCCATTCATTCTCTGTTTATAGTATATATGTATTTTATTTTTTACATATTTATCAATAACTTATTTAAATGCTTTAAGGAGCAATAGCAGTAGCATTCATAATTATAATTTATTACAATAAGGTATTGTCACGTGATATCACCTACTCTCAGTTGGTTGCATGCGTGATGATTAACTAATGAGTTCAATTATCTCATTACGAATGCTTATTTTCATACCTGTGCCATATATTTACTATACATATGTAAAGTATAGTATATATATAAATGTATATATATATACACTTTAATTGTTGTATAGGATGACTGCTTACCGGCTTAAGTTGTAACTGTGCCCTTGAATGCATTTGGCTACACGCCGCCGATACATTTGCGCAACACAATCGATTTGCGTCTGTTCGAACGTAGCCACGTATGCATATTTCGTATGATTACCTATGAACGCTGAACGCCTCATTTAATTCGGGATTCATTGTAATAATAGCGATTGCAATTACTGTCGTACACACAACAATACGCGATGATTGTCATGCACATTTATGTATGTGTAAATATTATTCCAAGAACAATACATGTGGCGCGACAATATAAAGGGAAGAAAGGAAGCGCTATATTCGATCGGAACCGATTCAAATTTTATTCTGAAAGTTATGCAAGTATAAAAGTTCATTTTCATTCAATTCATATATTGTAGTCTAGGCTTCCAAATATCGTGCGTTTTTTCTTCATAAAATGGGAAAGGTCGAATTTTTCGCTAATTTTTTAACTTTATCACATTTTTTAATACTAAAACTTGCAAACTTTCATATATTTTTGCTTTATATGTATGACAAAGATTCGTGTCTTATTTCAAGTAAATCAGCTGATTAAAACATAAGATAACATAGGGACCCTATCAAAAAGTAGTTTCTAGAAAACGCGTTTTAAGTTTCGATCCAAGTTTAAACCAGTCCAATTGTCGCGACCCTAAAATACAGCCATTTTGCCTCTGCAAAGATATTTTTGAATATCTCAGCTGTAGAATTTTGAATTTTTTTGATTTTTCAATTTTCTAAAAAAATTTGATTCTTCAAAATTCTTGACTAAAAGGATTATTTGGGATTTTAGTTAAAAAAAAATGATTTTTTCAGATTTTCAATGCAACCACAATAAAAGTGTAGGAGATGAAACCTTTGGTGCGCGGCCTGTCAGGCTAGGCTACTTTACTACTTCAATCTTTGATCGTGTTTTTCTCGAAACATCATTTTCAAAGTCGGTGGTCATGATTTTTCAGAAACCTACTGAAAGAATGTGTTTAAAAAATTTTCACAGTTCTTCTAAATAGGATGACATCGTGTCTGATCGAAGGTTTTTTTTCGATTACAACTAATTTTTTCAAGGCAATTTGTTTTAGAAATTTGACCGAAAATCATATTGGGTTGTTTCCAAATTTTGCCAAATTTTGCCAAAAATTCATATTTTTTTTCTAAAATCCTTTAATTATTCACAACCTATATCATTTACTTTTTTGGGCGGTGCCTCCAAAATTTAAAATTATATTTTTTCATTGAGTTATTAAATCAAAAAAAAATTGTCTTAAAATAATCAAACTTCAACTGCTAATATTTTTTAACCGGCTTCTTTTACGGAAAATCGTAAGAGATCGGTTTGTAGATCGACCATTGCCTATATAATAATAATAAGAAAAGTACCTAGCGAAAGAAATATTGGGCAGTCGAGAAAGTCGTTTGGTAATTTTGTATTTTTGTCAATAGATGTTGCACTTTCATACATATGACATGATAATATGAAGGAATAATGTCTCTGGCGGAAAAATGGCAAAAAGTGGTCGACCAAAATGATACATATTTGTTTATTTATTTAATAGTATAAATATAAAAAAATAAGTTGAAGTTTGATTAAAAATACGAAAAGACTTTTCGACTATTTAATATTTATTTTGTGCACCCCGTTTCTTTAAATTTGTCGGCATATGTTTAAAATTTATTGTTTCTTCCAGCAATTTTTTTTTCAACAAAGATTCTAGTTATACCGTGTAAAGCAGTAAAACTGGACGACTTCGATATAAATTTTATTATTTTTGTCAAAAATGTAGAACTCTCTTGTGTATAATACTTTTTTGGTTATAAAAATTATATGCATTCTGCAAAGTACAATGAATATACATATACATATATACATACATATATTTTCACATAGAAGTTTTCCGAATTTGTCCTTTGTTGTGAATTTTAAGCTTTTGCAATGCCCTGTATTGTTATTAATTATATCATTTGTGGAAACAATTACTTTAAATACAATATATACGCACATTGTTTTCGCATAAAGCATAATTGAAGCTATTTTCTCCATACATTCATTTATTTGTTTGTACTATTTTGTTATTGTATTTTGTTCGTTTCATAAAGTCATGTTAAATGTTGCAGAAATGAAAAAGAATATTAAAACTAAAAAAGCAATGAGGCATTAATAAGAGAATGAAAATCGAGTAAATAAAAGCGGACACATAGTCAAAGTAACGCTATGCCAATGGAGATAAGTTTTAATGCCTTTACAGCAAAAATATTGTATTTACTTGTATGAATTTCATACACTGCGCAGCAAACAGAATTTTAGCTGTGTGACACAAACTCCTTGCCCTGGAAGCTAAGCTGTACACAGTTAACCAAAGCAACGTTCTTTTGGCTGTTAAGTCGCTATCATAATTAATATTATGCTTTACAGTGAACTATTAGCGCCAGTGAACGCTTTAAATAATATATAATTTAAATATTACGGAAACATATATACAGCCGTGTTCATGAAAATAGTAGTGCTGATGGGTTAAAACTATGAGTCTATTAGATCCTTACAACGCTTCAAAGGAATTTGAAGCCATACTTCCGTGACCATTGGCCAAGTCGTGCTCTAATTGATGGATTTGCTGTTGCTACAACTCTTTTAGTATCTCCCCATAATATTCGTTTGGTCCACGGCCTGCGCTGGTCAGGACTTGACGTCGATCTTTTCTGATGCACACTACTCCTTAGATAGTTGGAACGCATGTTTTGGATCGTTACACTGCTTAAACACATTTTTTATTGGCATTTTCCAACTGAAAAATGGTCCATCATGCCATAGATCAAACTGTAAAGGACCGACACCATTATTAAGGTATATTAATACTTACATAGACTTGTTTAGAAGTTTTGATAGTATACGTGGTGATAATAAATTGTGTTTGATGGTGAACGCCAATCTTTCTGGACCATGTTCTTTGAAAAAGCAATATCGCTTTCCTCAGTACACATCACATACAACCATTTTGCAGGTGGCCAATTGAAATGTCCTTTGGGAGCTTTATTCCTGCAGCCACTTATTTCCTCGTCAAAAGTGATAATTTCTGAGGACATTTTATGTTCAAATTTCATCAGAATTAATAAATCTCTTAAATATACCTACTTAGGGCAGCTATCTAATCATGTTTTCATTTATTGACCAATAAACAGCTCGTTTTTTAATGCAAAAATTCTTCACAGAGAATACAGAGGAAGCAAAAGTGACGGGATTTTTTTCGTTTCTATAATTTAAAATATATATTCTATCCAAATAAATGTTGACTTGGCAAGTTCGTGATATGTTAAGATATTTATATAACGGGGTTTTCAATAAAAGCGCTACAAAAGTTCTTCGAAATAAAACAAAATTATTAAAACGGAAGATGGCCCACAAACCGCATCAAACCGTAATTTTTTCGAGATGAAACGGTGACTCTTGGAGTACGTGTGAATTGCTGTCTGACCAATAAAAAATATTTTTCTTATTGACGAAGTAGTTCAGCCAGAAATGAGCCTCATTGCTAAATATGATTTTTCGATGAAAATCTGTATCATTTTCAAGTTGTTGCTCAGCGCAATTCACGAACATACGACAATTCTGATGGTGAAGAGGCTTCAGTTCTTGCGTCAATTTAATCTTGTAAGGCTGTAGACGAAGATCTGTTCGCAAAATTCGCCACAACAATTTCACAGTGATGCCCAACATCTGAGAACGACATATGAGGGGCTGATTTGGGTTTTCCTCATAAATAAGACGTAGCGCTCTTAAAGTTGAGGCCACTGACTCCGAATTTCGGTAGTAAATATTAATAATTTCGACTCATTGTTGGATCATATATATTTTTATGATTAAATGGCAAACCTTACTGAAAAGAAATGAAAGAGAAAGAAAATATGGCGTCCTTTGCTGTGTCTATTGGTCTTCTCTTGTAGCTAAAACCCTGTTGCATACATATATGTATATGTAGATATTAGTACGTTTATATAAAAGCACGTAAAAATGTGTATGCTCTTTTAATTATAAGCTAAATCATTTCAATAATTAATTTTCCAAAGCTAAATCAAATTTGTTGTTGTTCAGTAAAAAAGAACGAACATTCATAAATTGTTTCATATTCCCAAAAGGTGTTATTAGCTTCCGCTATTTATTTCCTTTCAAAGCACACCAAAAGCTAGTTAATTAAATTTTGCAACATACGTATACAAACCATAAAGTACCAAACATATAAGTATGTGTGTACGTATACGCTGAAAATTTATCTAAAGCAATTACTTACATATAGTACATATGTACGTACAGGAACGTAATGTAGGAAAAGTAAATTACTGCGCAACATTTGCCATAATAAAAAATTCAAATCGCATTTAGCGAAATTTCCGCCATGCGAATTTTTTTCACATATTTTTTGGAAAACATTCAATTATAATTAATTTCATAAATGTTTTTCTCTGCTCTTTTACTTCTATATGTATTTATTACGGCACTGCAACAGCGTAATCTCTCCAATCAAAGTCATGTCGTGCTGCTGGCGGTGCCGCTCAACATATCCGGCAAGTTTACATGCGAGATTTCCGTGGAGGCGCCAACCTTTCAGACCGCCATGGTCTCCTCTGAACTGGAAGTTGTGGGTGAGTATAACACACATACATATACACACGCGTATAAACACATACTAATGCTATTTAGCGCCAATGAAACTATGCTGGTGCGCGCGCAAAAAAATATTAAATCGGCTTAAATGTTTGAAATTGCGAAAAGGCGCTAATTTAAATGCTTGCTTTTTCACCCAAGTGCCAGTAAAGCAAATTAATTAGAAACTTCGCGTATATTTAGCACGTTTTTTGCGCCCACTCAGTGGTGGCAAATTCCGTGTTGAACACTTCTAATTGATGACTTTTCAATTCAATGGCTGAAAACTAGCGAACATTTTGATAAAATCGACTTTTTTTCCTCATTGCCGAGTTCACAATTTTTTTACTAAATTAAAAATCATTTTTTCTCTCTTTATGTGCGCTGTTTCCGTGCTGCGTCGTCTCTGCGTCACAGAATTACCGGAGGAGCAGGCTATTGTTATGGGCATCCAGCCACGTTATCGTATCGGCGATTTGGTTGATGGCAATTGCTCAATTAAGTACTCGAAGCCGGCTGCTAATTTGACATGGACTATTAATGGTGGTCCGGTAAGTTGCGGGGCTTATTATGGTGCTCTAACAATGCCCACTTATATTGCTTTAAATTCTTTACTGGCCGTCATGGGCTCTTAATTTTTTATGTTTCCCTTTTGGCTTGAGTTTCCTTTATTTCTACTTTTGGTTGCTTACGAATTCAATTTTCAATTGCTATGCATTAGTGCAAAGTGGTTTCATTCGCTTCCAGTGAGCTTGGTCGCTCCGACATGCATAGCAAACAGCAGTGGGGTGGTAATTTAAAAATTGATGGCTTTGGCACATAAAAGTTGCCAAAAATAAAATCCCATCGAAATGTAAAATCAAAAATTCGACTGAAGTATTCAGCTCGCCAATTTCTATCGATATGGAGTTCCTCGCCAATTAGACTCACTCATTAACGCTTATTAAGCGAGAATGCACTAAAATGAGAAAGAAGTTAGGTTGGGCTAGGTCAAATTATGAGGTCGATCCTTAGAGGGATCTCGCTTGGACAGCTTAAAACGCCAGTTCTTTGTGTTACGTAAAAATTTAGAATGCCAGTCAGTTGTATTAACAACCTTTATAGAATAGATCATAAGACCCTTGTAATTCTACAAGGTGCTCTGACAACAACAACAGCGATTCTTTGGTGAAACGAAATGAAATCGAACCATTTCTAAAGCGAATGTTAACAAGAGACGAGATGTGGATCAAAAACGACAATAATGTGCGAAAAAGATCATGGTCGTGGTGAAGCCCAACAAATGGTCGCAAAGCTAGGATTGACGCCTCGAACTGTTATGCTGAGTGTTTGGTGGGAGTGGAAAAGAATCATCCACTATGAGCTGATCCAACCTGGTCAAACGATTGATTTCTCTGAAAATTACTTGTCGCAGTTTTTCACCCAGAAACCAGAAGAGTTTGACACTAATGGAATAAGATCCCTATCGGAAAAGTAGCAAAAAGTGGTGGACCAAAATGATTCGTTCATTCAGGTTGATTACAAATCTTCGATTATCCAATATGTTCAGACGGCTAATGTCAATTTCTGCAATCTTCCTGGTTCGTCGAATATCAGATTACCGTGGTGTTTTAATCTCAGTATCGCAAAGGTTTGAGAATAGAGGAGAAAGTGTCTGAATGTTTTCACCTCACCTTCCACCATACACCTTTGACAACTTACGTACGTCAAGATTTTTAGCCTTATGGCATGAAAGCCTATTGGAAAATGATCCATGAGACGTACTCGAGATCACTTTAGTTTTCGATATGATTGTATACACGTTTATGAAAATTTCTTCAATTTTTCGATAATATTACAGAGCTTTTAAGCTTATTCCCAAATGCCAGTTATTATAACACTATGGTTTATTACCAGGCTTGTGTGTAAAATCTCTTCTTTTGGTATCACACTGAGTTCTAAGTTCAAAAGCTATTCATATTCAAGTACTAAAAGTCATTCCTACTAGATATATTAAGCATTACTCACATTAATCTGTTTAAAAAATAACATAATAAATATTACATGACTGTTGATGCAACAGCTAAGTCAATCATGCAAGCGTCACTTATTCAACTGTCTCAAAAAGATGTTTTCCAAGCAATTCTTACCTACAATAGCGCATACACAACTCAGATTGTTATGCAGTTAAATTCTTAAAAAATTATATACAGATACATATATATATGTATGTACATATAGATGGTATACAAATTTATATATGCACAGTTTGAAAAAGCATATCATTGTTGGATAAATTGTAAAGCGAATACCAAATACTATATTCTCAAACAAAAAATCTCGACTGCCTTGTCTGAGGCCAACAATAACCAAATCATTGCCATTAGATACTGACCCAACAAAATATGCAAGCAAAAATGTTTGGTTCCTCATTCTAAGCGATTGTTTCACACGCCACACAGGCACTGCGCATTTTTCTAGACCAAATTCTGTAAAGAAAAAGTCGCAAGCAAAAACACAGCCTGCGCACCCCACCGCCATCAAAGCATAGGCGCAAAAAAGTACACGCGTGGGAAAATCCGAAAATATGACTAAGCACCGCAACGCCAAAATGAAAAATCGCACTAAATGTTTTGTTGGCATGTTGAAGGTGAAAAAAGCACGGAAAATAAAAGCTGTGCACAATTTGGCTGGTCGAAACGGCGCAAAAAAATTGCGGCAAAACCACACTGGCCGCACAAGTGTACATGTATGCAAACACCTGCATGAGAGGGTACACACTGGCAGCAGGCCTCTAAGAGTGTTGAAGGGCAGGTGGCTATGTGCGCAGGAAAACAGACGAGCAGATGCCCGCAGAACGAACAATTTCATTTATTACCGACGTTTAAGCTTGAGCTGGATAGAGAAGGGTGCTATCGATGGTGGTGAACGATGAATATTCATGTTTTTTGCGAACACTTTTTCTTGCGCTCTTAAGTCTGCGACATACGCGTACCTCCATGTCGGCCGAATTTTGTATATATGCAACGCACAACACTCGCATCGTTCTAAAAGCAAATTGTAGCAAATTTCTCGATAAATGTGTGTGTGAATGGTTAGTTGATTCTTTTTCTTGTTTTCTGCTGGTTATTTAAAACGCATTCTATTTACATTTTCGTTGCTTTGATCAGCGGCAAACAAGAAAATTGCTGGCTTAAATAGTGAACTATAGAAACTTATCTATCGACTAGATCCTTCTCAATCTGATCTTTACAACCGTGTGGAGAGCTTCCTCTTTCTCTGCTTAAATCATCGAGTACTTAATCGAATAGTTTCAAAGTTGGAGTGTTATTATCCATCCGGACAACCTGACCTAACCAGCGTAGCCGCTGTCGCTGATTTGCTATGTCAATGCTAACTTATATAGTATCTCGTACAGCTGCTCATTCCTACTGCGGTATGCGCCATTGCCAATGCACAAAAAACTACAAATTTTCCTCAAAACCGTTCTCTCGAACACCTCTAACGTTGATTCATCAGAAATTGTCACTACTCATGCCTCCGCAACATGTAGCAGGGCGGAAATGATGAGGGACTTGCAGACTCATATAGAGAGCTCTGCATTTCACATTATTTTCTTAAGTAAAAGATTTAAAAAGGGACAAGATAGTGAGTCTCCTTGTCTGAAACCTTGCTTGGTATCCTCGGAGAGATCCTTCCCGATCCTGACGTAACTTTTTGTTATGTAGAAAAATTTTGCTTTGATGCGGTTTCTAGCAGATCGCTCATGGGTGAATGTCAGGACTCCGCAACGTAGTCTCTTTCCTACCACGAATCCCCCACGGAATTTGCCCTCCTTTATATGACCGCTGTTAAATTACACAAGAACATATTTGTTTCCCTTCTTATCCCGTCCATCGCACATCTTGGACGGCGGCAATGATAGCTTTTACTTATACGAGGACATCAACCAGGAAGCCAACGAAGCCTTTTGAATTTAGAGCCCGGACATTCTTGGTACCTTTCCTTAAATCATAGTCCTTAATAAGTTTGCCGTTGTCGTCATCTGAAGTAGGATATTTCATCCAAGGCTTAGTGTTATTTGAGTTAAAAGTTTTAGTCAATTATTAAAAAAGTTTGCTTTAGCTTTCATAAAATGCTGGTTTATTTCAAGTTACCTACTCTTATATCGCCAAAATATATATGAGTGAAATCTTTAGTTTAAATACCGACTTTGTGCAGTGAAAATATTGGTAGTCGAAAAAGTCTTTTCGTATTTTGTCAATAGATGTCATTGCAGTCGTATATCTCCAGTGCTACATAGTGTTGGAAAGGTGAGATGTTAAGCTTCATTTAACCAAAAACAAAATTAAATTCGGGGAAATTGGAAAAAAATACGAAAAGACTTTTTCGACTACCCTATATTTAGAACGTTCCCGCTATTTTTTAATTAATGCGCTCATCTACGAGAATTTCACAATTCATTCGAATAGCGACTTTTAGTTATAAAATTCCTTTTAGTCGGCTTCAAGCGTTTTTCACACTTTGTTTCGCTTTTACGAGCATTTGATGGTAATGCTTTTCAGAGGCACACAACACCTGCGAGCACTTTGCTGTCACTCACTCTTCACTTTTGCATATCAAACAACTTGCAACGGATATGAGCATTTTTTTAACGTGCCTGTGCGGGCCTTTAGAGACTTTTCTTTCATTTATTTTATCAATATGTACAAGTATTTACATACAACTCGTATTGTTATTGTTGTTGTCAGTGCTGGTCCGTTTTTCATTTTGATTTTGTGAGAAAAAAGGAACAAAACGAAAAAGTGTTGATATTTTTTATCGCTTTCAGTTGATTGTTGACGTTGATGAAAACTTTTGACTGTTGGCAGTTGCCGTTGACACTGATTGTTGACACATCACGCACTCACCGTTCGTAATATTGTGTAATAAACGTAGTTGCTGCTGGAGCGTAATTTATGATAAAAAATGAATGAAAAAATCAAGCAATAAAGTCACAAAACAATTGGTAATTGTCGCGCTCCCACACACACACACACATGCATGACTCGGCATATATGGCCTTATGGATGCGCGCACAAACACGCTTTCGATAGAGCAAACACAAATACGGAAAATAGGCCATGTTTATAATGCGATTCTTTGTTTTTGAAATATTCCCAGCACTCGAACTCGCTTTGTTGGCACTAAAATGCGCTCAAATATTTGCCACACACATGTCATCAACAACTGTCAACTGGCAATAACAACAGCAATAATGCCAACAGTAGCGCACACATACACATCCATACACATACACGCACACGATTACATACAAGGATGGGTAGAAAGTATGCTGAAAAAATATTTACAGTTACAGCGTTAGGAAAAATTGTCACATAAAAATCATAAACAGACTTTTAGTCATCGGCAGCAACAGCAAGAGCACATCAACAGAATGAACAACATCATTATTATCTGCATTGCAATCACAATCACACGACACATTGCGCTCGACATGCCTTCACAAAAACATAAACAAAATCACAGCGATCACTCAATCGCCAAGTCTCTGTGGCGGCGGCGTCGAATGACAAATTTGATTTGATGCGCCTCAAGGTATGCTTCGCTTGTCTACCCAACTCCGTTCGATCTGCAATTGCTATGTGCTTTTGACTTTTAGGTGTTGAGCCGCTTGACATTTATCTGTATTGTGGGTGCTTTTAATGTTCGCGCCTGCAGAAACAATGACGGTTTGAAACTGTTAATCGTGTGGGGTTGTCAAAGTTGACGCAACAGCAAATAATGCGGAGAGTGTGCTAATTGGAAAACGTTGATTAGGTATGGCAGCTTCAAGATAGACGCTCGAATATATTATACATTGAGACATACATACAGTATACGCTTACATTTACACATACATACTAACATTTACACAAACACAAATGCACTGCATACTGCTAATACAGCGCGCGCTTTTGGTCTTGTGGCAAGCTTTAAAACCTCTAACCGATGCCTCTAGCGCTTTGCACCCTTTGGCATTCGCCGTTCTGCCTGACACGCACACCATTACCGCCGAGCCAGCGCTATTGCGGCTATTGAGGTGCGAAAAACTAAAATATTCCGCATTCATAACTGATGTCTCTGTAACCATGTCGGTTGTGCCATGGCGCTAACGCTTTGCTGGCGCTGTCGCTCTGCCGTTGCGGTCTTCAGTCCCTACGCTCAGTTGCCGCCGCAGTTCTACAGGCCAGCACCGTAGTTGCTGTGTTTATTTGTACGCTTGCTTGTGTATGTAAATTTGGGTGTTTGCTAGCTTAAAGCAATTTTTCATGCAGCTTTTTGACGTTGTTTTGCTGTTTTGTGGCAGTCGGGTGCGTGTCGAGTGCACTTTGTGGTGGCGCAATTGCCCTACGGAGGTGCCCATGCTCGTCATACTGTAGTTGTTGTTGCTGTTGTTACTGTAAACCGAAATTCTGCGGTTACCAAAATTGTCACACTTTATGGAATTTTTCAACTATTATTTATGTTTTTGTTTTTGTTTTGCTGAAGTTACGCTGCTGTCTGACGCTTACAGCAAGCTCGCAGCACAAACGACTGCGTCTGTACATTTGTATGTGTAACTCGTCATGAGATCTATCAGGCTGCTGTGTGGTGTTGAGTCGCTATTTTCATCGTTTGTTTGTTTTTCTGGAGGACGGAAGAATTTTCATTGCATTCTTTTCGGAGCCAAAAAGCAATCAACCGCAAGAGCACATATATTGTTGTCGCACATCCACATTCTGACAGCTCGTAAATAATTGGCGAGCGCATGTTGAATTTATTTATTCCTTCATAAGTTATTGTAGCAAACGGAATTGAATACTTATGGGCCAATATAAGCAATACTTAAGAACTCAATAAAATACCATTCGAAAACAACAACAACAAGCGACTTTAAAAATACAACCACAAAATAACTTACTGATTTTTGAAAAATATTTTAACAATATTCTTCAGCTGCCGGCCGCTGTAGTTAGAGTGTAGAATGCAGGGAGCGGGCTGTGTACACCATTACAACATTACAACCACACTAAGATGGCCGGTGACGTCGGCAGCGCAACCATGGTTATAATTCACCGGCGAGATGACATTGTGGCTTTCATCTGTCAGTGGAACGAAACAAACAACCGCAGCCGAGCTCGAGCTCTTCAGCGCGCACCAAAAAGTTTAGCCTGGCATGGCAGTGGGGTCGCAGTTTGTTTAGTGTGGGTGGGCGTTGTAGCACATTTTCTGTCGCCGCAAAAGGAAATTGCTACTTAAATTAGTGAATTGTTTGCAATTCGTACATTTTGTTGAGCTATTAAGCACAAAGCGGCACAACACGCATACGCATGTTGGAATGTTGTATTACTAGCTCATGATTGAATGTGTGAAACGCTTTAGTTTTTGTAGGCGGTACAAGTTACATATGCTCCGTGGCATGAGATTTGGGATTGCGGTTTTTATATTCGTGACATATGTAATGTGGCTTCTGCATTTTGTCGGACACAGGCATACGTATGAACATGTGTGTAATTCAAACGTAATGAACCCTTTCACACCATAATATACGATAATATATGGCAGTTGCCTATTTGAAACGTTGAAACTGCGAAACTGTCGCAATGTTTGACGCATAAAAAGTTCTTAATTAAAATTTAAAACTCAAACAAAGCTACTTTGCATTTAAAATGAATTTCGCAACAGAAAAATTGCTATGCTCAACCGAACAAAGGGTTCGCCTAGGTCAAGAAACTATTTTAAAAATGAGTTTGCCGGTAAATAGTTTTCATCAGAATTCCAGAATTACCAAATATTTAACAGACTGGTCTATTTGTATACACTGAGGCGGGTATATTTATATATTACATTTTTACATCAAAAACCAATCGATAATATTATAAATGAAAGCTTAAATAATTTGAATTTCGTCGAATGACCTCAGTTGGAAAATAAAGCTGGCTGCTCATCTGTTAGGCGTGGGTGGCCCTCCACGCTTCCTTCGCAACCCTCCATAACTGTTCCGTACAGTTTCCTTAACCTCTGCCCAAAGATTGTTAATTGTATTTAGATCAGGTGACTAAGCCAGCCAGCGGCAATTTATTGGGTAGTCGAAAAAGTCTTTTCGTATTTCTAATCAAACTTTAACTTATTTTTTTATATTTATAATAAACTTTAATGAACCAAATATGTACCATTTTGGTGAAGCACTTTTTTCATTTTTCCACTACAGACATTATTCCATCAGTGTAAAGCTTTTCTGGTTTCTCGGCGAACAACTGCGACAAGTAATTTTCACAGGCTTCTCTAGAAGCCAACTTTAGTCCATCAAGGAAAGTTCTGCATTGACCGAAACAAATGCTAGTCCGATTATGCAAGGTCTGTGCTCCTTAGTTACCATGCGTGAAAACTTCCCAGCCAAGCTCTCCCATTTTTGCCGAGTCATCAAAGATATATGTGATCTGGCGTTGTCCTGATGGAAGACTAAGTTCTTTCTGTTGATCAGTTCTGGCCGTATTTTTTCGATTGCTTGCTTCAATCTCACCTGTTGTTGATAGTAAAATGAAGAATCAATCGTTCGACTGAAGCAGCTCATTGTATATGATTCTTTTCCACTCCCACAAAAACACTCAACATAACCTTTCGAGGCGTCAGTCCTGACTTTGGGACCATTTGCTGAGCTTCATCACGCTTGGACCATGATCGTTTTTCGCAAATTATTGTCGTATTTGATCCAATTTTCATCTTCTGTTATCATTCGCTTCAGAAATTCTTCGATTTCATTTCGTTTCAGCAAGCAATCACAGATGTTAAATCGGTCTATTAAATTTTTCACAGACAATACATATGGTACCCGAACATCGAGCTTCTTTTTGTAGCCAGCCATTTTTAAATGGTTAAAAATCATTTGATGAAGAATGTTAAGTTCCTTAGCGATGTCATGCATGCTTATATGATGGTTCTGTTCAACCTTTTCTATAATTTCATCGATTTTATCAACGATAGGTCAACCAGAGCGAGGTGCATCTTTCACGATATTTCCAGAACGGAAGCGAACGAACCATTGTTGTGTTACACAAACAGATACAGAATCGTCTCCGCAAGCTTCACTAATTTCAATGGTGGCTTGCGTGGCATTCTTCCATTTTTATACAAAAATTTCAAAAAATAGCGAATTTCTTCATTATTTTCACTCATTTTTGAAAAGCTGTAACTTTTTTTCAACTCCTCGAATTTAAGTTATTTTTTTTTTTTTGTTAAATGAAGCTTAAAATCTCACCTTTCTAATACCATATGATACGATACGATGGAAGTTGGTAGCACTTGAGATATACGACTGCAACGACATCTATTGACAAAATACGAAAAGACTTTTAGGACTACTCAATATATGTATTTAGCGTGTGGTAGCACAGTTGACACCACCATTTCAACATCGTACAATTTGGCATGCACGTTCTCTTTAATACGATATAACGGATGTTTACCCTTGTAGGAGAAGCACCGCCATAGGTTGGTTTCAGAACCTCCATGTTTACCGCCCGGTCTGGTATCAAAAGAATCATTCTCTGGCTTTCGTACATACTCTCGGCGTCTTCGGTAAAAATAAAACAATTTTCAGTTCATGCGCCATTTTTCAACTACAATGTAGTTAGTCTTCAACAAATTGAGCTCTGGCCCAGGAATGTGCAGGGTTGAAATAGTGACTCATTTCTTGGACTCACTTAACTGCGATCAACTTGTTTTCTTATAGTGAACGCAGTAACATTAAGATTTAACTTATCTTTAGTTTTTTTTGGTATAAAATGATTTTACTCTTTCCAAAACCACAACTTTCCTCAACTTTGGCTGGAGAAGAGCCGCTTTACGTCCACTTTTTTGTCCCCTTTTTCGGGATTTGATCCAATTTTTTTTAACATTCGTAACTTTTTTGGTAAAACAACTAAATATTCGATAAAGCTGTAAAATTTCCCGTACCTCAACAACTTTTTGATGAGATTTCGTTCTTCTTTAGAATAATGTCAGCCACAGCCCATTAAAAGCACTGGCTCATTGAAGAAAAAATCAGGACACAAAACGAAAACATGTTTTAAAATTTAAAGAAAAATTATTCATTAAATTAGAATTTAAATTTAAGCACAGAGTACTAATTTTGGGTATTTTTTTGGCACAGAAATAATTAACATTTTTTCTTGTTTTTATTTAGAATCAATCAGTCAATCAATATTATTATATTGACGGTAAATAGTTTTTAACACAACCTTTCTACAATAACGCGAATAATTTTCAAATAAAACTCATTCCATTAATTTTTTCCATAAATAGCGTAGATATGTTATATTTTAAGCCGATTAGTGCTCAACTGATATGTAGCCTTAATAGTGTGATTTGTTAAAGAATAATTATTGGTCGTGACACACAATTGAATTTATACCAATAGTTCTTCTTTTTATGATTGATATTATATTCCTTTTGAATTTTTTTATTGCTTTCTTTTTTACACGCATAATAACCATTATTTACAAACAATTCAAATTCCATTGAATTACTCCTAACAACACCTGCCATAGCAGAGCTCCATATAAAGAAATAATAATCAAAAATAATAATATTAAATCCACATAGCAGGCAATCTGGTGGAAAATATAACTCATGAATATTATGGAAGACATTAAAATATTGCACATCATTTCTACACCACAAAAGAATTGTTCTGTAAATATGAAGAAATAATGCCTGTTCTATCAAATCAGCCAGCCGTGAAGTTTACTTATACTCCATTTTTTCTTGAAATATTACAAATATTTCTCCTTAACATCATATTTTCTCTGTGTGTCTTACTTTTTTCATACTTTTCAACTCTTCATTTCACACAATAGTGTTACGTATGACAGGAATTGAACGATTTCTCCTGAATTGCAGCTATCATTATTTGTTGTTATTAAAAAAAATCAAAATTGTATGCAAAGTATCCTCAGTGCAACAGCTGATGGCGTGCAATAGCGGCAGCAACTGAAATGCAACAATTTGCAAGATTTTTCCGAAAATGTTTAACTGTTGAATGTTAAAAAACATATTTCAATAAATTTTCACATTTATTATCGTTTCATATTATTTTTAAAATATTATTTTCTCTTTCTTTTTTAAATGCTCAATATACATATTTTCATTCCAGGTGCCGCTGCATTCTATAAAAAGTTATCAAATTGAACGTTTTGAAGAGAGCAATTTGGAGTCGGTGGTGTGCGCGCTGAAATTCATGGTGACCACAAGTCATTTCGTTAAAGGACAAATGAGGGTAATTTTCAACGCTTCACAATAAATATTAATTTAATATTGTTTGAAGAAATATATGAATGAATGCATGATACTCGTGTTGATTTCGCCCCAACAGCTCAAGTGTACGGCCAGCATATTTGATATATTCAAAGAGGAAATCGAAAGTGTCATCGAAGAGGATCGACCGCGCATTATGGCCTCCGGCCGTTCATACGACATGCATAATAATTATCCATACGAACAGCATGGCAGCGGTGATGGCTTCGAGGATCATAACGAATCCTTTTTAACATATTCAGGTGAGTTGCAACGTATGTTGTGTTAATATGAAATACAAGGTTTTAATATAATAACTGTATGTTAACAACCGTTGAAATACGCAGCAATTAAAAAAGCAATATTTATTATAGTTTGCGGGCTTTTTGAAACGTTGTAGCAATTTAAAACACTTAATTGAGTTGAATAACGGTACTGATTGCAACTGTTTGCTGTTTGCTAAAGTGGATACTGCCAACACCTCAGTTTGCTTAACTTCAATAATAATTCGAAAGCTGCGGCTGCACAAAAGGACGATATACTGCCTTAAGTTCTTGTGTGGAAAGCTTTTTCATTTGACAAGATATCTTCAAGAAGTTTGACACAGCTTATTACTAAAGAAGTCCGAAGAAACTGTTAAGATAAAACCACTTTAGCTTAAAGCACCAATACAAACTGAATGATTAAAATAAAGTCGTTGTAGGGAAAACTTTTTTATATAACAAGATATTTTAATGAAATTTGGCATAAATAATTTTCTAAGCCAAAAGTATAACCTGCGAAAAAATTGTTATGATCAGATCAATATAGCGTATAGCTACTAAACAAACTGAAATATCAACATAAAGTTCTTGTTAGGAAAACATTTTTATTTCACAATATATCTTCAAAAAATTCGACAGAGATTATTGTCTAAGAAAATGTCACAATATTTGAATTTTTCAGATCGTACTTCTATATTATATAACTGCCATACAAATTGAGGTATCAAAATTTAGTTCTTCTATTGAAAACTTTTTTATTTAACAAGAAATCTTCACCAAATTTTAGAAGTATTATTATTTTAGGAAACGCCATAATCTCCGAAGAAATTGAACAGATCGGATCACTATAGCATATGGCTGTCATACAAACTGAGCGATCCAAATCAAGTCCTGGTATAGAAAACTTGTTTATATAACAAGATATTTTAATGAAATTTGGCATGAATCATTTTGCAAGCCAACGGTAGAAACTCCAAAGAAATTATTCAGATCGGATCACTATAGCGTATAGCTGCCATACAATTTTAGCCCTCAAAATCAAGCTAAAGACCTGTTTATATCCTTTTATGCCATAACCAATGCAACTGTGAAGGATATTATAACTATGTTGCAACTAAAGTAAACATTTTACTTTTTTTATGTTTTTTTTTTGCTTTTAAATACTGGGAAAGTCGCTGAGTTGTGCATTTCCTAATCAACCGATGAGCGTCGTGTTTGCTGACACATGCATACATACATACATATATGTCAGTATTGTGCCATACGAAGCTGTTTATTTAATGCAAATTGCAATAAACTTCAAATTTCTCGCTTCGTTTAATGGGCAAATCGACTGGCTTTGCTTGCCACCCGATCGAACACATATTTAATCGAAAGCAAATCAACTCGAACTGCAAACAACTTTTCAGCAATATTTAATGTTTATATTCATTACTGTATGTACACATGTGTGTGAGAGTGTGTCGATTCACCGCTGCTCCACCTTCTTTTTCCAAAACGTTTAACACCATATTTTCCACTGCTGCGTTTCCTGCCGTCTTCTCTTCTCACTCGTAGTTTGTAATACACACATCCTTAGCAGCCTGCCTTCGTCGTGTTATACCAAAACACTCACGCACACACAAACATATGTGCGCTACGAAATGCAAACAAAATTTCTCAAACCTTAGCTGTGTTCATAAAGCGCATCCGCATACATATATATATGCCAATGTATGTATGTATATATGTATATGCTACATATATACATATATATATACAGCAGGGAATGACGTTATCCGCCCAAAACTATGCAATACATTGAACGACTACGTTGTTGCTCAATATTTGTGAAAATATGATAAGGTAGCAGCGAGCGGCGTAGTGGATGAAAGAGCACACATGCCCGCTAGGTGTAAATAAAAAAGAAATTTCACTAAAGTGTTGCCACTTACTTGAGGCAACATTGACATACACGAATTCATGCAAACACGCCTAAAAGGAAAATCAAAAAAAAACTCGCAAGAAAATACCATACACATTGAAAGCGCCGGAGTTTATACATCTATGCAGTCGCTTGCTCCTCGTGTGTGTGTGTGTACATGTGTGCATGCATAGTTAAACTTAAATTGAGTTAAGGCGGCGCTGTCATTGAAGGCAAACGGCAGTTTGTTTTTACAAGTGCTGCTGCTGCTGCTCCATCGACTGCCTTGGCTTCAGCTGCTTATGATCAACATAATACGCTGTTAAGGCGCATTAAAATATGCATAGCTATTTATAGCACACACACACACCCAGACGGTGGCATATGTGCCCTAGCAGCAAGTAAGCCAATCAGTCGCAAACAACGCTAACGACTCGATGTGCAGTCAATTTTGCCACAAAGCGAACGGGCGCATAAAAGTGCCGTTGCCATATGAAAGGCGCTCCTTGCTGCCGCATACAACACCGTTACACACGTATGCTGACAGCTGACGGCAGCTCGCTCCACGCCGGAGCGGTACTTACACTTCATAATGCATGCAAATGCAATGTTAACATATACCGAAGTGTCAACAAAGTGCAAATTCATCGCCACTGCCGACTCCCTCTGCACATGCTCACAGCCCGCCGGCTGCCAAGAACTCCGTTAGTATTGCGTATTTTCGCTTTTCATCAAATTCAGCTAATACAGCTTGTCCTTATTCACATCAGCGATATTTGATCCCACAAATCTCCCTAAAAAATGCTCCAACTGGTAAAAAGTAAATGGAAGAGAAGCGCCTGTGAGGCTCTTTGTTATAAGTTTTTTATGTTATTGTACCATTGTTTGAGGCAGTCTCGTTTCGTTTGTCTATTTGAAAACTGAAAATTGTCATAAAGCTGATGTATATACTTCGGCCACATCCTTAATTGAAACCCAATGTTGAGGAGAGCATAGGACGGCTTTAGTTGCCTTATATTGTTGTAGAGGAGTTATTGTGAAGCGGTGGGAACTCTCATCAAGACTTTTGCTTTACTGTTCTATGATGTATTATATTTGTCTGGTGAAGAGCGCTCAGTAAAGCCACACTGACTAAACTGCCGAAACGAGTTCAACGAGCGACTCTCATTGCCAACAGTGGTGCACTACGTACAACACCACCGATGGCACTTCTACATCTGGCATGCATTGCTACGAAGGTTGCTGTCAATCTCTGGAAAACTGGGCATATTAAGGGTTCCAGAGAGAAACATACCGTAATTCTCTCGCACTTCGATTGCATCCGTGATAACTTGAACTACTTCGCCCAGGAGCTTACTTCTAGCGGAATCTTATACGCCCACAGACATCAGAGGTATATGTGCGTGGCGCGGAGTCGCTGAAGAAGAAGCTAAAGAAGTTGCTCTTAGTAAGGTGGCAACACACTTACTTCATAGAGATGTCAATGAACTCGCTAAAAAGGCTAGCTTAACTCAAATCCCACAAAAGATGGCAGCAAGCAGGTATTGCTTTGTCTTCATTCACTCTAGAGTTAGATGATGGGCCATGCGCGAGCTCAATATGTATTGGTCAGTTAGTTTTACATGTCCACGATGATAGGGCTCCTAACTGGATACCCTCCCATTGGCATTTACGCGTTAAGAAGATGAGGTAAAAAAAGTGGCCACTTTCTTCTTCTCTGTCCAGCTTTCGACAGCTTAATATTGAATATGCTTCATTGCCCTACTTTCTCCGAACCCGACGAATTCGCTGTAGTAGATATTAATCAACTCAATAAATTTGTGGCTGGCTCTCAACGGCCTTTTTTATCCGTATTTAGGAGTTCTAGGCATCACAATGGACTAGCATCTCTGATAGTCGAAGTGGGATTATTCGTGGTCCAACAAAAATCAGCCATTTAACCTAACCTATGCATCCAAATCCAAAGAAATAATTAATGAATTAAATTCTTTGGATTATTATGAGTGCATTGTCAAAAGTTTCCAGTATCAGCACTGTTAACCTCAAACTCAAACTATTTGAAAGTTTCTACCTGAATTCAGCTCCAGAAAATATATATGCCAAGGGTGCATGAAAATGTCATTATTGACTTCGAAAATAATGCACTAAAGGCATCATATTCGATTTGTAGAACGCGGAACGAGACACCAAGCGGGAGTCACTCACTCAACTCGCTCGCTCGGCATCACCACACCACGCGCCGACTTTGGCAGCATTTTGCTTTCCGAAAAAAAAAAACAGATGATTGTAAGTTATTTTCAATAAAACGCTGCAGAACTTTCCATTTGATAAGAAAACATACAATAAATTACATTCTAGATTCCAATTGATTGACACTAATGCTCCATTTTTCTAGCTTCGCAAAAACTCTTTCAGTCAATTTCTCATTGTTGAATTCTGTGTCTGTTTGTCTTCCTTTCTAGCCGCCGACATCACGTCTTCGGCAACAACCGTACACGGCACGATAGCGAGCATCTACGCGAAAGCGCTAAAAGTGCATTGGAAGCGCCTTTGGACCGCTCTGATGGCGGCAGCGGCAGCAATTCGGGCAACCAGCAGGCTGCGAAGCGTACCGGCAGTGGACCTGGAGCTGGCGCACCGATATGTCAAAAGGATAAGTGAAGCAAGCGATGATGATGAGAAAGAAAATGCACCAACAGCGGCAGTGAAGAACTTCGCGCGGTTGCCAGCTACCACCACCGACACCGAGTGTGTTGCTTATATTTTTATTGCCATTTGCACGAGCGTCTTTCTATGCGCACTGACACGCCATTTTATAAGCTGTCAAAGGAACCAAAGGAAACCCAGCGAAGTGAGTGGCGCAGTGACGACACCACGAACTACCGCCTCGACGGTAGCGGCACCAGTGGCAGATTTCACTGCCACGGTGTTGCCATCAAAGGTAATAATAACGACAACAACAACAACGACAGCAGCAAGGCGCGTTGTAAATGATGGGGCAGCTTCAATCTTGGCAGTCAAACGGACATTGAAAGGACGAAAATCCTTTCATAATTGCGTTGGAAAAAATTTGAAATCATTGAGTGTACGATTGGCAGGATTGCCGCGGGCGCTGTGCCCGATGTTTATGCAGTGGGCGAAAGTAGCGGCGAATCCATTACAAAAATTGGCAAATCAACAACAGCTTCAGCAGCAGCAACGGCAGCAACAGAAAAGCACGTCAATATTGCGCAACCAAGCGCGCAAACAGCGCCACGCAACTCAACAGCTGTCGGTGACAGTTGCCGGTAGGAGCCCATCAACTCCATTACCAGCAACTGTGGCTGCATTGACATTTGACACGCCGGGTGTTAGCGCTGCCATGCACGCTGCAATTGCCGGCTGCAACAACCCTGGCAGCAGTCTCTGCAGCGGGGGCGACGGCGGCAGCAATCAAGCAATTGGCAATTTCACTAAGGACACGTCAAAGGATCAAACATTATTGATGATGATTGCACAACGTTTCGATTGTCAACATGTTGACGATTTGGTTACACTCTCTCTGTCGCACAACGCGCTCAGTAAGAGGCAGGAGCGGCAGCAACAACAACAACAACAGCAACAGCCACTGCTGTTGGGTGCCATAAAAGACGGCAAGGTGCTGTCGAAATCCAAGGTGTTGCTGGCTAATTGGCAAGAAAGCGGCGTGACACCTCGTCCTTGCTGCGGCCACTGCTGATGTCCGCCGACCCAAGGCAATTGAGTGCACCACATAGCTTAAACAGAAATTATAATTACATACCATAAATAGCTTAATACCAATAAATATACCAAATATGAATTAATAATACTCCCGGAAGCGCCGTGTTATCTCCAAAGCAAAGGCGTCATTGCCAAACCAAAAAACATAGAAAATATGTTATATTAGTTTAGAGCTGTCTAGCGTTAAGGAAATGTTGATGTTGCTTTTTAAAATGCCAGAAGTAGTAGAAGAAAGAGTAAATATGTGTAAATAAAGGAGCGAGTTGCGCGAAAGAAATGATAAATTTGAAGCAAGTTGTGAAAATGTGAACATATTGTAATGGCTTAGAGTAATGCCAAAAATAGCACTTCATTTAGTAATAAGTAATAAGTTTAGAAAGCGTATGAAATGTATACCAAAAAGATACGAATTATCAGCAAAAGCGATGAAATGCGAAAATCATAAAATTATGTTGCGCATAAAAATAAGCGCGTGGAGTAGCCAGTCATTGCAACAGCACAGTTTGCCTTTTTTAATAACGTCAGCTGACTCTATGCTTACACACCATTCGTTAATTGAAGTGTCTTCAAGACAAAATAATGCTGCTGTTTAACAAATAGTCGAAAATTACTGACTCTAAAGTCGATAAAAGAAGTAAGCGACTGTGCTATTGCGTTGCTGGCGCTTAGAAAAATAGTAAATACCGTTGTAAATGTTGTATTCAATACATTTAATATTATATTAGCTGCTAAGTATGTTAAAAGACAACAAATTCGACAAAAGACGACTGAGCGGTCTTAAAACAAACAAATCACTCAATTTGCGTTGCTTTATGTTTAAGTTATTTAATTTGAATGTGTTTTCGTTAAACGAAATATGATTTCAAAAACAGCTTCTGTACATTTACATTATTACTATGATTATATTATTACTATTTTGTATTTATATCATTACTATATTATACATATATTTTCAATTATTGTAAAAGTTTTCACTTGCTTGTAATTTATAAGAATTTTTATTGCAAATTCATTTTTAATATATGAACATTTCAAATAAATTCGGCAACTGTGTTCTTATTTATGATTTCAATTATTTTTAACATAACCATATTTCTAACATAAAACTTTCACGCAACTGTTAAACAACATACGAAATGGCTGCAAAATGTGCTGCAACATTTTCTGTAAACATTTTGTCAGCCACACGCTGTTTAACATGCTCGCCTGTTAAAAAAACCAGAAGCCGAGAAACGAATTCGGTACGTCGCATATGCGTGCAGCAAGGTGGTAAAATTTGGTAAATGCACCAAGCACCCATAAACGGCAGCAAGCAGCCGCCCAGCTGCAGACGGAAATGCACTTTTGTTTTCCGACGCCTAAAAGTATGCTGCAAAATATGGCTTCCGCCCAAATAAGTGCAGCGGATGTTCAAAAATCTACTACTTTAGTTACGCCACAACCCATTTAGCAAAGTTTCATATTTACCGGTTGCTGACCGTGCTGTAAAACACAGTACAGGGTGCATCAATGCTTGAAGAAATGAAAACAATACATTTGGTGAACTTTATTTTATTTTTTATTTTATTTAAGTGATTATTTTTTATAATATTTTTTTACAATATTTTCGTTATATTTTTACTACATTTTTTTTAAGTTTTTTTGCATATATTTTAAATTTCTGCCATATAGGAAAAATAATCAAAAATAAATTTGTTTAACTACTTAAGGTATATTTAAAAACCTTTTTACATAGTAATATAAAGAAAATATGCAAATGTGCACAAGCGAGCTTCGTCTTGTTTGCATTTCGCTTTTAGAAATATAAGTAAACAAATTGTATATAAAAAAGTTATTGCGTAAATTTATAGCATATTCGATGATAATATAACGGGCAAGTAGCTGAAATTGTAAATATGCAAAGTGAAATCACTGAAGTTGTGAAAATTATTATCTAAACCAAAATACTCAAAGAGTTGTAGGTGCCACTGTTACATTGCGATGTTAATCAGAAAACGGTGGTTGTCGTTAGATGGATAAATTTAGAAACTAAATTTTAGTTTAGCTTAGGTATAAAATACGCTCATTTGTATATGTATGTGTAACTAACAGTAAGCAGTAGCAAACATTAATTCAAGGAACTTCACGCCTCAGTCACTGAACGAAATTGACAGTGTTGTTGTTTTTGTAGTGTTTTTCGTTGGTAGTTGCTTTTCGTTTGTACCCACTTTTGGCCTGGATTAAAAATTTATAGTAATTCACGACACTTCTTTTGAAATTACAAGATCCAACGGTAGATAGTTCCTTCAATTGGAGTACATAAATTAATATACAGACACACATAGGCATATATGTAAATTTTAATATGGCAAATATGAAAAATATAAAAAATAAAGAAAATAAATACCTATTAAAAAATTAAAAAAAATATGAAAAGCAAAAATATAAAAAATATATAAATACTTAAATATAAAAACCATAAATAATTTAAAAAATTGCTACATAAATAAGCGTAAAAATTTAAAGCCAGTAAATTAATCAAAATTTTGAAATTAAGAGTAACAAACCTTCTGGATGGAAAGCACAAAGGTGTTTCATGTTGTGAAAAGAGCATAGAGCATTTTATAGCTTATTATTGATGGACGGCTTTCGTACTTTATAAATGAAATAATTAATTTTGTTTATGCAAACTATTTGTTCTTTTGAAAGCTAATTAATTCTTCAACAAATTATTATATGACTTTTTTCGAAAAGGCTCTGCCATCTGCTTCTTGGCTCTTATCTCTTAAAACGATAGATGATTAAAATGCGGTTTGCCATTGCAGCAGGCACTCAACGAGACGGAATCATATTCAGGAGTTATTAATTGAAAATCACTGAGATTGTTCGATTTTAAATGGACATATGTATGTATTTCTGATTAAATATTTTATTTTCAAAAAACAAAAATTGAGACATTACGATTAAAAAATGTATTTTAATATATGTATAAAAAATTAATTTTAATTTATAAAAAAAAAATAATTTTAATTTATAAAAAAAATTTTTTATACATTAAACAAATTAATTTTAATTGTAAATTATTGAAATTATTTTTTTATTAAATTAACATTAATTTTTTATTCAGACGTTGGAAAAAAAATTTAGTTTTAAAACGATTTACTTTTTTAATTCGGAATGTAAGTGATGTCCATACTTCAGATTAAATGTGTCTTATTTAATTTTCAATACGTATTTGGCATTAAAATTCCATTTCGAATTTTTAATTTTTTTATTTAAATGTTAATTCAATTACTTTTGTTAACACATTATTTGCAACCCTGCAAATTTAGTGTAGAGTGGTTTTTTCATATGTTATGGATTTAAATTTTTTGGTTCGATCATTGCCTGACAAATATGTATATCTATCTTAACAGCCGATCGGTTTAGCCGATTTGGAAACATTTTTCCACCTTCTCTAATATCGTTTCGAGAAAAACCGATTTTAGAACATTTTAGAAATTTTCGGATTCTCTTGATTCCGTAGGCTATTTCTATACTTTGTCTTCTTTATTGACGTAGGCACCGCCCACGGGGTTATCGAAATCGAAATCTTTTTCTGGAATTTTTTTCTCGGAAAGTATAATTGGTAAAACGATGATTTTTTTTGGTCATCCAAGCAAAGGGGGCAGGGAAGGGAGCTACGGAATAATGACGGCAGATCTTAATTGAACAAAATAAAAAACGATTTTTAGTTCTTTTATTTCTAACAATTTTTTAAATTAACAATTTTTACTACTTTTGGCAAATTCTAGTTCCACCGGCAAAATCCTGATGAACATGTCTAAACAATATCAATGCGATATCTCAATTTTTGACCTTGTATGACTTCCAACAACACGAAAAACGTGGTTTTGGAAAAAAAATTAATCAGTTTTTTGAACTTTACAAGCGAATATAACCCTTTACATTTACATAATTAACTAATTTACAATTAACTACAATTATATTAATTTCAAGCAATGTATCAGTTGCCATAAATGAAGAATAAACAAACTCTCATGAACGCACCATTAAAAAAAAGCAGCAAACAAAAAAGCAAAAATGTATAAAAATTATTGTTATAATGAAAGAAGTACATGAACAATAAAGAAATTAAAACTGTGCAACACAAAAGAAATATTAGTGAGTAAAGTAAAAACTAAAATAGACTATAAATATTTAAAAAAATCATAGTATGCTATTAAGATAGGTGCACGCATGCATATACATACATATACATATGGATATAAATAATTACATATATAAGAGCATAAGTTAATCATATCCCATAAAATAATAAAAAAGTGCATGGATGATGATCATGTGCCCGCAAGGAGGGAGATTCGTATGTACGGACGTATGCATAGACATACATATGTATGTATGTGTGCGATGAAGGCTATGTAAAATGTAATGTATTGGCTAATTTATACCGTAGTTATTATATATGTATGCAGCACATATACATAAAGCCATTACTAGACTGTAAGTCATAAAATAAATTCATAAGTTTATTACAATAATAGCAAAAACATTATAATAAATGTAAACGGACAGTCTTATGTTTGTTTAGAATACAATTAAATTAGAATTAAGTAACAAAATAAATATGTGAATAAAGAATTAAACATTTCGCTGTTGTACCGTTATTTCCTCGTTACGGCTGTAAGTTGTCTGTAGTACATAATACACGAAAAATGTATATGAAAAGCATTATTGGTGAATGTTGCTCTTGCGTTTAACTTTCCATGCAGAAATTCTAAACATAACAGAATACACAGAAACAAAAAAATAATTACAGATCATGACATATTAAAAATTAAATTTGAAAAACAAATCATATTATCCCTATTGAAAAACCCGGTATATGATGAAAAGTTTAAGTGGTGGCATGGGTTTCTTCGGGTAAAAAAAGCCTTTTTTCAACAATTTTTTTCTCATATAAAAAATTAAATATTTTATTAGAATTTTTTATTGTTACAAATATACACTATTAACAAAAAAATTCTGAAATTTTTGGAAAAAATATTTTAAACTCGGCCATTGCGACGCCAGGACGGCAGGCTAACTCCTTACAGGATCATCTAAAGTAAAAAAAACGTGTTTTAGTGAAAACCTTAACTTATAGCCTTAGCACTTAATCAGACCCAAATTTGTAGGTGACAGAAGGCAAGTCTTTAAGAATCGTATCTCATCGTCATGAAGATCGGTTAAATACAAGGTACATTCTACAGTAAACAGATGTTTTTGAATCCTGCTTACTTTGGAACGCTCCATATAGTTCTTGACGGCTAATGTCGAGCGTACAAATTCTCAAAGCTTTATCTCCGAAACTATTTTTCGGATCAACTTAAAAATTTAGGATAATGTTCTAGAGGTGTGGTAGAATATAATAACATAATAAAAAATTTGATTTTTTTAAACCCGTAAACCCATGTTACCCCTAAAGCGTGTTTTTTGTTTACATACTACTTCAAACTTATTGCTAAATAATTTTATATTTTAGCTGAAGAAATAGAGACATTATGCTAAGGGAAACAATTAAAGACAACAAATTCTAATGCTGCGCAATTATTCATTTATTTGGTTTTGTTTGGCCGAAGCTTTGATTGTTCATATTTACTTTCAGTAGGGTTTATTTTTAAATATCTTTGAGAAAATTTTGGTATTTTTGGTTTATCTTTTGTTTGATTTTCTTTTAATTTGCATACCTTTTCAATAATTTTTCCTATTTTTATGCAAACATTTCACACTCAATATCACTTAGACTAATTTCAATTCACTTTGTTACATAATATGTGTTTTTTTTTTCTTTTTCGCTTGTATAAATTTCGATTCTTAATTAAATACTATGACAACACACAAGTTAAGCATGCAAAATTTCATAACAAGTATATAAATACATTTTTTTTAGTTTCTTTCTTTTTTGGGGGGGTTTATAATATTTTTCCGTTGTGTTTCTAACTACTCAATAAATATTCAAATAATTAATAAATAGAAAAGTAATAAATATAAAATGATTGTAAAGTAAAATGAGACCGCTTTTAAGGCGTCACAACAGCGCTGCTGCATACATTCCAGCAAAATGGGCGTGAGCGAGTGCTTGGGCCACTTGATTCTGAGCTTTCAATTTGTGCTGCCTACAAATACGAGTATAAGTCAAGAAGAATCCTTTCCGTTCCATATTCTTCGCTTGAAAGGACGCTTAAATGTCCCGCAGTTAAGTTTTTGATTGAAAAGTCACTGAATCAATTACACTCGGGCGCCATTTTGCATGTTCGCTTTGTAATAATTTGCCGAACACATGCCGTTATTTGCTCAGTTTCGTTCGTTCGACGTTTAAATGTTAAAAAGTCGTGTTTGATATCGGCAATGTAGTTCAAGTGTTGGCTGATTAAAGTAAAGAAGCTTAGAAAATACAGATTAGCATGCAAACTTATACTAGAGAAGATTTGTAATAAATATTTTAATTCTAAATATGAAATGGTTTGACCTGAGCACTCTTGGAGAGTTTCTAACTATGCTTTCTATATAATTGGAATTATTTCACTTTTCGATATACAATTCTGTTTTTGTTTTTGGAATTGAGCTTTGCCCTAAGTTAGTTTTTAGCTTTGCTCTACCATTGATTTGACGGACGTCGCTCGGCACCGGGTGCGGCTGAGCCGGAGAAGCGTGGCGATGAGTTGTTCGATTGTGATGCCGAAATAATGGGCATGGCGGCATGAGTGGCCTCGTTGGCTTGCAAAGTGTTAATAGCCAAAAGCAGCTTTCGGCGCGCACCGAAAGCGGTTATGCCCAATTCTAGTAAATTCTCCTCATTCAAGGTAGTGAACATTTCGAGATCTATTTCATTCGTAACGAAGGTCTCTAAAAGTGTTAATTTTTCAAAAAATAAAATTTTAAACAAATTGTACTTTCTACTAATTCCAATTTCTAATAGCAAAGACTTACTTATATAGTGCTCCAAGCCAAGGCTTGTCAATAGCGTATGTATGTCCTTATGTTGGGACAACTTAAGTCGCCGATTTGTTGGGGTAGCATCCATCAAGCCAACGGTAACACCTAGCGCATAAGGAGATATCGGTGCAGCACCAGCACCAGCGCCACCGTTGAAGTTCATGCCGTGCACGTTGCGTGGCCATAAATTGTCATCGGCACTCTCTAGTATGCCTGGCGAAGTGCGGCTCAAGGCCATGCCAGCCCAGTTCGGGGTGGGCGTGCGCAACTCGCCGCTTATCGGTGGGCGCTCCATTGCTTTGAAGCCCATGGCGCGCTTCATATCGAAATCAAAGACGCGATTTTGCTAAAATTAATTACAAGCGGCTGTGGAAGCAACCAATACTAATATATATATGTATATATGTACATACCTTCATTTCGTAATGCAAATTGCGGTAACTCTCAGCACTGCCTGGCATAAGCGGTGCGCCAAGCGGCCCAGAAGCGCCTAAACCCAACAAGACGCCGTCACTTGAGCGCCGACCCACACGTCCACAGCCAGCTTCGCTGCTATAGGTCGAGTCGGGCGAGTACTGGCCACGCGAGTTCATCTCACCATTTGGCGCCACCATTCGATTACTGCCCCCTCCACCGCCGCCATAGGGTGGATAGACTTGTTCCAAGGAGTTTGTACTACTGCTGAAGCTCTGGTAGCCGCTGGTGTTGTGGCAGCTATTGCGCGGCGATATTTGTTGCTGTTGATGCAAATTGATCTGCGGAGCGCGCTGTGGTGGCGCATTCGGCGGTGTTACTTGCAAGTAATTATTATTGTGGTTCGGTTGCTGGCGACTGAAGCTGTTGTTGTGCATTGTCACGTACTTCTGAGTGGGTGGACAGACGTTGGTTGGCGTGCAAACACCAAAGCCCGGTGGATATGTTTTGCTGTTATTGTTGCTATCGCTTCTGTTGCTGTTGACCAATAAATTATTGTTGTTATTTAGTTGGCCATTGATGCCATACGGTGACATCTGCAATTGTGCCGTTAGCAGGCTAGGTGTCTTTGGGCTATCCGGGTAGCCAGCTAGCAGTGAAGTCAACATGGTACGATAGCTAATATTCAGCTCCTTATCTCTCGGTGCGAAGTAGCTCTCTGGAATAGTCGCTTGTAAAAGCGGCGTGCTGAGATGCAAAATCTCCTGACGCGCTTCGTAAATTTTGTCTAACACAAAAACAATTACGGTATTATGGAGACATTTTCAAAAATGGACTTATAGAAATATGTTACCTACCAATAAATTTTTCGACACCCTTCACAACAATGGCCAAAGTGCTTTGTCTTTGCTTTTGACGCAATGAAATGTAGACGCCATATTTTGTGCTGAGGCCTATTATTTCAGAGGCATTGTTTTGATTGTCCGGAAAGTCGAAAATCAAAGCTATCGGCAGGTTACCCTTTAATAGAAAGAGTTCAAAGTTTAGTTGGAGATTGAGAAGAGATCCTTTTCAAAAACATACAAGCAATTGTTGACGTGCTTTATAGACGCCGTCGATAGTTCCAGTAATGGTCACTTGAGATTTCTTCAAAGGTTTAACATTCAAGTCCGAGAGATCAGGGAAAATAATCTATAAATAGAAGTCTTTCAAGCAATTTCCACAACCGGTGTTCCACAAAAGCTCACCTTAGTCTTCGTACGCTCCATGATTCCTAGCAAATTTGAATTATTTTTGCCTTTAACAATTTCGTGATGCTGTGGCGATATCTCCAACTGCATCTGCACCATAATCTGGTTCTGCGAAAACATTGAAGACAATTTTCGACACAAAAAAAATAAAAAACGATTTAAATAGAACTGTATGCGTATATATGATCTCAACTCACAGCTATATTTTCACAAGAGAAATTAATCAACAATTGTGTTGCATCCTGCACTTTAGTGGCCTCCTTTTCGGAACCCTTGACTAGCACTAATGAAGAATGCAGTTTAGGACGAGACGAAAAGATAACCTGACGGTTAAAATATTAATATTATATAAGGATTTTTTGCCTGCCATTGATCACTCACTTGCACATTATACTTCGTTTCGACCATCTTTACGTAAGGCGTATCATGATCGGGCTGTGGGCGACCTGGTGCTAAGATGGGCAACTCGAAAGAGATTAGCAATGGCGTTGAGAGGCGCACCAAAGCGCGTGCGCGCTCAACACCCTCGAGCGAACCGCATAGGGAAACTTGATTTGATTTTTCCGTAGGATTCGAACGATTCGAATCCGGAAAATGTATATGCGTTGCAGTGTCTTCCATAATACGCTTTATGTTATTGCCACCACGTCCAATAATATATGAGTGATCCGTGTAGGACACATCCATCTTCATAATTACGCGAGTTCCCTAAAAAACGTAGAGTAGTGTCAATAGCGTAGCGGTAAAATAATTTTATAAAAATGCAAATGATTGCAGAAATAATACTCTTGAGTCCAAATTGGCAAGAACACGCTCTTTGGCCTTTTGCACCTCCTCAGCACGTCCAAGTATACGGACATGTGGATCTAAGATGATATTTTTCAAAAATATATTTGCTTGTTTTTCAACATTTTCAAACGGATTTTTACCCTTTTTGCTTTTAGCGCCAATTTTAAGGCGACACGGCCAGCTAATGTAAGTCTCAGTGGACTTCATAACCTAAAATGTGTACGAAATTTTGAATCAGAAAGTAAATAATCACAATGAATAAAGAGTTTCAGCTTACACTCTCGAAGAAATATTCAGCGCCATTCATGCCCTCAACCATACTATCCTCTACAAGCAAAAACCAAAATGAGGTTAGTTACTTTAGCCTAAAATTTTTCCATTCTAGTGTTCTTTCACTCACCCTTCAGCATTTGCTCCAGCTTTTGACGATCGACTTTGAAACGCTCCGTATGCAAGTCATCTGGATTGGCTACGCCTAATTTCAATGCAATTGCCCTGATATCACTCCAATCGCTATCTGCCGATGAGATTTCACTTTGGGTTTCACTCGGTGCTCCACTAGATTGTGGTGCGCTCGAAGTGGCTGGCGCCATGGTAGTTATTCCGCCCGCACCGTTTGGGTACAAGAGCTTGTTGATTTGTGCACAGGATAACATCATGTTGTTGTTGTTGTTTTAATGATATTGTGCCGAAATAATATTGTAGTAAACAGTGGACTAATTTACGAAATCCGTATATAGCTTTTTGTTGTATTTAGCAATTCTCATGAATTGTCCGAAAAGATCAGTTATCAGTCTGGCAATTAAGATGTTTGTACGAAGTAGAGATCTTTACTAAAATATTAATTACTTGATCAGTGATGAGGAAAAAAATTAAAGATATGTATGGTCAAGGTTAAGAATTGCAAATGGTTGCGACAACAGTTTATCTCGCACACCTGCCACGATTGCCAAAAAACTAGGAAGATTGATGAATGACGTTCAACACAACAAATTTGTAAAAAAAAAAACAAAAACAAGAAAAATAAAAAAAAACGTTAAGCACCGTAGCTGTAACATCTTTCGCCGATGTGTTTTCTAGCATAAAGGGTTATAAACGAGCTTTACCTTGATTTTGATCGATCAGTATATATGACAGCTATATGCCACAGTGGTCCATACTAAACAATTTCTTCGGTTATTGCACCGCTGCTTTGGACAAGAATTGATTCTAAATTTTTTTAAGATAAATCCTCAAATGAACAAATTTTTATATAAAAACTTGATTCCGATCGTTGGGTTTATATAGCAGCAATATAATAATAATCTGATTTAGACCAATTTCGGTAGGGATTACATTATTGCGGTAGACAATAATATATGCTTAATTTCGTGAAGATATCTCGTCAACTGAAAGTTTCTATCCAAGCACTTGATGCTATAGTGGTCAAATATTGGCGATTGTGAGCAATGAGCATCTTCTTGGGGAGATGAGGACATTTGAAATGTTCATATCGATATATCAAAAACTGGCGTAACGGCCGCACTAAAAGGCAAAATTGACTCAGCTCGTCACGCTGATGATTTATATACCATACACATTTTATACCATCTACGACGTTTTATGCTAGGTGTTACAAACTTCGTGGAAATTTAAAAATACCCTGTTCAGGGTATAAAATAATTTTATTTAGCCGAAATTGAAAATAAAAACAAACAGATTTAATTTTTCAAAAAAACTTTTCTTCGAAATTCAAGGCTGGCAATAACCGCACTGTACTTTTCAAATTTTCTTAAGAGTTGTATGCACCTATACATTGAAATTTCGCAAACAAAAATATATATTTTCAATCTCTTCGAATCTTAAAATTTCAGCCACATTTGGTATTTTCTAAAGCATATTTAGCAATCCTTATGAGTTCTTTATGAAATACATACCATATTTTAGGTTTTCAGGCGTCAACAACACTTTGTCCAACAATTTACGTATTCTATGAAATTATTTAACGTCACCTTCAAAATGGTGGACTTAGTGCAAAGCCATGTGTTGTTCCCTTGTAAATTCTATCTTATATGTAGTTTAGACCACGAAAATCTAACTGTTCGTTTTTCAATTATTTGCACCGAATTTGTCAATTTTAGCGCCTAAAAAAAGGGTTGTCACTTAGAAATAAGCTACAGAAAAATAAATTGGTTTTGAAAGATTTTAATTGTCCTATGTCGAAATGTCTACTAAGTCTGACAGCGAATCGGATGCTCAGCCATAATCGGATTGGAAATTTCGCACTTATATATGTAAATATGTGCGATTTCCAGTTGCTGACCGCTAATTCCTGCAATACTTTCGCGCCTTAACAATTGGCAATACCATACACGGAATAATCTATTGGAACTTGGAAAATAAACTTGCGGAATTTCATTTAACTTACGTCTTTAGATTTTTTTTTTAAAATTCTTCGTTTTGTTCACTTTACAGCAAATAAATGGTGTAAATCCAGAAAATATACTTGCAGCAGCCCGTCGTCTATTACCGTCGGCAGCCAAAAGTCCGAAGGAAAGTCAAAAGCGAATATCAGCGAAATTTCTTTCAACCGCATTTAGACAAAGTCGTTGACAAAATTTCTTTGCTTCTTTGAAATTTTGTTATTCAAAGCTTTTTCCGGCATAAAAATTCGCTTGCGAAAAATATTACGTGAAAGTCTATAATGTTCTATATTTCATATAAGAAATAAACAAGTTACTGTCAGTAAAATTTTTTCAAAAAAATTATTGTTAATATATTCCCAGACAAGCTAGAGGAACATACAAAAGCAACTGAGGCACGATTGGGCAAACAAAATAATTTTAAGTTCGAATGGGCGAGCGCTTAGCGAGCTGAAACAGCAACAATAGCAATCCCTTTAAAAAGTAACTCAAAGGACCCGAATCATATTTACTTGAGGTGCAAACACATCTGCAAATAGTTGTTGTCACAGGTAGGAGAAGTGCAGCGGTCATTGAACTAGCCGGCGATCGAGTGGTGAAAATTGCCTGTTAATAAAATCAATTAAAATCCAAACAAGTGTGGTAATTTTTTGTTATTCTTTTTAACAAAGGCGCGTATTTTCGCACAGTAGCAACATAAATAGTAATGTTGCCGCAGCATTTGTTGCGATACAATTTTACACTTAATATTCGGAGCAGAGACTTAACAGAGGCGAACACAGCACTGCGTAACATTTAATAGCAGAGCAGTGCTCTCAAAGTCTGCTCAATGAAATTTCCAAATAGTGATCGTTGACTGTAAGATTTATTTAAATGTTCCCGATGAAAAAATATAAGTTTTTTCATTTCCATACACATTTTCACAAAACTTTTTTTTAACACTCACCTCAATACCACATTTTTAATAAAGGATTTTTTTATAACGACGCAATCGGGGGCACTCATTAATTAATTCACGAATCAAACAAACATTAATCGAATAAATTTACTTTTTACTTAATCACAATTGTAAAATGTTGCACAGAAAAAAGGGTTCAGCACGTGGAATTATCTTAGACATATAGTTACTTCGTTGTACTTGCAATTTACGTTAAATTAATTTCGCAATTAAATTTTGTCAATTGGTCAGTAAAAAATTGAGAATCGTCAACAGAGGGAAGCAAGTGATTTTGTTCAATGAAAAAGTCACTTCTTCCAAAAAAAAATGTGGTTGAAAAGTTACATAACGCGAACCGTGGTCGGGATTTTTTGAAAACACAGAAAACAGGGGCTTGGAACAGTTGTAGTCGAAAAAATTTAACACAATTTGTAGAAATTAACAATTCTGTAAAACAATTTATTTAACATTCCCATTTAGTAAAATAATAAACTTTAAGCACGGAGGACAAAATGAAGGCGTTTGACTTTTTTTCTTGTTTTCTCTTTGTAGTTTCTTATAGTTAGCTGTAGTTTGCGTTTTGGCGCGTAATTTGGCGTACGTCGTGTAGAGTGGAGCGAGTGCGTGGAGTGACTGAGCGACCTGTGGCTCTTGAAGGGCATTATTTCAGCAAAAACAAATACTCCACTTCTGGACCATGTGATTCAATTGATGAGTTGCTAAAATCTCTTTGGAATTCATGAATGCAATAACAATCGCTACTATTCGTTGTTTTGCCCATATTTGAAACGGTATTTAAACGTAGTGTAAAATTGTACAGTGTTTACAAATCATAACGAAATTTCGTTGTATAGAAATAAAATAAAACTGAGAAAAATATTTTTATGAATGTAGTATGATATAACGATGTCGCAATATTTTTCCAATTTTTATAATAGGATTCATATAAAAATATTTAGAGCTATATATATATATATATATTAAATAGAACCAGGAGCTGTTCTTATGTGTTTTACTTTTTATCGTAGTACCCAGAAATTCTTTTAAACCTATCTTAGAGGCACGTTTCTTTATTTAGATTTCATGTGTGAAGATTTTAATTAAAATGTTCAAAAAACAAAAATGTCAACATTTTTCCAATCGAATACTAATATATTAAATTGTCACAGAATTGGCTTCTATAAACCACTTAAGGTTACCTGGCTTTCCTTTTGCACAAAACGGTCTATTTTCAGTATTTTTTTATATGGAAAATTAAATATTTTATTAAAACTTTTTATTCGTACCTTTAGCAAAGACCATAAAGTATCTATTGGACAAACGAAAAAAAAAATTAAAATTTCATATTTTGCAGACAAGGTTTTAAGTGACTATTTAGCTGACCTCTAGCGCGCAATCTTTCAAGGCTGCATCTCCAAAATTATTACTCAGATCAGAACTTATGAAATTAGGACAATATTCCAGAGATATTAAAGAATTAAATCATATAACAAAATAATAATTTGGAAGACGTGAAATCTATTTAACCCATGCATAGACCAGTTTTGGTCCTTAGCGCTGCCAGATTCAGTGCGAAGTAGTCATTCTTCAGGATGACAGCGCTTGACGAGCATTAAATAAGTGCTGCGGCCTGACTATCAAAAACTCCTCCAGTGTTTCATACCGTAAGCCCCCAAGTGTTGGAAACCTTTCTAGTGCAGAAAAAGTGCAAAATATATGCTTCATTTTCTCTTTGGTATCTTGCTTTTGTCAGCACTTGCTCTGTCCTGCCGTTATCTTGATCTGTAAGCCCCATTCTGCAGTCGTGTGGCACCTCCAGACTGAATCCGGTGAGTGGAGCATGTTCCTATAATCTCTTCAATCAAGAGTGTGTATTTTGTGTATTTTTGAAATTGTCTTGGACATGACAATTGCAGTTTTGCATCTTAATAGATCATTCCATCGAACATAAACCTTCCTTGTCACGATCTTGTTCAGATGGTCGTAAAGACAATGCATGGGATCACCAAAGTCGGCGATGTTATCGGATGACAGCCACAGAACACTATCGGCAATCTTGTCCACTATATCGTTGTTATCGATGCCTTTGTAACCTGGTATCTGCTGGAAGTAAAATCTCTTGTTTCTGACGACATTCTGGCCAAGATGCGAAACGAAGTTACTGATGCATTAGGTGCTACATTCAAGGCTTTCCCAATAGCAAAGACCTCTGCTTGAAATATATTGTAGTGGTCCGACAACTTAGAAAGCTGCCTTATGCTTAACTCTGGACAGAATATCCTCATATACTTGTACATATATCATGCCATCAAAAGAATTTTCACAATCAAGATAGTTGTTCATGCATTTTGCATTATGTAATATAATTTGTATAAGTAAATATTTTGCAAACACATTTACTACTTTAAATGTGAGACTTCATTTTCTTTCCAGAAGCAATTAGTGAAAAGATATCTGTAAGGAAGAATATGAGGCGGAACTTTATCCTCCACTGTCCAGCCTTTGGCAAAACTGAAACAAATCGTTTTGTAAGGGTCTTTATAATCAATTTTATAGGAGTTTTTGGTACCACAACGCACCAGCATTTTAAGCGCTCCAAGTGAGATCTCTTTCAACCTAACCCAGCCTAGTGCAAACATAAAAAACACAGTGATGGATTCAGAGGGGAGAAATGGTGGAAAGTTGACGAGGAAAAAACAATAATCTGCGGCGGACACACAGAAAATTTATGCGTGAGAACTTGCGAAGAATACTAGAGGGTCTTAGCGTACATTCCTCTGTTGGATACAATCGGCGTGGATTTGAGGACGCTCTTTTCTATATATTTTTTCCATATATATAGGATGGCTTTCAACTGAGTTTGGTGCTTCCAGAAAAAGTATGTGCTTTGAAAACCAAAGAAATGGAAAATTTTATTAACTGCTTGATAGATAGATTCAAAGGCCTTTTTGATAATGATAATTTCGTGCAACGTTTAAAGCTCAAAGGTAATCTTGATCACTGGCTTCTGCACGAAGTCAAAAGATAACAAATTACTCCATAATTCTTGGTTTTCTTCGCATATTTTACACACTTCCTGTGACGAATGCGAACTCTGAACGCTCTTTTTCGACTCTTTGCCGCATGAAAATGTGCTTGAGGACGAACATTCTTCAAAATAGATTGATCGGTCTGGCGTTGCTGCACACGCATCATGACATTGAAGTCACTGTCACTGTCTCGAAAGATGGGCGAAACATCCCCTTCACAAGGTTGTACGCTGGGTTTGGGACCCGCGATGGAGGATGGAGTCATGTGTAGAAGTTCACGCAAGTGAGGAAAGTTCTCTGATCGCCATTCCCTTGGGAGTGGCTAGAAACGATTCTTTTACATATGGGAGTGCGCTGCCACGTAAAAAAACGCCCCCAATGAACAGTTATTCAATTGTTTAAGACTGTCAAATCTGATAATCTGATCAAAGAAGAAATTCTGGATGTCAACTCAACTATAAATATGTTGACACAGTGGAGAAAGAAGTAGCAGCGAAAGCTGTGAATTGGGTCAGAAACTGCACTACTACATTAAAAGTAGCAAATATACACATTAGCGAGTGATAGGCTTTTATTGTCCATGTTATGTTTTGCTAGAAACTTTCGTCATTAAGCAACATCATGTGTCTAAAAGTTTTGCGTCATGCATTTTGTTAAACTTTAATGGAAATTTAATTATGTTAACTGCTTATTTTTCACGCTGCAGTGGACAGGAAAGCTTTGCTTGTCGCAATAGACTGGGATTGCTCATTAAATAACCACTCGCCACTTGAAAATGTGTAAACTGTGTAATTATATGGTGCATATACTAAGAAAACACACACATACATGTCAATTTGATTTTGCAACAGAAACTAAACACACACATAAAAAACATAAAAAAAGGCTGTTGGAGATATGAATATTTTTGTGTGTGAATGCCCTGGCGATGCTTAACCTCATTTATGCGCTTATATTAGTATGTGTGTATGTGTGCGATTTATACAAAACGCGTAAATTGAAAGCATAATTTACTACTGCTGGCAATTGCACAGCTTTTTTATGTAACTGCATAAAGCAAATTTATGCCAAACTTTTAAAAATCGTTTGAAGTCGCACACAAACCTTACAAATATATATGTAATACATATAATATATACAACCATATGCAACAAATACATAAATAAAACTGCAAAGCGATGCAGACAATACAAATTCCATAAATAAATATCCACACACGACGCTTTGGCATTAGACAAAATGGCAAAATGTGATTTACAATTTCAGCCTGCGGTCCTTTGCACGACTGACGCCAGCCAACAGCACCACAGACGAACACACAAAAGCGAGCACAAGTCGGCCAGCCTGACTGGAAGCCAAGTTTCTTCAGCGGAATGTGGGCATAACTTCGTTACTCGGACACACATGCGGCACCCGGCCTAATGATGCGAGTCCAACGACTCAAATGAGCTGGGTCCTCTTGTCATTAATTGCAGCGGCTGGGAGGGAACTATAAGATTAGCGCATATGAAATTCTACATACACGAATGCGAGTAGTTTCATGCAATTACATGCAACAACAAGATCATAATGCATGTACGTACAACAAAAGCCCATAAAAATGACCACCATTAGTAAGGAATATTGAGTCTGCAAAAGATCTTTGCAATTTGTGCCATATTTGCACTCAAGCGCAAATGCAATATTAAAATACCTAGTAACAAGGGCTAAGAATTAGAAAAATGCATTACATTACAACGTCTAATTTAAAACGACCATTTGACCATTGCTGCTTAACGCAAGTGTATGCTTATTGTGGTGTGGCCGATGTCCTTAGTAGGGGGGCATATGCACAACAAAAAACAAACAAATATTGTGATATACAAGTATATGTATGTATATGCGGATATATGTAAGTATAAATATTATAATATAGACTGCGTGAAAGTCCTTCGCGAAGCTTTAACAAATATAAAAGATTATTCACTATATATATGGCAGCTATATGTTACAGCGATGCAGTGGGAACGATTTCGAGTTTGCTTGGCAGCTACATGCTATAATGTTTTCATATCGACGGTTCATATAAAAGGACAGCTTCTTGAGAAGAAAAAGACATCTACGAAATTACAGATCGATATCTCAAAAACTGAAGAGCTAATTCGCGTATATACAGACAGATGGACATGGCTAAATAGACTCAGCTATATATTATATAAGGTTTCCTTCTGGGTATTACAAACTTTTTGGCAAAATTAGTATACCCTGTTAAAAAAATAACATTTTTTATGGAGAGTTTTTAACAACACTCGGCTAGCAAAGGGATTAAAAAGAGCCATAAAAAACCCCTCGCGCACTTACATTTGCCAAAGGAAAGAACACGTGCGCCACCTGCTGGCATTATTTGGCGACAAGGACTATAGCGAAAGCAATTACCGGATATAGATATTAAGGTGGAAGTCATACGAGTTTTGTGTGGTGAGATTTGAGGCCATATACAATGTATATTAGTATATATTCAAGTATATTTACGTATAGACATAAATGTGTTATACAGAATAAAAAAAATCATGCTTATTAATGAAGTTTCAATTTCACTGATTTCTAGTTTATTATTACATGATGCTCTCAAAATCAAAGTGCATTAGCAATACTTACCAATTGTCCGATAACATTGAATTGAACACCAAAAATCTGAGAGAAATTAAAATAAATTAAAACGGATGCACTTAAATTTTGTTACATAAATACATATCTCAAGTAAATTTAACAACAATCGTTTGTCTTTTAACAACAACCGTTAGCTTTTTTACGAAAGTGATGAGCTAATATTTGGTGGAAACCGGGTTTAATACTCGGTTTAGCCCGAAACTGCTAAGTGACATGAGGTGAGTTAAGAATACTCACTAAAATAAAAGTCACCTGTTGCATTTGCCATGCAAGCAGCTCACTCCATTAAAAGTAACTCACTTTAACACTAAGAAACTCAAAGAAAAATTAACTCAAAAGGGTTTGCGCTCTGTTTACAAATTCTAACAGTGCACTCAGTAATTGCCCTAGAAGAAGCTCAGCACGAAAAACGAGTTATGTGTGTAAAGAGTCATTTGTGCTCACATTTGTCTTCGTCATTTAATTTCAATGAAACTCACCACATTTTCGCCTACAATCGGTACAGAGTATACAACAAACTCTCCTTATTGGGTGAGTTGTATTCAAATTGAATTGCTAGCGTTTGAGTAGCTTAAAATAAGGACCAACAGCTGCAGTACGCTTTTTGCGCTTTTTATTAAAGCACATATGCTGTCACGCAGAGATTTAATTATTTTCGAGAAAATCACGTGAGTTGGCGAAGCGCGTGTTTGCTGGCTTATTATAGAACTCCAAAAAGTGATTGAACAATAAGTGGCTTTGAGACACACTTGTAACAATGTTTGAACCCAATGTATATTATGCTATGTTATGTGCTTGCGGATCGAAGAGAAGTAATAATTACATGTGGTTTAGAAAACCACATTTGAAAGGTAAATAGTGTCTATGTCAACCAGTTTATTTCTAACGCTTTTAAATTAGTCAATAGAAAATAATGAATTTTAGTTTATCGCCAATTAATTGGATATAGTCATTCCATCACTTATTAAAAATATGAAGAAATATAAATGAAAGCATAGGGATAAATATTTTGGTATAGGTTAAGCTTATTCAATAGCATACAGCAACATCATTTCACATATTTAAGTATAAAAACATTGTTTACGAAACAAGTATCAATAACTTATTTTGATACTACTTATAACACCATAACACCTAGGCATTCGTGCCTTACATGCTACCTAATTCATTGTTTGAAAAATGTTGATGAAAGTGAACGAAAATTTACAATTATACAAAATGATAATACGAAACTAAGTCTTATTAAAAAACTTGATATATTAACGGAGCAGGGAAGTCGCCATATCGGGTATACGATTATTGGGCCAAGAGAAGGCTATAAAAACAGATTTCATCAACTTTCTCTTTAAAATCACACAATATTAGTAGTAACATGATTTTCAAATTTTATTAAAATACTAGAGGACCCGGCGAACTCTGTTTTGCCTGAAAGGAATTAAATAAGTAGGTTTTGGATTTTGATAAGTCTCTTCTTTAGGAAATACAAATAAAATATTTAAGTATTTTAATGATTCTTTATTGTTCATGTATTCGAGTGGAGAGGGCGTACTCTTCAGTTAAGTACCTTGTGATACACGATATTTTCTGTTTAATTATCAGACACAACAAACAACGCAGATGATCTTCCGTCCCTTGAACATGCCACATATAATTGATCATGCGTAAAATATGGATATTCCAGATTCAAACTACAAAATGTAAAAGATTGACCTTGTGATTTGTTAATGGTCATTACGAATGACAGAATCGGAAATTAAGGTATTTACACCTCAAACGGCATATCGGTTGGGATCATCGGTATACTCCGAATCAAAACTTTCTCACCTTCGAATTTTCCTTTGAGTATTGTAACGCAAATTTGTTGTTGTTCATCAATTTACTTACCACCAAACGCATACCGTTAAATAGCTTTGTTTGGTTTATGTTTCGAAGCATTATTACTACGGAGCCAACCAATAGGAGTAAATTGTGTGGTGACAAGTCAAGCTCATCCAAGGGGTTTGAATATTCAATTGATTAGTTAGTGGCTTCATCTTCATTCATTACTTAGTCAACAGGTACTCAACTATTACCAATAGTTAATTGCTCAAAGAAATCTTCAGCAGATTTAAATACGCAATTCAGTCATTCATTTCACAATTTGGCGCTAGCATTCCTAACCTGACAAATAATCTATTGCAATTGACGATCAAGAGTAAAGCACCATTATGTATCTCTTTATTATCTTTATTCATCTCAAGATCGTCATTTCTGGAATTTGATAATGATAAAATGACATATCTCCAATAAAAGGCGTTTACACTTTAGCATAGTTTAAAAATTCTTTGCTCACTTATACACTGTACATACCTAAAAATTATATATAAAAAGATCGTGTGAAAATTTCAAGTTAATCGGTAAAGCCGGTTTTTCGAAGAATAAGCTTTTTTTTTTGAACTTTAAAAGGGGATACAATCCATTATATGAAAGTTAATTTCATAGAAGCATATATTCCAAAAAATGTATCAATTCAAAGAAGTATAGTGTGCAACCATAGAGGATATAGTATCTCCTTAAATAATTCTTCTCGTAATAGTACACATGTAGAAAGTGAAAGTACAACTGCACGTTCATTAACAATCTGCTTATCATTATTAGGCAAACCATTCTCATCTCAAACAAAAAGGAAATTTAAGATTGCCTCTCAAATCATTACTCACATGCAGCATTGCATGAGGAATGTGCTACACCAATATATTCGTAGTTTATTCGGTGCCTTCCCATACGAGCTGCCGCAAAGTTTAATTCACCAAATGCTTAAACACATCACCTCAATTCTCCTCAATTTCACATATAGTGTTGTAAACTTTCTACTTAATAAATGTGAATCCTGATATCAGACACAATATTATAGCTTGTGTGTGTGAGCATACACACAATCACAGCTATGGATTACTTTAATCCGATTTGGGTAGCTTTAAATGTTATGTATTTTCGGTGCGTGATTGCTCGAAAGAGACCTGCAGGAAATATTATCTGATCAAAGCATAAGCATACAAGTTGTTTATTTATGGATAACCGATCGGTTAAATATTTTAGTTTATTAAACTTAAAGTTTACTAAACGAGCACAGGAGACAGTCTGAGCAAGCAGTTTGTTGCTTTGTACTTACTGACATTTGGAAATTTCCTGTAAGGCTTCAAGAGTGTCCTACATTTCACACATTTGCACATGTTTTTGTAAGCATTATCTTAAGCTCATATTAAACTCGTAATATGTACATACGTAAATTTGATTACATGTGCATATAATATTATAAAGTTGTGTTGCAAAAGAAATTCCCATGCGTTTTTAACAAAGCGTGGATGTAATAAAGTATTTTGCTGGAAATCGACTTTAAAGCAAATTATATGCTAATATTTTTGAAACATTTAATTAAAATGTTATTATGCGGCTAATATATCTACAGTTTTTATCAAATAACTTAAACATGATGTGCTTGAAAGGGTAAAATGTGCGTCAGTTCATATTCATTTTTGTTAATGTAGTAATTAATGTAATCTGGATTAAGTCCTAGGCACAGCTGCTTTATTAAAAAAAATTTAAATTTCCTTTGAGCAAGATTTTGGTATTGTATAACCTTCATAACTAAAAACTATCCAACAACTAATTTCTATCACAATTTTTGCGCAACTTTCTATGTTCGTTTCAACACTATATAAAATCTGCTTTGCACTAAAAAATCTGTATACTTTTCTTTCATAAAGTTGTTAATTTCTTTGCAAGTTTTTTGGTTCCGCTGAAATTTTGGTATCTTCTATTTGCCATCCCTTTGAAATTTGCGATTTTAAAAGCAAAAGTGTTGCCGTCGGACAATTGTTGGTTGTTAACTTTTTGACCTCAAATTGATTTTCTGATTTTTTTTATTTCTATCTATTTTTTTCTATTTTTTCTGCGCTTTTTCTCCATAGAACCACACATTGCTTATTTAGTTGCCAATTTTCGAGCTTTTCGTGTTTCCGCTACTTTCGTATGCCACTCACAAGTCAGACACTTCCACTTTCAATCATTCAGAATTTTTCGCAGCGTATGCAAAGTTCGGTGAGTTCAATGCTGGCTGCGGAAATAAAAATGCTTTTTTGGAAGTTATTCAATTTTTTATGTCTTCTGGGCATACTTTGTGCATAGAATATTGCTATTAAAAGGTTTCTCTACAAAAACACGGGTAAAAAAATTCGAAAGTATACTTTTCAAAGAGAGAATTACATTACATTTACAATGATGAGATGTAAAATTAAACTGTATTTTATAGACAGCTAAGAAAACACATCGGCATAGCACCCTTATCATTCACGAAAGTAAATACAAATAAAGAGCTTTTGCAGAGACGACATTTTAATTATTTTTGTTTTGAATCGGAGCGGAAATGTCCGCATAGGCTTTAGACTTTACACATCCCCATAAAAAAAGTGTAAGGGGCTTGGTGGCCAATTGACCGGCCCAATTGTTATCTGCTTACCGAAGTGTCCTCTCAATAAATTTATTGGTTGATGCGATGTGTGGGAAGTGCGGCTGTCTTGTTGAAACCAAATGTCACCGAGATCACGAGTTTCAATGTCAGGCATCAAATAGTCGGTTATTATGGCGCGATAAAAAATATGCTGATTCCATCCACGAGCTTTATTTTGTCAATTTAAGGTCTCGGCGTAAAATGCGCCAAATCGTTCCATACGTCAGTCAGAGCTGCTGTGCCACGCGTGTGCGTTTGACACAACTCACGAGTGATTTATCAAGAAAAGGCTATTGAAAAAAGTATCTCTACTTGGATTACCCGTTATAACACCAGCACTAATTTTGCTTATGTGACATTAATAAGTTTATTTAACACAGCCTTTTTCACCTGGCTTACAATGTTGGGTCTGTTTATTTTCCTTATTACCTGTGTAATAACCGTCAACCTTTTCCGCGCTGCAGTTGACTTTTGTAATTGTTTTTGTTTTCTCAGCTCGGCATTGTGACCTGTTTCGTTTACTTTTAACACATTTTAATGTGTCAAAGTTTGCACTTGCTTGAGCGAGCACACGGCGTTTGCTAGAATGAAATATATTGGTACCGAAAAATATGAAGTAACGGTAAAAGTTGTCATAAGGATTGTGTCGTGGATTTTTTGGCTCGGTTTTTTTTCTAGAAATTGTTTCATTTATCTTTACTTCCGTATTCTTTTAGCACCGTGAAGAAAAAAGAAGCGTCTTGTAGCACTATATATACACTTTTAATAAAAACCATATATACTTGTAAATAGATTTTTATTTGTCCTTGACATATGTATGTATATACTCGTAACTGCTAAAATGTTTGCAATTTTCGGTTTCCTGTTTTCTCCCCAGTTTTCCGGTCACTCTTTCCTGTTCTTGTTATCTATGTGTGTATACTTATTTATGTGGTCATGTGTTTTTCTCTGAAATGTCTCGCAAAATTATGACCACACAGCAGCTACTTACCTACTACCTACATTAGTTCACACACAATTCTCTAATCCAAAGTTTTTTACATTCCCCCGTTGTCATCGCTTTTTGTATATCATGTGTTTTACAAGTTTACTTGCTTCTACTTTTCCCTCTTACTTTTATCTGAATTTAATATTGTGTCTGCAGCTATTTTTGTTTCGTTTCAAGTGCTCTACAAGGCTACTTACGTCTCCTTTTTATTTGGTATCTTAGCATCCCCAGTCTCTACCTCTTATTCGATGCGGCGGTTTCATGTGTAAAAACAAATGAGACTTTTTACAACTCAAATATTATTTGTCCATGCACTTGTGTTTGTGAGTTTGTTGTTTGCCCAGCCGATTCGGGTTACGTCTGTTTGGCAAGTGGATGAGTGTAGATTTCAAAACTATATGTATGAGTTGTCAAACCAAACCGCTAACCAAATAAAATAAAATACCTCAGAGTGCAAAAACTACTTTAGAAACTTTTATCGAAGTGGAAAATAATGCATTCTTAAGCAGAGTTGTTACCTGCAAGAAAGATGAAAGCAGCAAATGTGGTGAGTTCGGGCGCAAGAAGATGGAGAAAGTGCATGTGCTGCATGCGAATGATTGAAGTTCTCAAGGTTTTCCTACCGCGTGTGGGTTAGTAATATATTTTCCTGAGGATATTTAAGACATTTTTGTGTGCGTTGCTAGTAAAGAAAGCAAAATTGTTCTAAACATTGTGTATTACACTACAATACTTATATATAGTATATTTATAAATATTTCTAAAATTTGCTTTAAGCTGTTTGTACCATATATCACCCAAAGGTCAATCTACAACTGAATTTCTTGTTGATTTCTGCACTGAGCTTTAGTTATATTGTTCAAATGTAGACGAGTTTAACTGCCCAAAACTATTTATTTTCTAATAATTAGCTAAATTTTAAGACTAGAAACTCGGCGAAGTCTGCTCAGCAGTCAATTGATGTTGCAGCGGAAATCTCAGCAGCGAAATAAGTTGCAGGATTGTGTGCGCTAGTTGAATTTTCCACATGAACTTTCGAACATATAGGTAGGGCTCGATAGGCAGGCGGCTCACCAGCGAATTCTTAACACTTATTCACGCACAGATCAAAAAATGACTGATGGAGTGGAGCTACCTAGGGACATCTGGTATTATAAAGGATCTGCATGTACCTGATATATGGCGTGACAGGCAGCCAGTGTAACGTAACCTAACCTAATTTTAAACGTGTTTTACTCGTTCTCAAAATAATATTTTATGAAATTAGTCTCTACTTACTCCTGTTGCCATTCGCTTCAGAAATGGTTCAATTTTATTTCGTTTCAGCAAAGAATCGCAGATGTTAATTCGGTTCATTAAATTTTTCACAGACAATTCGTATGGTACCCAAACATCGAGCTTATTTTTGGAGCCAGCCTTTTTTAAATGGTTCAAAACCATTTGATGATGAATGTTAAGTTCCTTAGGGATGTCATGACTGCTTGTGTGACGGTTCTGGTCAATCTTTTCCATAAGTTCATCGAGTTTTTCAACGATAGATCGACCAGAGCGAGGTGCATCTTTCACATCGAAATTTCCAGAACGGTAGCGAGCGAACCATTGTTCTGCTACCCGAACTGATACAGCATCCTCTCAATATGTGTAGTTAAATATACTCTTAAAACAAAACTTTTTTTTTTTAGGCTGCCGCACTAAATATGCCCCTGAAAATTTGATCTAAATTTGTCTAGCTTCTCTTCTTGTAAATGTTCGGTGTGCTGGTACGTAGAAATCATTCATCAGAGACTGTAATATGCACAATGTATAAAATACTAAGAACCTCTCACACAATGCTCACTGCTCGCACGCATTTTATGTTAGCCTGGTGTGGCATAGTTTGTAATTATTGCAATAAATTTTCTTAGCACGCGCACTCATTATTACGCCATAAATAGCGTAATCAGACAAAGGCATTAGTAAATCGGTTGGACGGAGCTCCCAACTGCAATGCAAATCTAAGCTGCTTGCGACTGCAGTAAAATGCCTTGTACGCTTCATGGCGCACACGTACCCTTGCCTTTATCAGGCGCCTTGTTACTGCTGTAAATATGTATGCAAGAACTATGCGAGGGTATATGCATGTGATGCAAGTGTTGCAGCGGCGTGAATAGTGGCATAAAAAGTACGCAATTTTTATTAAACCAACAAAGCACTAACGCAGGTGGCAATAATAAAATGGCAACACTACAAATTCAAATAAGCGTAGAAATTTACAAGGCTTCCTGTAACAGTCGTGTCGAAATGTTATGTGCAGTTGCACGCAACCTTGGAATGCAAGAAATGCAACATGCCGCTGGCACGCACGCACACACACATACACACATATATTTAAGTAACAATAACGCAGATTTAATGGAATATGAGGCGAGGGTGAGTCTTGACGACGATTTTATTATGCCAAGTAACGGTTCACTGCAGAGTTGTATACGAGTGCATCATTCATAAAAATGCATAATTCTGCTAAATTCTTACGCTGCTTTCTAAGTGGAGCAATGCATGCATTAAGAGCTTAAAGCTTTAAGCACTTTCAAATTACTTTTCTTTAGGAAAATACCTTTCGCTTTGTTTAGAATTACGGTTTATTGCTCAAACGTATTTTCATATACAGATTACAAATCTATCAGCACTTTTTGACCAAGATCCCTGCTTTGGAAGCTCTACAGCTCTACAACAATCAGTGCTGCTTCAATTGGCCGTCACTCTACAAGCTTTGCGTAATATTTCAGTACGCCTTTGATTTCAACTAGCAGCTTTGTCTGTGCACTGCCGTGCAGCAGCCGTAAAATGCTCGAACGTGAGCGCAACGTTTGCGAGGGCGCAGCTGCAAGTGCCTATAGTCGTGCGCCATTTAGTGCAACTATGTATGCTGCTATATAAGTGCTTAAATGAACTTGGCTTGCGTATAATGCACACACACACACACCACTGAAGACAAGCTATTGAATGTGGCTGCTGCTGGTGTGCGTGCACATACTTGTTTGCTCCATTTGCTTAGCGCCGCATCTGCATTTGACTTCAAAGGAACGTCTCAAATTGGCGAAGAAGGACAAGCAGCGGCAGTGTAAGTAGCAATTCCACACACACACACGCACATGTCTTCGTGCTGAGGGAGACTGTGGCAAAGAGTATATTAGGTGGCAAGATTGTGACTGTGGTTCTAGCAACTGCCGAGGCGAATAGTAGTGCCTTGCAATTTTCCTTGTTTGCTACTTTTGTATGTGTGTGTGGTCGCGCACGTTATACCTTAACCAAGAAGCTTGCTTCTATTTTTTGTTGAGCTGGACTAAGTGAAAGTTAACTTTTTACATGCAACGAAATCGATTTAAAATTAATGCTTTAAAAGCTAGGTGCGCCAACTATAAAAATGGAAGGTTTAAGATTTGCAACTCCTCAAGAAAAGAGTACAGACTTAAGCTGACTTCGACACGTACTCAGAGTTTGTATTGTTTTAAAAAGAAATGCAGCTGCTTTAGCAGTCAATATTATGCGAACTTGACCCACTTTCACATTTCAACAAAAAAAAAAGCAAGGAAAAAATTGCAAAAAGTCGTCAAACGTTGTCCGAACTGGCCTTGAGCATATGCAATAAACACAGTTAAATTTTTTCATAACTGTCCGCAAACCGTTAAAGTATAAGCGAAAATAAATAAAACTGAGAAAACGCGAAAGCCTTGCCTTGTGCGATTGCATGCAAAAATAGCACTGACAGATGCAATAAAATTGCAAGCAATAAACGGCAGCAATAATGTGAAGCAAATGCGAGGAAGCGGCGAGTAAAAAACGTATGAATTATAATGAAGTAACGTGCAGCAACAACAATACACGCTCCGCCGTCCGGGCTACGAACAGAACAATAAGCAAAAGGAGCGACCGACTGCCAGAGCAATAAAAACTGAAGCATACTTGCAGGCGCAAGGGCTAGCGGTGCGTTCAAATATATGGTGTAAATGTAAAGAAAATAAGTTGAGGAAGTAAAGCAAATAAAACACACAGCCTAGAAAAACGTTTTAAAAGGATTACTGTAATAAAATTTTAATTATTGTGTTTGTTTTTCTTTTAACTTGCTTCATTCTTTAACAAATTGCGCTTGTGCTCGCGTACTTTACGCCAATTCTGCGCTTGCATTTACTTGTTGCTTGCTTATTTTTTGAACGATAACTGCGCTCCAACAATTCGCTGCAGCAACAATGTGTATATTTTACACTTGCCTGCGGCCCACGCTCGCAGGCGGAAGACGGCCACCAGCTATGCATAACGAGCCAGCTTTCAATTGCGCCTTGTTTGTGTAAAGCACTTTGTTGCGTTTAGTGGTCAAGGCTGCGGCGGAGTCAATGGCGCGAAAGCCTCGCTCCCTCGCTTTAGTACTCGTAATGACTTGATTTCTTGCTGAAAGTGTGTTTTTAAATACATTTTTCCCATTCTTTAGTTAATTTTAAAACGCATGAATAATATAAAGGCTAGCTGCGGCTGTTAATTACATTTAATGCCATTAGGTTAAACAAGTATACAAAAAGAATTAAAATTTTTAGAAGGTTATATACTTTAATAAATCGCGATTCATTTTAAAAATATTTACCGTGAAATATTGCTAACAGATTTTTAAAACAAAGTCAATCAGTTTCCAGTACGTTTTTTTACGCGTTTGCATTCTTATTCTTATTTTTCTTTATTGCCGTAGATACCGTTTACGCGGTTATAGCCGAGTTTACAACAGCGCACCAGTCATCGTATCTTTTCGTTGCTTGGCGCCAATTGGAGATTCCAAGTGAAGTCAGGTCCCATTTTCATTGGGAGCGTTTTTTACGTGGCGGATCCTTAACCCAGTGCACAACAATGGGGAGGAATGGTTCGGCTTCTCATTTTAGCTCGCCTTCAAAGGATGTTCTTGGCTACCCAGAGGATACTTGGTCTAAGACCGGAAGTCGAGAGCTGCTTGAGCCATTTGTAAAATAATTGTTTCTGGCCACTCCCAAGTAAATGGCAATCAGAGAACTTTCCTCACTTGCGTGAATTTCTACACATTACTCTAATCTCCATTCTTATTAGTATTCAAAAATTCCATCATCACACCGATGACTATGTTGTATTTTCAACTGAGGTTATGGAAGTAATAATTTTATCCATCGAACGCTTCCTTATTAATTTTTGTGTCCAATCAGACCTTAAGGCTATGTGATCCAGTGCAAAACGTAACCGTGTTTCTTTTCGGGGAACTTTGAGTGGTTTTATGCAGTTTCAAATATGGAGAATTCCTTAGCTTAGGTTCAAAAATCGATTTTTTTTATTATCTTATTAAATTCTACAATTCTTCAAGAATATTGTCATAAGTTTTCAAGTTGGTCTGAGGAATAGGTTTAGAGATACAGCCTTGAAAAGTTGGCCGCAAAATGTCTGGCAAAAATCCAATTTTCGGCATTGTTTTTCCTTCGTGCAAGTTCTAAGTTAAGGTTTTAACTTAAACACATAATTTTTCACCCTAGATGATCCTATAGGGAGTTATCCTCTTTTTCCGAGGAGTCACCGGTCAGAATTTCCATAAAAATTCTAATAAAATATTTATTTTTTTATATGAGAAAAAAATTGCCTAAAAAGGATATTTTATTTAAAAAATTGAGCATTTAAATAATACAAAAAATAGGATGCGATGACGTGAAAATAAAGCACAGTTTTTGATAAAGTAGAACAGAAAAAAACAGACTATACACAACAGTACAATCTGGTCTACCAGTGATTCTTCATGCAAAGGTGAGAAAACCAGAAAACAAAAATGTGGCTGAAAGTCAATAGCAAAAAAATCAGAAGCAATTGGTTTAGACTGCTGAAGGTGTGCTAACCTGGCTGTATATGCAAAAAAAATTAAGTTTTTGAAAACTCACAACTGAATACAACCACATAATCTGATGAAAATAGTTTTGCCAGGTATTAAAGAGACTTTTTGATATTTTTCAAAAATGAGCGAAATAACCAACATTTTGTATCGCAATGTGCTTTGCTCTTTGTCAGTTCCCTATACAGCCTTTGAAAGTTCCAATAATGGCAAGAACTTTATTTACAAAATATTTTTCTGGAATAAAATTTAAACATATACGGTTTTCCAGCCTGCACCTTAGTACGAGTGTAATACTTCAATATTACCAAACACAAGCGTAAATGAGAGCATGAAAAGGCGCAAAGTCTTTATTTACAACTTGTCACTTAAACACTAAACATTATTAAGGAAAAGAACAATGAGCCATAAAAGGCAGAAACAGAATCTAGAGGAAGCAAGCATGAAAGGCAGCAAAAAAAATCACACATAAGAAAGTAAACAAAGTAGTAAGAAAAGAAGGGAAGCGAAAATATTTATCCAGTGTAGCTGAGATTACACACTTCAGACACAGGCAAACAACAACTTCAAGTGGGAAAACCACATTAACAACAAAGACAATATTAGCTGCGACAAGAACAAATAGCACACAAAGCCGACTGAGTAATTAGGTAAAGTGACTGAGTGGCTGACTGTTCTGATATACACGGCTGCGAGCGCCTAAAATTTGTTTTTGAACGCGAATGTCTTACGTTTGTATGAAAAAGGCGTAAAGTCAGTAATACTTTAAATGCACACATATACATTCTGAACGCCAATAATTTTATAATGAAGTTTATGATATGCTCCACCTGCCTGTTGGTTTATACATGCATCTGTACATATAAGCTTAGAAAATATGTACATACGTAAGTTCGAATGTATGATAGCTAATTTCAACTCAAAACATAATTAATAGGCTAACGGTACATTAGAGTTGAAATTTGTATGCGAAGGAGAAATTTTCGGCCTATAAAGCAGAGAGGAGCGAATAAGTTACATTACATACCTGCACAAGTAATTAACATTAAATATGTGAGCTCTTAACAGAGCAAAGAGCAATTGCATGCCTACCTTTATAGGCAAGCCTTCCTGCCTTTGCTTGGAATTGTGCACACAAACAAACAAACTAAGAGCAACCTAACCTAGTTGCTAAGTAGCCGACTATTTAATAAGTCAGCCGGCAAGCTGTGGAGATAATGTTTGAGCGCCCATCCGGCGCCGGTGCTGCTGTCCGTAACACATGCCCATACAAAGGCAGGCCGCCAGAAGTTGTTATGCACATTTCCTATCTGTCATGTGCTTTTATGTATGATATACACATATACAGAACATATGCTGTCAGATATTCATATGCACGTTTGTTTCTTCATTTCGCAAGTCAGAAATGTAATAAACTCTAATATATAGAATTTACGGAATGCCTTTTAACGGTGTTTATGCCAATTAGTGAGCATATTATTTAATTATGATCTGAGAGCTCAAATACATTATATGCAAGTAAGGAAGGGCTAGGTTCGGGTGCAGTCCGTCATTATATACACCCGCATTATGTAAGAATCAAAGAAATGTTGATGATTCCAGTGGTAATAAAACTTTAAAATAAAAACATTTTATTTATATGCACTCAACATTCATTATTGGAAATTATTAGTATACGGAATATGGAGTATGGAGGAATCGGTCTTTAAAATTTTTGGCTCGAAAGCACTTTATACCTATGCCTAAGCACTTATTGCGACTTAAATATCTCATACATGTATTAAAAGTTACCTTTTGGTTTATGTAAATAGAAATATGCTATATATTTCTTTACTTTCTTTAGTATATGAATCACGTATCGATTTCACTCGTTTTTTGACAAAAAACTACAGTACTTAATTTTGGTAAGATATCTTGCATACTGACCGAGATTTATAATATTGGGTCGTTAACTAAGTGAGGTCATTTGATGGTAACAACTGCTCTTATTGAATTTCTTCGCAACCAACTTCACACTCTACCGTTATATATATATTTGAATATATATTGGTATATTAAGGATTGTTTGTTAAAAATTTTCTTACATTTTTTAGAATAGTTTGTGTTTGGTTCCTTGTCGAAAATGATAGATCGAAAATAGCATTTGCGGTATATTTTACGGTTTTATTTCCAAACGGGTAGTAATGCAATGTAAGAAAGGCAAAATTGTGTGAGGTGTAGGAGAAGATGTGTTGACCGAACGTTAATGCCAAAATTGGTTTGCAACATTTCGTTCTGGCAATTAATCTAGACTAGGCATGAAGTCCTGGAAGGCCTTTTGAAGCCGAAGAAGAGCTCAGAATTGACCAATAGAAAAGATGGAGTTTTACATCAGGGTAATGCGAGACCTCATACAAGTTTAATGAATCGGCAAAAGTTTCTGCAAATTGAGTAGGATGTGCTTCCGCCTCCACGATATTATCAAGATTTAGTACGCTTGGACCATTGCTTGCTCCGATCTCTGCAATTTTTTTTTTTGATGAGAGAATCTTCACCTCAAATCAGGATATCTAAAGCCACTTGGATCTGGCGTTTGCCTGCAAGGATCATACATACATCTTATACGAAATATGGCAAAAGGTGTAGGTTCCAAATGGAGAATGTTTAATTTCATAAAATGTCTTACACAGAAATATCGTGTTGAAATTGCACTAAAAAATCCTATAACTCAAAAACTATATATTTCAAATATTATTTTAATAATTTAATATGGTATTATTAAAGTTATAGACAAACGAAATACACAAAACAAAAAAAATGTAAATGCGTGGTTACATATTAGCAAACATATCTATATAAGGCACAAAATACAGATTTTACTTGGTGTCCTACAAACATGTATGTATTTGGTAGACCATATTCTAAAAACTTTTAGTTGCAAAATACGTGAAGATTAGTACCAGTATATTGTATATTTGTAAGCATTTGTAAATTTATATTTTTTTTTTTAATATTTGAGCGCTTATTTCCACCATATTCATACAAGATAAATTGAAGTGCTCTGTATGTAGCGCTGTGTGCTTTCACTCTTTAGATGATGCTGTTAGTGGCGCTATACTTTGACTTCAATGCGCCTAAAAGTGATGTGCTCTAAATAATTTATCAGTCGCCTTCAAACAGACAACCAAAATGTACCATATTCTCATCTAAGTCTACCTTACTTTTCTGCTCACGCACATATCTGCCACATGTAGTATTATATTAAGTATGCACATCAACGGCGCACTTAAGGCATGTTCATCTAAATAAATATATTCACAATTCATCACTCAAATACATAATGTTTACGCTAGCGACTTTAGGTGAAACACCAACACACCAACAAGCACCGCACAAATATGCAATCGTTTCCAGCAAACCACTTCGATTTATAATCAGCGTCGTGCATAAAAGAATCAATAAATAAAAAGGGCGACATCATCAGCCAAAAAAATACACCCTTCACACACACGAATACACACACATATGCCTACCTGCACGTAAATTCAATGCGACATAAGCGTCAGTTAGGCGTTTCACAGCACCACTCCCACTTTCAATCCGATTTCGCTCACAGCCAGCGCTGCGAATCAACCCCTTCACTTACGTTGTGTCAGCTGTGCAACAACAAAACGCAATGCGTCAGTGCGTCGTCTGATAAATGTCAATCGTGTTGACATTTTCCTTGATTGTCGGCAATTCTTTCGCAAATACAAAGTGAATGAATATGACACACATACACGTACACGCACACACAGCGAACACCAGCAAAGGTGTAACTCAACACATTGGGTTAACGCCTAAATGTATGCATACAAGTCAAGCACTTTTGACAAAATAAGATATGTTCTGTTTTTCTTGCGATTTCTTAATATCCACGTTCAATTTTTGAAGCAAGTAGCTTTCGTTAATGCCACTGAGAGCACATAAATACCGCAGAGCAAGTTGAGGAAGTGTACATGTAGCCATTTAAAATTTAGAGTGTGTACTAATCTCACTTATGCCTGCACGTGCGGAAACAGATGTGTGTCCCTCCTACATGTGAGTGTATATTTTATGAAATGAGTGGAACCTACTGCGACAAAGGTGAAGTAATGGTATATTTATACCCCGAAGTGGGTGTATCAAGCTTGGCACGAAGTTTGTAACACCCACAAGCAAGACATGTTCGTCGGTTTGTACATATATGCTAGAACTATTCCCTCAGTTTTTGAAATACCAAACTGAAATGGTCTTTTCCCGCCAAGAAGCTGCTCATTTGTCGGAACCGACGATATAGGAGCACTACAACAATCTCCGAATATTTTCTTTGGATCAGACCACTATAGCATACAGCTCTTATACAAACTGACAGATCAAATTCAGGTTTTTGCATGGACTTTTTTTAATTTTCTAGATATGTCTGGAAATTTAGCACAGATTATTGTCCCAGGCAACTTTACAATATCCGAACAGTTTGTTTGGATAGAACCACTATAGCATACAGCTGCCATACAGATTGACTGATCAAAATCAAGTCCTTGTGCGGCAAAATCTTTCATTTGCCAAAAGTTTACGAATTTTATTTCTGAATTTTCCTAATAGTAAAATCTAAAGTCTAAACATCTAATGCCATCATGTGAGCTACCTACCCTGCGAATAAATTGCTCCAAAATTAAATGTCTCGTTTTTCCGCTTTTATACATATAAAACTAATCATTAAAATTGTTTATATGTATTGTATGTACATAAATATTTTCGAGTATTTTTTCAGACTCAATAAAGTTGAGTTCATTTTTAAATTTTGATTTAATTATAAACTTAATTTTTTATATCACCACTCGACTCGATTTGTTTAACCAGCGCAACACTGTTTTGTAGCGAGACAAACAAATTAATTGCAAAACCAATTAAATTTGCTGTGCAAAATAAAACACGAAAACATACACGTGTCAATATTGTACTTTCACAAATTAGTGAATTGCACATTTAACACTAAACATGGGCGGCGGCAAATAAAAAGTCACCCGTCACACATAAAGCAACAAACGCGCGAGTGCGGGCAAATGAAATGTTAAATAAAAAAACGATTTTTATTTGCACGCAAATCAATTTTAAATCAACCAGCGGTAAATAAACGAGCGTTCTAATACATACATACACTCATATATGTATATATACACAGCATATAAATGTATGTGCGTGTCGCCTTTGGCTTTGTTAGCGCTTATGTCACGGCTTTGATTCACTTCACAATTTCAATTGCATTTGCAGCGAATTCCGAGCGTATTTACAGCGTCACGGTGCTTAGCTGCTACTTCTACGCTGCATTAGAGCGCATTGAGCGTCGCATTCAGCTCGAGTGCTGTTGTTCTTGTTGTTGTGTGCCGCTATTTATTTGTTTTTCTCTGTTATTACCGTTAGTCAACACAGCTTTTGCAGGCAGCGCTAACATCAATTTATTGACTTTGCGTAAACATTTACATTTATCACTCATACGCCCCGGCGCGCCGCACACGCCGTGCCGCACACACAAAGGCAGCAAGGCAACGACTCAGCACGAGCATTCGTACGGCACGCCGGCACGTTTTCAACGGCGGCTTGTCTATTCGCGCAAAATAACTAGTCAATCGCTGTGCGACAGACAGACGGGCGCACAACCAATCAGTCTGACATGCGGACGGACGGACAGACGGTGTGTCAATCTGTTGGGCGGTGTATATAAAATTATTGCATCAGTCATTCAGTTTGCCAGCGCATAAAAAAATATTAAAAAATGGAACAAAACTGGCAATGATAAAGAGGAAATTTCCATTGAGCGTAGCGCTAGCGTGTGAAAATTAAATAAAAACATCGCATTTTTCCAATTTGCCGTTTTTCCGATTTATTTGATTTTCCAAATGATTTGTTAGTAGCCAACTTCTGTCACCCTCAGTCCCGCCCAGGGCCGTTTGCTGCAAATTTGGTAGAGTTAGTGAACGCTTATTGCTGTTTGCTTTTATAATGTAAAGGCAGCTCTATCTCTTAATACGTTAACCCCCACAATCAGTGCATTCGAGTGCCTTGATCTTAAATCAGGCTTTCGCTACCTGGCATAAGTCATAAGTTGTGACGTGAATATGGCAGCGTGAGAGAAGCAGAAAAAATGCAAACGCTGTAATTTAATTTTATTTATCTCTTTTATACAAATCAATAACCGTTTAGACTTATTCAAAGCTAATTCAGGTAAGTTTAACCGCGTTTTAACGTCGTTTAGTTTTGCGAAAGGAAAGTTAACCAAATTGTTACCGAAATTGATTCACCAATTAAATTATTCGCTATAAAACTCGTTTGAAATTATTTGTCTTCCTTATTGACGGGATATTTTGTTAAAATTGCTTGACCTTTATGAGATATTGATTTAACAGTTTCTTGGCTGAAAAACATTTTTTTCCAAATTACTACATAGGCTTAAAAACTTTGACCTAAAAATAAAAAAAGTTTTATTTTAATGAAAATTCATCTGCATATATTAAAATAATCTTCACCTAAATTAACATATATGTTCTTGTCGTCCTCCAATATTTCTAACATTCAATTTTCGAACCATTAATGAATCAACAGTGTTAAGCTACAGCCTATTTTAAGAGAAATATTCTCACACGACGACATTTTTGAATCTGGGATGAAGAAAAATGTCGAGTGTAGCCCCGTGTAGTGGATGTATATTATGGGTGAAGGACTACTTATTAGCGTAATTCCTTCAATTCATCGGTAGTACGCGTTCTCTTGGTGCAACTCGACAACTGATTTTTCTTTGTCTTTACTGCCTCTCGTGACAGTCCCGAATTTAGTGCAGAGCTAGAATCAATCGGATAGTAATAACTTGCGAACAATTTGATGAAGTACGGATATCATGAAACTTTGACAATTTTCTGACATAACGCTAGAGATTTTTTTGTTTGTGATGTGATTTCTCTTTCAATCCAAATATTTTCTAACCCATGCAGTCTCTCTGTATTCTCATTTCGATTTCTAAAAAAGTATTTTTTGTATAAAGATACGGCTCAGTTCCAATGTGATAATTGCCATTGCTTTTATTTAGTCGCTGTTTACTACTTTTTACACTGACAACTCAATTTTCATTATCATACATTTATTAATTAAAAAAGTGGGGCAATTCAGGCATTCACGCAATCGAACCATATGCTGTTTCTACCCACTTTAGTATAAAAACTACCGTTTTACATACCAACTTTTATGATTATGCATTATTCTTGAAATTTCTGCATAAAGCGAAAATTTTGGAAACTTAAAATATGACATTCCATACATTTGAGTTAAATGCAAGTAAGTACTAGCCTTGCGAACATTGGCCGTTGCTAATTCTAACTACAGTGTATATGATTTCTTTAAATAAGCTTATTTTCACACTTTAAAGTTGACACTGTACTTTTTATTTTCTTTCTTATATTAGGTAATTGATCTATTATTTCCACTTAATAGTTGTGAGTTCTGAGAGTATATAAAGTGATGTATTTACTGTTAAATTATTTAACAAAAATTAACTTCATGGAAATATTTGTTGGTACCTCTGCTTTAGTTCTCATACTTTTTGTTACAACGACAAATTATTAAGTTTTAACCTTGGCCACCAAAAACATTTTTATGGAAAGGAACTCGGAACCTAAAAGCAAAATCTTCTAAAGATGTCAAGTTAGAGGTTAAAAGAAGTCAAACTACAAGTCAAGCGAGTTTAAGCTGTAGATCAAAAGAGGTCAAAATAAATTGAAATTTCTGATAAAATTGTAATCAGTAGCTAAAATGAAAATATCGGTTCACTATATAACAAAATGACTCGTGGTTCTGGTTGACTTTATACTGGACTTTTTACAAAGTAATTTGGTTTTTGGTGCAATTGTAACACGATTTTTTATTATATAAAATATTTTACAAAATTATATATTTTTTCCGTTTTTATCCAAAAGTTGCAATAAAATATTTAATCCTTCCAAAAAATTAGTCCAAATGGTTTTTGACGTCCTGATTTGAGGTGAAGGTAGTAATAGTAATCATCACAATGTGCCAAATCTGGAGAGTATTGTAGATGTGGTAACATCCTATTCCAGCTCAAAAGCTATTGGCGAGTCATTAAACTTGTATGAGGTCTCGCAGTATCCTGGTGGAACACAGCATCTTTTCCATTGATTAATACTGACCTCCTCTGTTTGAGTGCATCATTCAATTTGTCCATATATGTATGTATATAACAGTAAAAGTTAAGTTAAGTTAAAGCGAAAAAATTTATTAAGATCAGCTGCTGTCATTAAGCGAGAATATTTGTGAATCACCCAAAACTCTCCACACAGTGACCAACGAGTTTTTTGATTTAATCGAAGATTTTCAGTAAACTTAAACTTTTTTTAAATGCCGGTAAATTTTTTCGCGACCAGTGGTCATTGTACAAACATTATCTTCTAATAGAAAAGTGATTTTTTAGGTTTCATCTATGGCGAAGACTGCAGCAATTAACTACCTTTTGTTTAAGCGCCAACAGAGTTCGCGTGTAATTTAATTCATTAAAAATAAAATTCACTAATTCTTTAACTTTGTCGATTTTTTTTTAAATTATTACAAATTTCAATTTTTAAATTCTTATGGCTTCATGTGATGGAGAAAGTTTTAGAGAATATTCGTGCCATATTTCAAACAAATCGGTTGACTTGGACTTGGAATATTGTGGTTGTGAAAAAAGTAGTTTTGTGAAAAATGCGCTTAAAGTTAAAACTAAACCCACAAAGTTCAACCTAGTGTCGGTCGACACGGCTATAATTTTGAAAATAAGTTGATGACTTCAGAAATTTTTTTAAGGAAATATTTAATATTCAAAATATCGAATTATGAAAAACGATATTTAATTTTTTTTGAATTTAAAGTTTCTAGACTAGAATGCCAGCTTAATAAATATAAATTTCTGAGTTCATTTAAAATAAATTGAATGCAAGGATTGCTCATGATAATCAAAGAAGGACCCAATATAAGGTACATGTTATTCGCATATTTATGTATGCCTCAAATATAGAAAAAAAATACTTTTGAATAATTTAATATAAAAAAGTATATTTTAAGCTAAATTTGATTGAAATATTTTTGCTGGCTTAAACAAATCGCACGTGCTATTATGGCATTAAAATCTAATACACTTTCAATTAATTTTTAATTGAGATAATGCAATTAATGTAGATAAAGTAATCAAATAGTTGCTCGTGTGTGGCAGTTATTGCAATATAATAAAATCCGTTAATTATCGCAAAAAACGTTAGCTATTTATAGGCATTTCCGATTATGGGTGGCTGCGAGTGTAAGCGGTGGAATGTACCTATATGAATATGGTTTGAGAGTCAAAATATTTACATGCAGCACTTATTGTAATTTGCCTGTGTGCCACAGAAGCAATACAAATTAATTAATCGCCAATTAAAATTAATACTTTAAAGTATTACTGTTTCGTGCGTTTTAATTAGAAGCGATGTTGATTTTTATGTTGATGTGATTTTAAACCATTTCCATCTTTCTAGCATAATATGCAATATATGCTAAGAAGCCCCAATATATGAAAGTGGGCAAAAAGAGCTTACTGCAATAGTATTCTTGTAGTGTACAACAGCGCGCCAGTCGTTCCTCTTTTTCGCTGTTTGGCGCCATTTGGAGATTCCAACTGTAGCCCCTGACGGATACTGCGTCAAATATTCTCATATTTAGAGTTTTGTCGTCCATTCGAGCGACATGACCTAGTCAGCGTAGACTTTGTCTTCTAATTCGTTGAACTATATCAATATATCAATTATATATATTTATGTATAACATATAAAGTTCCATCAAATGCGATATTCGCCGTGGCCAACGCGAAATGGACTATAAATCTTCCGCAGATCCTTTCTCTTGAAAACGTGCGTACCAATGATATCAATGTCATCGGCGTACGCCAGCAGCTGTACACTTTTATAGAAGATTGTACCTTCTTTATGCAGAACTGCAACTCTAATCATTTTCTCCAGGAGTAGGTATGAAGAAATCGAACTATAGGGAGTCGCCTTGTCTGAAACTTCATTTGGTATCAAACGGTGCGGAGAAATTCTTCCCAATCCCGACGAAACATCTGGTATTGCTTAACGTCAGTAGACACAGCTGTATTTGTTTTGCGCGGATAACAATTCATACATAGCGGTACAAAGGCAGCTTCTTTTCGTGCGGTCAAAAGCAGCTTCGAAATCAATGAAGAGGTGGTGCGTGTCAAATCTCTTTTTACGCGTATTTTCCAAGATTTCCAAGACAAGCCTGAAGCCAGACTGATAAGGTCGAATCAGTTTGTTGACGGTGGGCTTTAATCTTGCACACAATACGCTCGATAGAACCTTATACGCGATGTTGAGGGGGTTTATACCACAGTAGTTGCTGTAGATTGTGGTCTGATGCTGATGCATGCTCCTTATTAGTCTTCGCCGCGGTATTTAAATAGCTCGGCCGGCAATCCATCAGTCCCCGCCGATTTGTTGTTCTTCAGACGGATAATTGCTATTCGAATTTTTTCATGGTCGCGCAATGGAAAGTCTGCTCTATCGTCATCGATTGGGGAATTGGGTTTGTCATCTCCTGGTGTTATGCTTTTATTCCCATTCAAGGTGGCTGAAGCAGTGTTCCCTTTGTAATTGCGGTATAATTACATTGAATTTAGAGTGAATAAAAATATGAGTATTTTTTGGTTAAATATATATATTCATATATAGACAGATGGACAAGGTTAAATCAACTCAGCTCGTCGTGCTCATTATTTATATTTATATTTTAAAGGGTCTTCTACGTTTCATTCTACAAATGTCTAATATTAAGGAACATGCGGCTTCAAAATGGTCGGAATGAAAAGAACACGAGTACAACTAAACTATATTAGGGATTAATTTAAATTTACCCTTCATAAAAGCGTATGGAATTTCGCATCTGCAATCAAATTCAATGTTTTGCTTTCAGAACTAAGCCCTTCAAAAATATCCTTTACATTCGAAAATACCATCAGCCGGTGCCAATGTCACATAATTCAGCATTTAAAAAATAAAATTTCTCTTTGCCATAACAATTATTTTAATATTTTATGCGTGATCATGAAGTCAAAGCTGGCAGCATATTAAATGCTCATTACTTAAAAAGCGTGTGAGCACTCACTCACCCCTTTCATGGTCAACCGCGTGGCGATAAGGGTTGGAACACGCACACGAGTGCGCCATTTGATATGCGAAGCACGTGCTGCCGCCACTAATCAAAAGCTCATTAGGCGTGTGGAAATAAATATTAACACAAAAAAAAAACAAACCACTGCAAATAGGCAAAATGTGTTGTAGTGAAAAAACAAAGCGAAAAATAATAAGAATTAGCAAGACTGAAAAAAAAAAATAATTCCTTAAAAGTTACACTGAAAGCACTTGTTGATCAGCAGTTAGTATAGAGTGCAGAGCATACACTCTGTGAAGCCATTTCTAGAAAGCGTGAAACCCTAAACCAGCAAAATTAAATTCGAAGCCGAATTGTAACTTCAAAATGCGAATTATAATTGCGTATATGTAATATGATGAGCGAATTACTCTACAGCACACATACTCATAAACACATTCCCTTTTTAACTTCATTAAAATTGTATTTTTGTGACATTAAAAAGTTTATAATAAACCATTATATTAAAACGAAGCCAAAATCGATTGTGTTCAACGAGGTTACAGGTGAAAGCTAAGCTACTTTTCTCTTTGCAGCTTACCAGCATATATGTATGTGAGAGCATATGAAAAATTACCAAAATTTTAAATGTGGAGTTCAAAAGTCACTCAATATGTGAACAATTTTGTGAAAGAGATTTACAAAGGTGAAAGTTTACTGGGCGAAGGTAAACACAAGTGAGTATAGAGGGTATTACTTAAATATTATAGATGCTTTATGGAGTTGTTTCCTTTTAAATTTATTTTAAAACAAATAAGAAAGAGCTAAATGCGGATGTTACCGAATTTTTTATACTTTCGTAACTTAAAAGGATCAAAACCAGAGAAATATTTGCGGGTGTTGGCAAAAATTTACATTAAAAGAGTGAAGTATATCCCTGATTTCATCGACTTCAGCCAAGAGGATACGCTATTATTAGAAAAAGATTATTTGTTAACTTAATTAAGATTTCCTACATATTGACCGATAGGTGCGGTATAAATTGAGATGAACCCGCATTTCGATTCTGATCATTTTATACACTATATAACTCTATATATATTTCGATCTGTTTAGGGGACACAAGCAACTGTTAGGTGAACAAAACTATTATACTCTAAAGCACATTTAAAAATAAATCTGCAAAATTTGACTTCAGATTTTTTGATTGAAAATACGGGATTTTGTTAATATTAGGTCAAGAAATAGAGAAATAATAAATATTTTAAATTAAAAAAGACAGCATCTTTGGGACATAAGAAGTTGGGTAGGTTTCTGCCAAATTTCGTGGATGAAAAAAAAACACAAAAAATGAGTTATGTCAATTTTTCCCACAAATTTTGAGGTTATGTGCAAAAAGTCTGCACACAAAAGTTATAGCTCTTATCTTTACCTAAATCTCTGTCATACAACTTTTTTCTTTAAAACTCGTAGTTTCCCAAAAATTAAGAACCCTTAAAAACTGAGCAACGTCCCCCCTCTAAAAGTATTCACATGCGAACAGCAACATTTCGTTCACAATATATTAGACAAAACGAAAACGGCAAAGTATTTTTTGATACTCTTGCATTAAAGTATTAAATTCGGAAAGTGTTGTGTTTATGTCACATTCCGCGCTCAACGCTGCAGGACAGCAGCGCAACATGTATTCACCAATGTGTTGGGTTAGCTGCATGCATGGTCCTTTTAGAGTCTCAAACTGTGATACCCAGTTCGTAACTCAGCAGCGCAAGCGCACTATTTCGCTTTAGCTACGCTAGATGGGCGCTGATTGTTGTTGTTCTCATTGCTTTTACTTTTCATTTGGCTTATTTGCTGCACTCACGTCTCGCTCGTTATTCATATTTATTGCACCTTGTTGGCAGCACCGCGGCACCCACATGAAGACTATAAAAAGAGGAAAAAACGACATGCTAACGCCCATACAATATTTGTTGCAAAATATAAGAAAGAAGAGGTGTAGTATGTGCGTGTAAGCAACCTACGAATTAGGCAAGTGGGTTTGTGGTTAAAGTAGTCGCAGCTTGGATGTCTGAGTAAAAGCCTGACGAAATAATTGTTTAATGAAAACGGGTCGGTGTACCTATTGATACAAATAACAGGAAAACGCAGGACGGATGTAAATTTCGGACGACTATATATTACGTCATCAACAGAATTTGATCTTCATGAAATATAGAATATATACACGATACAATATACTATGCCTATTTCTATACCCAAAATTTTTGTATATAAATGACGGACATTCTACCACTTTAAATTTATCTCAGTGCTGTAACACTTTATTTTTGTTTTCTAGAATTATTATAATTGATTTTAAGTCCTAAATTTTAAAAATGCCAGAAAAAAATACTTTTGTCATTCTAACCACTCACAATTTAAAACTCCCTGATACGAACTCAAGTTGATAACTTTGTTGATGTTTTTATATGTAATTTTTTGGCAAGAACTCGATTCTGCTAGCAGAGAAATGGCGAATCGAAGATAGCTATTATTTGAATGCAAACGTGACATGGGTATTATCTATACTTGAGGGGTTACATGGGTTTGCTCGGGTAAAAAACTGTTATTTTTCAAAACTGTTTCTCACATAAGAAATTAAATATTTTATAAGAATTTTTATTGTCACAAACATACACTATCAGCAAAGAGGTTCTGAAATTTTGGGAAAAAAACTTTAAACTCGGCCAATGCGACGCCATTTCGGATAACCCTCGGCATAAAGTTGACAAAAAAAATTAAAATTTCGCGAAATTTTTTTTGTCAAATAGTTGTTATCGTAAAATATCCTTCGACCAGATTTTTAAGTATTGTATCTCAAAGATCTGTGTAAAACTTCATGAAGTAGTTCTCGAGAAACTTGTGAACCGACTTCAAAAACACAGTTTCGAGAAAAACGCGTTTAAGACATCGCTCTTAGCCTATCTAGCCTCGAGCGCAAATGCTGTATAGGGATTAGCTTTACAATTTAGGACAGTATTTATGAATTGCTCTAAAATTTAACAAGACAATAAAAAATTCGATTTTTTTTAAACCCGTAAACCCACTTAACCCTTTAACATTACTCCATTTCGAAAGTGAACTTTAAAATATCAGGTCAACAGGTCCAGTAATTTCAATTGCAAAAACGGTACCATAACTTAGCAGGGTTTGAAAATTTTGAATTTTTTATTATTGAAATTGAATGCTTTACAAAGTGGAAACTTACGATTTTTTTCTGAGCTTTACGTGTAAAAGCTATATACGGCTGAAGGTGGAGGGCCTTCCAGTTACAATTAAGAGCTGATACTTGCAGAGATTTTCTTTGAGGTCTAAGATCTAAGAATATATTTTTCAGTGTAACAAGCGAAAGAGAACCTTTTTTTACCCACCTTAATATATGTCTATTTTTAGCAAGGTGAGTGTCGGTTAAGAGACTGTTAAGACTGATAGAAAGAGGTATAGCCTAATTATTGGATTCCGGCGCTTTTGCTCCTTAGGATTTCGCGCTTTGGCTTTCTCCCAAACGAACACATGAGCGCTCAGGAGAACCACTTTTGAATGAAATATTTGTTGTTTTATTCGTTTATACATTTAATTTTCACTTTGCTTTACAACTATAAACACTGTACTCGCTGATATAGTGGCACCAATATTTTCCATCTGCGATAACGTAAATGTCTACTTCAGCGCATCAGTGGCACTTTGCGGCGTGTAATGTCTACCGCAAATATATGCACATACACATACTCATATACATATAGACGTACACCATTGTGGAGATGCTCTACAGGAAAATTCAACAGCTCGAAACGTAAGACACCAAAGACGTCATTCTCAGCGGCAGAAAATATTTTCCTAAAAACACGACAAGAGAAGCCACTAGCTCTCAGGTACATGCTAGACATGCTAGAGTATTTTAGGCATCCGAAGCTGTTGTGAAATAGACGAAATTTTTCTGCTGCCGAACGAGTTGCTCGTCTGGCTACCTCGGAATTTCCTTGCAGGGCATTGTATGTGATTGTTGCAGCAAAACAGCGTCGCGCCTTTCTGTGCTCTGAGGATGTGCAACGCACTGCGACGAGCCGACATGTCGCGGCTTTTAATGCATTTTTGTGTCATTTTCCGCAACGAAAAACAAACAAATGTAAAATGCCGCACAAATAAACAAACACGAAAGACGCGTTATCCAACAAGAAGTCAAATTTACACAGACGAAGGTAGACCCCACACGCACACACACACACATACACACCCACATACGAATGTGAGTACCGCCACACGAACGATTGAGTACACAACACGAGGTTGTTTGTTTCATTTCCGCGCGTGTCACATTTCATTTGCGCCAACAACAAAAAGGCTGACTAAAGAAAGCAAACAGTGCGTCCAAAGTTGTACACATACACAGGGCATACATACATATGCGCAGCATAAAATGCACTTATGGATGTGGTAGTATAGAGTTCATTTACTTGTGCCACTTCTGCCTTTGCACGAATTAACATAATCCGTCCGTCTTTAGCGTCTCAGTCGCTGCGTTCGCTTGCACGCCTACATGTATGCAACAGTTTTCTCCACTTCAAGTAATTGTCTTTAAAACCTTGAGTAGTTTGAGGCTTTCTCCATTGTAATCAAAACTGCTTGTTTATTTTGTTTAATGGATTTGGGTATATATTAATCTTAATTGTACTGCAGGGATGCAATTGCATTACAGTGATTATAGATGTAATACAAATCAAGTATTGGCAAAAGCTGAAATATGTAGGAAATGTCGAAAACTTTATTGGATTTTCAAGTAAAAATTGCAAAGATTTGGACAAATGATAATTAAAAACAATGTTCATTGTATTAAAATAGAGTTTCAAACCAATTAATTTAGAAATTTCAATGTTGATTTTCCGTCTTGGATGTAAGTCAAAATTTGGTTGGTTGATTTGTTGAAAATGATAATGTATGAATTTATTATTTAGCAGCTTAGTGAAATTGTTAAAATATCCCCTTTCACGCCAATTGATTAATGTCTCTTAAATCCGATCACTTTGGGAGCCGTACAAGATATACCGTCTCAATCTGTTAAACGATAGGCATTCCTAAAGGAAATATTCTAGAGCCTTATCAACCTTCTGACCTGCTCTGAAATCAGCTGAATAGGTTATGGTTGGTTATTACGCCAAATTCATTTACATAGCTTAGAACCCAAGTCCGTTGTGGTATTTGATTTATTCTATATGCTTAATATAACTACAACTTAAGACCCTAACAAATCGACAAAGTGCTTTGAGCCAAACAGAAATTTGTTGAGACGGCTAATGTCAGTTTCGGCTAAGTCTTCTGGTTCATCGAAGGTAAGACCGAGATCTTTCAGCCTCAGTGTGGTAAAGGCCGGACAATGGAGGAGAAAATGATGAGATGTTTCCTCCATACAACTTTGACAGTAAGCATCTGACAAGATTTTTAGCCTTACCGCATGAATGCACACACTCCTACGACTATAGCAAATTGCACTCTGCTCAGAGCAAATAGTTCCGTCCATCTCCTGTGTTCTACTCTAAGTCAAAGGGATGTTGCAGTATACGCCATGTCCGTTGGTTCAGTGATAGAAGAAAAGACGCCAATTGAGATCCAACTCAGTCGCATTTCGATGTGAGGGGAGCAAGGGTGATCCCTCTGGCTAGTCCATCGGACTTGCAATTGTCAGCGATCTGAGAATGAAATGAATGGATTTAATTTGCTGCATTTCATAACAATACCTTTACCACCATCTCAATAGTAGACACTTCTGCCTGTAAAACGCTACACTGAAGGAGATCTTCTTTCTTTCTCCTCTGTCTACTGCAACTTTCTATCCCCGCCTCGACCCATCCGTGAAAAAGCTCGCTGCACCTCTTCTCTAGCGATTTCTCTCCATCCACATATCCGTGGAATTCATGACCCTACAATGTTAATAAATTTCCTTTTGCCCAAAAGCTGAAGCCTTTTGGTCTGTTCGAAGCACTGTCCCTGACCCAAAATTTACTAGGCTACATTCCCTTCCACCGAATTCATATTCAGTGTTACTCAGTTCCTCCTTGCCCAAAATTTGAAACTTTTAAGTATATTCCAAGCACTGGCCTTGACCCAAAATTTACTATGCTGCATTACACATTGAACCTATGAAAGGAAAACTAAAATAGTTCCAGTTACTCTACTCTTCGCTCCCAACAATATTTGTATACCCTTAACAGGGGATATTAAGTTTGCCACAAAGTTTGTATGATCCAGAAGAAAACTCCGGAGGCGCTATAAAATATTCATATACAAATTATTAGCGTGACATGCCAAGGACGTCTATCTGTATATACACGAACTTGTCCCTCAGTTCTTCATTATAAGGACGATATCATCTGTGAACAAATTTTCTAATCGGATCACTATTTCATATAGCTCCTATACAAACTGAGCGAAGCAAATCAAGTTAAAGATCCTTTTATACACGTTTGTGCTGCCTGTGAAGGGGTTTATAGCTTCGGTCCAGCCGAAACTCTAATTTTTTCTTGTTTTATTTATTTTCGGACACTTTTCCTTACATTTTATTCTCAACAATATTTTTTTTTGTTTAAAAACTCTTCGAAATTTTCCCTTACCGCATTCGATAGTTTAAAATTAAGAAAATATTAACTTTCCAATGGCAAAACACAGCTGTTGCAACATTTGGGTACTTTAAGCTTTGCTGCAGCAACAACGTCTAACTTTATCGTCCAGCGTTCGTACGCTTTTTTATGCTTCAATTTACTTATCGTTTATAGTGATTATGCACAAAACGATGACCAAGATGGAGAAAAGTTAAAATCACAACAGCCAAACTATAAGTAAATACACTTTAATTCACTTAACAGCTGTGAGCGAATGTCCTTGTTGCCTGACTACTTGACAGACAAGCTGATTGAATCGCTTGGGAAAGTGAAAGGCAGTGAATGGAAAAAAATTAGACCCACATATACATACATATGTACATAGCATATAACTATACGCAGATGAGTCGGTATTCACAGTTAAAAGCAGGCGTATAAGTAAACGGCTCCTAACTATGTGAGCGATTGCAGGCACATTTGACTCGCAGACAGCGAACGACTGCCGAGTGTCTTTTAACTATGTGCGGCATCGCATTTTTCAACTATTTTTCTCTCTTTTCTTTAGCAATTTCGTCAACAATATTCCACAAACTGCACTTTATTGCGCTGATTTTTGGTTTGTAGATGCTGTCGCTTGCCTTTTGGGCACATTTTTCATTTGCACCGCTTTGAATAATGCCCTCACTCCGTTGAGATTTACAAATGTAGAAATGTGGGTAGTACAAGTAAATGTTCTATATACACCGGAAAGCTTAAACATACAAGTATATTTAAAATAGTTGGCGTGCTTTTTGTTGTAGTGGGTCATTATTATCGCCATCCGCTCTAAGTTGCCGCCAAAAGTCGAATTAAATGATTTTCCCCAACATTGAGTAACGCTGACAGCGCCTGACAGCGTCCAAAGCCGGTAGCTTATTCAACAGGCCATGACCGTATTTACTTACCTCGAAGTAGTGGCGTTGACGGTGGCGCTGCTCGCCGTGTGTGCGACTGTGTGTGAGTTGATCTGTCGGTTGGCTTTGATAATCTAACTTCGCTATGCTGCGCTTTAGTGAATAAATGCAAATGAAGCAGTGGATGGCGTAAATGAAGGCATGACAGTTGTCGCTTTTAAATAGACCACGTCGATGTCTGAGAGCAGTCTCGTGCACACTTCTAGCATTCCGCTACACAGACTCGTGGGAATGTGCTGCTATACAACTAAATATGTACATCATTAGTCAGCATTGACACGCCCGTCACTCGACTTGGCAGCCATCGAGCAGCACAAACGCTTCCATATACATACATATATTGTACATGTGATATGGAAGTGTCTACAAATGTACATGCATAGCGGGAAAGCGTATCGAAATTGTTTCCTCTCATTTGACTTCCTTTCAGCTCTTCACTGAGCACTTTCACTTGGGTTGGCCACTTGTGTGCCTTGCTGACTTGCTGCCATGCAGATTAAATCGTTTTAGTTCAGTTAACACATTCCGACGCGCTGTGTGGAGCCATTCTCGTAACGTTATTCGCTTAGAAATTTGCTGCTTCGACTTTTGCATTTTACTTTAGTAACCTCTATCCCTATTCAAATAATTGACGTGGGGTTCATCATCACAAGTCAGTTCGTGGTGGCTAAATGCACACAAGGATAAATAACAAACAGGCGAGTGTTTAAAATCTAACGTTATTTGATTGCCGATTTCAACAAAGCAGTGGAGATCTGTCTGTTTTCGCGTGTATTTATTCACAAATTTTTACTGTTAAAGAAGTAGTGGGTCTATAACTATACTCGGTCTGTTAGAGTGGGTTCAACTTGCCTAAGATTTCATTGTTCCAATACTTCGAACATGTGTGGGGAGTCTTTGTGAGTCTACTCATTATTTGTCATCCATAGAGAGCGTAAGTTATATTAGTTAGGACGATTTTACATGTCAGTCGCTTTTACATCAGATTGTGACTTGTGATGAAAAATGGATTCAAGGCAACAACCCTAAAATCAAAAAATCATATGTCAGCTAACCAGTCAAATCAATGGTAAAGCCGTATACCAATGATGCCAAGGTATTGCTCTGTATTTGGTGGAATCAGAAAGGTGAACGGCGTGCCTATACATCCCCCACCTCAAATGTTTATCGTTTGTTGATAACGGAGCCACAAACCAATGTGGATGGTTTCGCCTCTTTAACCTTTCTTAACTGATGCCCACTTAAAAACTTCCTGTTTGTTGTTCCTCTCCTTACATTTACCCCAACACTCCACTCTAGCTCACATTCCAAGCAATCCTTTTCTGCCTTTTGCTTAGCTAGCCATTGGAAATCGAGCTGTTTTCCCGGCGTAACCGATATTGTTTGCTTTGGTAAACAGCGAATGTGCTTCAATCCCGTTTTTGTTTACCTTTTCCGGCAGACATAAATATTTATCAGCGTCGATCTTGGTTGGCAATTGTACACACTCCGCTCGAGAATATGCGATTGACTGGTTAAAGGAATAAGTATGGTGCATATTATACCTAAATAAAAAAGGATAGAAATGCACTGCAAAAAATTTCTTAGAAGCCTTCGAAAAAGCTTCAGCTTTTCTTTGACATGTAAAAATCGGTCTCTAGAACTATGAGCTCTTTTAGAGTCACATCCAAACCAGTTATGTTTACCCTGAATGGGATATATTAACTTTACTGCCACTTAATTTTTATCACCTAGAAAAAACCTCGGACACTTTATAAATCATAAATATAAATGTCCAGCTTGACGAGTCGAGTCGATCTGCATATACGAGATTTAGTCTTTTAATTGTTGAGATATAGGTCTGATATGCGCACGTCTTTTTCTCTTCCAAAAGCTGCTGACTTGCCGATATCACTTATATCAGACCACCAAAGCATATAGCATCATACAAACTGAACGATCGGAATCAAATCCTTGTATTGAAAACCTTTGTTTTTTGTTAACATATCGCCACGAAATTTTACGTGGATTTTTAATCAAGATAATGGTACAATATTTGAACATATTATTCGAATCGGACGACTATAGCGTATAGCTGTCATACAAACTGACCGAACAAAATCAAGATAAAGTTACTTTTATACCCTTTTTTACAAAATATACTTTTGAAGGGTATTATAGCTTCGGTACAACAAAAGTTAAAGTTTTTACTTTTTTTATATTAATTAAGGCCCATAATTTCGTTACTGTTAAATGTTTATAATTAAATTCAAACTATCGTGTTTCTTAAAATATGCTTCAGTTCAAATTTTTTAATCCGTTATACTTTTATTTTATTTTCCATGTCCGCCGTTGGCTTTTTAACATTTCGATAAATAAGTTAAGCCCCTAACCGAAAGCCGCAAAAATGGCCACCAACAACCGGCTTAAATATTTCGCATATAAATTTTGCATCATTTGACTTTCAATTTATGTGCTCACAACTAAACATACAAACAGCACCAAGATATTTGTAATATACCGTTATGTACACACTAGGCTTTACGTATGGCATCCACTCACTTGAAAATGTCTTGATTTAAGTTGTTTTATTTATACGAACGATTTAGCAAAGTCAATACACACACTGTCATGTATACATATATAATTGCGTAGTCAAAGTAAATACCTAAACACACAAACAAATAACCACAGCCACTTGTACAGCCAACGGCCGACCAACTAACAACGCCTATAGATGCTTCGCAAAGCACAAAGTATACACAAATATACATATGCAGAGGCACCGAGACACATATATATATATATATGTACATAAACGGCTAAGCAGCAGTATCGCTTAGGCGTGCGGTTGTTTTGGAAATTCCAAACTGGTTTTTGAGGTCTTCAGTTCACCCACACAAACAATCCCTATCCTTGGCTCTGTGCTAAATTCCGTTTTACCTCTTTCAATTTAAAATAAGCATTTCATCATAAATGCAATGAGGCGCACGATGCCGTACAACCGCACACAACCAGCCGGCCCGGCTTGGTTACGTATACGCCGTGCAGGCACCAGGCGCACACTAAACCGCATACACTTGTCTGCCAATAGCTCCACACCAACGTACTTGAGTGGCTATGTATGTGTGTGTGTGCATTGGCGTGTGGTCGTTTCATTGGTTTTGCCATTTGATATGGGTTCATTGAGTAAATATTATGTAGGGATTTTATTATTTTGCCCCGATCAGTTGAAATTTATGCCGAAGCATTTTAAACTCTTCAACTGCCGGTAGGCTATAAGTGTTTGTGTGTGTGCACACGTATTGGTTTGGAGATGTCGACCATAGATAAGAATGCAATACATGTTTATGTGGTATTTAGATTTTCACATATTTCTTTTGTTGTTCGTACTGTCCTCCTCTTCAATATTATTGCCCGATCTTCGTTGCTTTTGTTGTGGTAGACAGCAGCGCAGTTTGAAACAGAACGGCTTTATTTATTATGCTCACTTAAGCATTTTAAGCAGAACACTAATCGGCTGTAATAATTTTGCAAGCAATATTTTCACTCCTTTCTCTGCAATGGACTGCTTGTGAGGTTAAACACACCAACCTTGCGAGAGTTTTGAGTAGGGTTACTACCCGTTTGAAGGTCAGCCTCAACACAGATTATTATGGCTTAAAAGTGTATTTATTTTCTGTTTGTACATTTTCGGTGATTATCAATGATTGACATAATATCATGCAGGCCATTTTTCCGACTATTAGATCAAAGAGGTCAATGAGTGTATGAAATGAAGTGACACTGTGATAAAACTGAGTTCAAAATTTGGCAAATTTAGGTTTAAACAATTAGCAACGTAATTCGAAGGAATAGTAAAAAGGATCACGTAAAAAGAATGTTTGAAAGAACGACATTCCACGAAACGTCACCGAAACGGATCCGGATTTTAACTCTCATCCCGGCAACATTATTTCAAATTACTTCAGGTATGTTTTCTGTCGCTACAACAATAGCAACAACTATCTGAAAATACGTACCAAAAGAAATAAACTTACGAAAACGAACGTAACTGCTGACGTAGGCAAGGACCAAATTCGGGTGCAACCGAACATTATATGCTCACAACATGCATTATTCGACGAAAGGGTGAAAGGATTACAATAATGTTTGATATTTTATTAACATATATTTTAGGTTGTAGACCCACTTAGTCTCGTTACTATACTTTGCTTCATATCCGAGATATTGGAATTAAAATCAGCTTGGTTAACTGCAATGAGATGTGTATATCGTCACCTATGGTAAATTCGGCTGTGTTTAACTCTGCGAGTTGTTATTCAGGCTGTCAATTTGGTAAAATAACAATCAGGTGATAAATTTTAATCATTAAAAAAATACAAAATGAAGAACAGAAGAAAGCCTGTCGCTAATCAAGTATTTAGCCGGCTGTGAGAAAGGCAAAAACTGGATTTTCAGTTATGATTTTAATCTACTAAATTAATTTATCTGTGCGAAAAGGCCATAACGTCAGCTAGAATTAACATTATATGTAAAATTTTGGAAGCTGGAGTACTTTATGAACCCCTTTTACACATTTTTAACATTAAACTAAAGTGTATCCAATATTGTACGCTCACTGGGTTTCGCTAAGATAAATTACATATTGACTGATATATTCGGTAAAACGGCAACCGGTAGTTTGAAGTCATTATAATGGGTATATAGGGTATAGTAGAATTGTTAGCCCAATTTTATTCATTTTTGACACAAACGCACATTATTGTCAGAAAAATATAATCTCGAAAATAGCAACATTCACTATGGTTAATGGGAAAACTCAACCCCTAACATTACCATATATCATATGATTAAGTTACAAGCGTAAGTAATCGAATCATTACTTCATTGCAACAATACGCAGATCTTCGATTTGTCGAAATCTGCAGCAACTGTATCCGTCCGCTGCTTCAAAAGCTTAAGACTAAAAGCTTCAGCGTTTTAAGTTATAAAGTTAAAATTTTACCGTCAAAGCTTGTTAAAATAGATAACCGCCACAAAAAGCAACCCTGGGCTACCTAGCTACGTAAGTGCACAGAAGTGCACCGAAAGTGCAAAAATTGCAGTCGTTGATTGCACTTCGCTTATCAACCAGGTTACAGCGCTAGTAAAACCACTAGTATACGCACACTCATAGGTGTCTACTTACAAGACGCATATGAGTGTGTGCTAAAAGTGACAGCACACACACACCCAAGTGCCAGCGCACATTATGTCCGCGTGTGTTACTCTTGGCTGTGGTGTTTGTTGCAACACTAGTTGGCCATATGTGGCTTTGAATGCACTCAAAAATTGGTGTAAAGACACAAGTATCGGCTTTCGTTTCAAAATTTTAACCCCATTTTGTTCACTGCTTCTTAAAGAGCTAGTAAAAAATCGAGTTTACGATAGCAATGACAGAGAAAGTTATAAAAGCAAAAGGAAAAAAATTACGGTATATTAGTTTGTCGGGTACTTCTTTCAAAAACTATTTTATGAAATTTAAGTTTCAAATTCTTTAATCGGATTTAGATGCAAATGTTGTCATTGTATGAATATTAAAGATATTCTGCGGCTACAAATAGAAAGAACCAGTTTCTTGTATTTTAATCCATTATTCACTATCACTATAGCAAATAGCTGCCATGCAAACTGAACGACCGAAATAAAGTGCTTGTATGCAAATTTTTTCCTTTGGCCAGATATCTTCACCAAATTTGGCAAAGGCTATTTTTCAAGACAGGGGTTCAATCTCCGAAGAAATCGTTCAGATCCGACCACTATAGCATATAGCTGCCATACAAACTGAACGATCCATGTAAGCTCTTTTGTATTGGTGAAGGATATTTTGGGTTCAGTGCAACAGAATTTGACACTTTTTTTTTGTTTTTTATTTATTTTCCATATAAAGGAATAAAAATTTCTGTACAATGAAGTGAACCGAAATAATTTCAAATTTTTAGAGACTACGAAAATATCGTTAAAAATGGAAAAACAATTGGTTAAGTTTTAGCTCTCTTGGTATCGTTCTTTTACATTTTACATGTGTACATATATAGTTTTTTCACCATCAGAAAGTAGATATTTCAACGAATATAAAGTTACTGATTTTTTAAAAATCTGATGACATTTTTGATATTTTAAAGGGCGAATTTTTGATTAAAAACTACGGGTTTTTCGTTATTAGAACAAAATAAGTAGAAAAATGTATATTTTAAATAAAAATATACAGTGTGCCTGGGATAAAAGAAGATAAATTAACACCAAATTTGGTGAAAAAATGTTTGTAAAAGATAATAATAAAATAACTAATATGTTAGTTACTTCAAATTTTTACATACATTTTAAGTTTAAGCAAAAAAAGTTCATTTACGAAATGTATAGAACTTTTCATTATTTTACCTTTAATGTTTGCAGTTAATCTTACTTTGAGTTGCGTTTTTATCATTTTCAAAAAGCTGCCGCTTTAGTCTTGTTAATATAATTTTATGCTAGGTCGACACGTACAATAGTTGTTGGAGATCAAAATCCAAATCTTAAATCGTAACAGATAACTTTGACAATTTTTTGCTTTTTTCACCAAACAATAACTCAAAGTCATAATTTAAAAGTTTTTATTCGGCACACTCCAATATGTAACCTATAGCGGTACATATACACATTACACACATATACATATATTTCATCATTTACATAATGCCATTTCTCACACAAGTACCTACCGATTCAAATTTAAATTACCGTTTAATAAATACACTGAAATTCAAGTACAAAGGCGCGTCTCCGCTTCATAAATTCATTACAATATTTAAGCTCGCTTGAATGCCACGCAATTTATTAGGAAATTAAGCTTACACAAACAGCCTCAGAGCAACGTTACTTTCAGCATTGGAAATGAGAAGTGGGAAGTTTGAGTGTATCAACAGATTAAACCTAAATTTATGAATTCAACAATATGTTAGTTGGGCCAAGTGCTTGAAGACAGTAAAAAGCTATTCTATGAAGAGTATTTTAAATGATAATTTATTGAAAGAGGATAAATAAAGTGAATGAAAGAAATGTTTGCAATTCGCCAAGCTCAAACTTGGAATTGCTAATTTCAATTAAGAATTACTTGCGCAACTTTTCTTGCATTTGTACATCGCCGTCAGTGCATGTCGCTCATAAATTTGGTTCGCTGCTTTCAGCTTTCACTGCGCGACTACATTTTGCTAATTCCCAATTTGTTTTTCGTTGCTTGGCAATATTAAAATTATCCTTTAACTCCGTTTTATTGCCGGCTGTGCCGCCGAAATTCGCCCGCTCGGTTGCTGGTGCGCCCGCATATCTGCCGCGACTTGCTAGCCTGTCTCTGTTTATGATAACCTATTGGCAATTTCATTTACATAATACTCCCGCAAAGCAAATAATATTTGCAAATTTCGCCTCATTGAATTGATTTCCTAAGTAACGATTTGATTTCCATGCCTTCTTGCTGAATCACTGGCGGATGAGCGTATGTGTGTGTTTGTTTTCCGTTTAATGTATCCAAGAGAGACTCTCATCTTGAGCTTACATATACCCACATGCATATGTAGCATATAATGTGTAGCCGCTTAGAGTGCCTCAGTCACATAGCTGTTTTCAAGGGTGATTTTTTTTCCTTACGAAATGCTGCGAACAAGTGTGTCGGTTTATATCTCCTTCATAAGTGCAGGAGTCGTTGTGTCAACGCGAATGTCAATTTGGTGTTTCCCCCAGTTCCAGCACAGGGAACAAAAACTTCGCCACCACCACCGTTAACGGTAATGTTCAACCATATACAGTCCAGAAAAATGATGTGGGGGTATGGCATAGAGTTCGTATGCATTATCTATGGGTCTATGTGTGCGGGAGTATATTTTAAGATTGCTTTGTGTATACATATACAGTATGTCTATGCACAGTAATATACATATGTACATGTAAATATCTTTCAGTAAGCTTAAGCTTCAATATATGAAAAAATTGCTTTAATTTTTACTTTTCGCTGTATGTTCATATAAATAATATATACATATACATATATGTTAATATATATGCATTTGCTTTCAACACACTTTTCTGTGTATGGCGTACTTATTTATTGATCGCTTGCTGAAAGCGAATAATTTGGTCACTGTCGTATGAGTTTAAGCGTGCATAAATTTGGTTGTCTACGATTTCGTTAAAGATACCGAACATTTTGTTATCACTTCCCATATATTTTTAATATTGAAGAAGAAATCTACTTCTAAGAAAAGTAAAAACAGTGAAAATGTGAGATAAAAGTGCCATATTCAATTATGCAGTGTAGAAGAAGAAAAAATGCTGTCATAAGTACTGAATCAAAGATAAAAATTTCGAATTCGAGAAGACCGAAGGCCGCACAGAGTTGATACTACCAAGTGCCTTTGTACGGTATTTTAGCAATTCCAACCTCTAAATTTAACCAGAATATTTGCCAATATTTGTTTTTAATTTCGAATCATCTTACCCTTGGTTGGTTTTATAGGATTCATAGTCAGCAAGTGAGTTTTAATTACGGTTCAAATACTACTGTGATAAAAAAGAAAAATGAACATGATTTTTATAAATGTAAATTCTTTATTTATTCTTCGGAATTAATTTTATCTCTTTCAAAGTGATCGCAGTCCGATATAACGCAATTTTACCAACACTTTAAACAATCCTCGAAATACTTTGAATATTACTTTTTTGAGAATAATATTCCGACCTTCTTTGATTCTTTTTTTTTCTTCTCAGTCGTGCGGGAACACCAACCGCATTGGCTTTTTGAGTTTGCTGAATAGCCAAAAGTCGACCGGCGCCAAATCAAGCGAATACGGTGGCTGTGGAACGATAAGAGTCTAGGTTTTGGCAAAAAGTTGCTAGAACCGAAGCAATGTGAGATGGTGGATTATTGTTATGAAGACACAAATCGAGACTTGATGCGATTGAGATACAAAACTTAGTTCCTAATATTTTGGGCTGAGACAAATGATATTCCAACTCTATCAGCAAAGTCGCTAATTGTAAATAAATGGGTATCAAGCACAAAATCTTTGATTTTTTGGACGTAGTTCTCGTGGGCAGAGATTGATGGTCGTCCTGAGCGCGATTCGTCATTAAGACATTGTCGGCCCGCTTTGGGTGCCGTTCTGTTAGAACCACATATTGTTCAAAGCCATATCATCCAATTCGGGCCAAAACTATTCGGTTATTACTGAGAGGTAGCGTAGCACTTTCCCTTCATCACGGATGAAGAACAACCCATAAACCGCACCAAATCGTAAATTTTTCGGCATCAAATGGTGACTCATGGAGTACGTGTGGATTGCTGCCTGACCAATAACGCATATTTTGCTTATTGACGAAGCCATTCCGTCAGAAATGCGCTTTATCGCGGAAAATAATTTTTTGGTAAAAAACCACATCAATTTGAAGTTGTTCCTCAGCTCAATTCACGAGCGTTCGACGATTTTGGTGGACAATCGGTTTCAGTTCTTGCGTCAATTTGGTGTTGTAAGGACGAAGGCCAAGATTTTTCGCAAAGTTCGCCACAACGATGTTACAGAGATTCCTAACGCTTGAGAACGACGTGTGAGGGACTGATTTGGGTCTTCCTTAATTAATGTGCTAGCGGCAGCAATATTCTCGATACTATAGGCACTGGGACTGTGGATTCAAATTTTTCCACTGGACCCTAAGTTGTTGATCTGGCAGGACGATTATGACTACCATCAATTGAACGTAGCGCTTTTAAAGTAGAGAGGAGTAAGTTTTTATAATTTCGACTCGTTGTTGGTCGGTACATCTTTTCACGATAAAACCTTACTGAAGAGAAATGTCAAAAGAACGAGAAAAAATATGGCTGTCGTTTGCTGTTCGTATCGATCTACTTTTGTAGCGTTCCTGTTATAAGTTTTGCAATAACACACTGGGATATCGAAAAAGATTTTCTGTGTACCAGTAAAAAACACATTATCCAAGTTATACGTATGTATGTATGTGTAGTGGTGATAGAAAAGAAATCTTAAAAAATCCCTAAAAAATAGGCCGTCACATGAGAGGATCCCCCTAACAGGTTAAGATATTTTTACCGTTTTTCATGGATGATTATTTTCTTTTGAAAAAATATAATTATAAATAGGGAACCTCATAGTTTTGTGAAAAATGTGCTGCTATATAAAAAGGTACGCTTTTATGAGCTATTCATCGTCAAATATCATATATATCCATTTTGTATATCTTTCACAGTCGTTTTTCTTAACCCACCCTAATGCATACGCATGTATGTTTGTACGGGTGCGCTCAGTTTTCCCGCTGCTGAACTTGTGCAAGTAATTTTATTGATTTTCAGTACATTTGATTTCCTTCAATTGCATTGCACTGCGGCTCCGACCACATGTCGACAGCATGTCAAATTGCTTCCAATGAATTTCTAGATTAATGTCAAACATTGCTGCACAGATTTCCGCAAATATTACAAAACTATTTTCGTTCCACGGCATTAAATTACAACTCCCGCACATATATGTAAATATTAGTAATATGTGTGTGTGTATGTATGTATGTACGTTTTAGTTCTACGAATAATTTAAGTAGTGTGTGTAACTTTTGGTTGCTTGTGTAGCGGTGGATGTGGGTGAACCCTCCCCCCGCGTCCTTAAATGACTTTTCAAGCGCATAAATCAAGTGCATTGGTGCCCTTGGCCATCGTGCCTGTTTTTTGTTGTTGCTGTTTAATCGTAAGCATAAAATCAAATAAAAATTCACGCATTTCCAAAACAATTCGAGCTCAAAGGATAGTGTGTTTCGGCGATTACCCTCCAATAGAGGGTGCACATTAAACCAATACAAAATATGTGTGCGTGTGTGTATTTGTATATGTTTGAACGTAAGTATGCGTCTGCATTGATTTTTCCTTTCAACGTACATTGCCTCCTCCCTTATTCGGCTTTTGTTTACGGCACACCAACAACAAATATTTTATCTTATTGTAATCGCAAAAACAACAATAAATAAGTACGCGTGAAGCAGCATCGAGACCTAAAAGAGCACAGCGCATTGCGCGCAAACTTTTCCGCCTTTTTGGCGCCACAGAAAGTTTTTTCGGTGTTGAAAAACAAGAAATGAAAAAAAAAAAACCTTCCAACAGTGGCCAAAAAAGCATCGTGCTCGCGCTCGCGCTCGGCCTAAGTGATAAATTTAGCCAGCTTTGCAGCGTTTCTCGTCAGCCATGCTTATTCTTTTATCGCTGACTAATGTGACATTAAATGGATTTTCGCCACACTTCTGCACAGTTTTGGTGCGCAATTGGTTAGTGCAATTAAATTAAATGTATGCAGCTATTAAAGCTTAAATTTTAAAGTAAAAAATGGTAGAAAGTTTTGGGTGTGAAGCACGTCAATGCTAGACTCGTACTAAAATATCTGAAGTTTTCGAAAAAAAAACGGAGGAATATGTAGAAGTCGCAAAAGTGATGCTAGACAACGTAGGTGAGAGTTGTACAGTCATTAAACACATTATTACTGGAGACAAGGCGTGGGTATATGAGTATGATGCCGAACAATCTAGTATATGGCTTTTCAAAAATTAGCCGGAAACGAAACATTAAAACTCACAGAAGGCACTGAAGACCATCTCATCCGAGGCTCTTTATAAGTGTGTGAATTAAGTATTAGAAAAATACGTCAAAATGCTCTTGAGACACAGTGCATTGTCCTGATGAAAAAGGATTTTTTCACGAATTTTTTTCTTCAACTGGTCCAAAATGTCGCAATAATATTCAGAATCATTTGTTTTACCAGTTTGCAAGTAATGCACAAACAAAATTTCTTTTGCATCCCAAAACACTGATGCCATAACCTTCTTGATCGATTTCCGGACACACACTCGTTTCGAAGCCGAACAACCAGGTTCACACCATTCTTTAGTCTCTTGTTTTGATTCAGGATCATGGTGATACACCCAACTCTCATTCATAGTGACGAATCGAGGCACAAAATCCTCTTTATACTTTTTAAAACGTTGCTGAGAAAGTCGCTTTCGAATGTGTTTCTGTTCCGATGTTAGCGAATGCGGTACCCATTGCATACACAGATTTCTAAAACTCAAAATTTCACTCAAAATATGGCTCATCCTACCTAATGAGATGTGTAGAGCCTCTACTAAATCTCTCTCAGTCAATCGACGATCTTCCAAAACCATATCCTTTATTTTGACTATGATGCCTGGTGTTGATGCGCTTTTTGGACGTCCTTCACGTGGGTCGTCTTCAAAGCTTGTACGACCACGTTTAAATTCAGCAGCCCATCTTTCTACTATTCTCATTGTAGATGAAAAATCATTATAAACTTTTAACATTCGTTCGTGAATTTCTTTTGGTGCTACACCCTCCAAAAATAAGAATTTTATCACTGCATGATATTAAATTTTTGTAAAAAATACTTTGACTAGGCGACACTAAATGGCTTGTTTGAAAGTTTCGAGAAAACGCGTTTAAAATTTTGGGAACGTATTTTATGGTAGTAAGTAAAAACATTCTTAAAAATACGCTCGCATGTTCCAAAATAATTGCCGGATCAACTTCAAGTTTTCGGAGAATATTGTAAATATAACTACATTTGGTATATACATATGCAAAAGAAAAATTAGAAATTTTTTAATTTCTCAAAATTTAGCAACACCTTCATATACATTAGTGCTATAGAAGAGTTCACTTTTGAACTTAAATTTAGCTTTACTGAGCGTCAGAATAATTCACTCAAATGAAAAATAATTCACTCATATGAGAAATATTTCGCAAATATTTTGGAATTGCTTAATTTGTATCTCTCCATTCGTAAGCAAATTTTTGAATACATTTTAACAATGCATAACCAGTAAATAGAAGCATTTTTCTCTTTCATTATAATCTGTGGTACGGCTTTTATATATGAACAAACCCGAGCTCAGTTGTTTGAAAAATATTTACTGGAAATAGTTGCTACACACCCATGCATTCATTTGTAATTCTCGACAATTCTAAAATAGCCATTCTTATAATGAACCATTTCATTGACAATGCAAGCCTTACGTCCGTATAGTTCCAGTTTATTTAGACATTGTGGTTTGATTTATTTATCCCAGCCTATCGCCGGCGATTGATGTTGAACGTGGCGCCCACCCGTTTTGCCACTTGACTGAGTTTAGCATTTCTTTCGAGTTTTTCTGTTAAATTTCTAAATGTTTCTCATCATTTATGTTTTGCTTTGTACTCTCTACACTCTACTTTTCGTTTACTTTCATTTTCCATGGTATTATATTCACTTGAAATTTATTATCCTGCATTTACAATGCAATGCAAAATGCAACAAACAACAACAATTGCCAGTTATTTGAATCACAGATGCTCAAACGCACACAATGGCCCATAGAATTTCCGTTACAGAGATATATTTGCAGGCAGTATTTTATTGGATTTACTTGCATTGAGTCGTGCAACCCCCCACCGCTCACTTTCACTCGACACACAATCACTGCACAATATTGACTGGCTGTCATTTCTACGGTGACACGGCAGTGCGGGTTGTTTTGTTTCAAATTGTTGTCATTGCAAATGCAACGTCTGTTGTTGTTATTGTTGTTGTTGTTTGTTAGTGATTTTATTAAGTTGTATTGGCTCAATTCGATATTTCGCAGAAATCCAATGACTTTGATCTAATTTCGTTGAACTGAAATGCTTTTAGCATTTCGCAAAACTAAATTGTGGCTTAAAGTCGAAGTTGTTATGCCCTCACTTGTCACTGTATTAGTGGGATTATTTACGTATAAGTAATGAAGTATTTGCAACGAAGTGAATTGCCAAACTATGCAGTTGTATTCCAGATTCGATAGGTAGGAAATTCTTTAATCAAAATAGCTTTTGTTTGTGCTTAACTTTTAGGATGGAATGTGGATTATTTTTATGAAATATTCACACAAGTAAGGGATTTTTCAATTATACGAGTAGTGATTTATTAAAAAAAATACACACACATATGTATACTGCCTGTTCAGGAAATTAAAATATTTCTTAGTCAAAGTGAAGTATACCATCGTTCAAATGACCTCCATGACCAAAAACTAAACCAGTTTCAAATTTTTTTATAAGAATGGCACCATTGAACGTGACTATTGATTTACTTCTAAACATTGAAAACATTCTGGTTTATTGCTTAAGACTAAGACTAATGAATTCAAATAACTCTACATGAAGTTATCTAATGGTGTTAAATCACAACTTCTTTCAGACCATCCAATGTCACAATTTCTTGCTATAATCGAACCTCCGAACCTTCCTCTCAATAACTCGGTTATTATACGTGCTGTGTGGCACGTAGCACCGTCTTGTTGGAACCAGATGTTGCCAAAATCATCTTTTCTGATTACGATCATAAAAAGTTGGTTATCATTGATCTTAACCGCTTTCCTTTGACAGTAACCGTGTCACCAGCTTCATTTCGAAAGGAATGCGGACCGATGATTCTACCAGACCAAAAATTAAACCAAACCGTCAAATTAAGTAAATGTTAGGGTTGTTCACGAATTACTTGTGGATTTTCTTCGCACCAGAATCAAGAGTTTTGTTTATTTATGGTACCACTCAGCTGAAAGTGAGTCTTATAGGAGAAGATGAGTTTCTTAAAAAAGGTTTATCGTTTTCAAAATGCCCCAAGGCAAAATCTGCAAATTCACGACGTTTACGGTGGTCCAATGACTTCAGTTCTTGAGGGAGAATAATTTTATAAGAAAGCAAAACCAAATATTTTCTGAAAATCCGCCAGCTTGTGGTTTCAGACAGAACGTCTTGGAATCGACAAATCGCGGTCTTCAGCAATACATGGCCGGCACGGCAGCAATATTTTCATTACTTTGAGCGGTTCTTTGTCTTATTGATTATTCTTAATTTTTAGTACTAAAATATCATTTTTAGGTAAAAAAATATTTCTCCAACGCCCAGTTCAAAACTTATTCCGAAATAGATGCCACATGAATAAAGACTTCTTTCAAAATACGAAAACTAAAGACTCTTCGATTAATTGTCATATCAGACAGTATCTCACCCACTCTTTCGCAGCGCTACTTTCGAGAATTGAAATGTTTGGAAAACCCCACTTCTGTAAGCAAATATTTGGTATTTTTTGCATGTACGACACTATGTCTGGCTTAATTACACGAACGCTAGAAAATTCTGCGAAACTTTTAATTAGTTAATTTAGAAGAAATCGACACATTGGTCATTAGAGGGGGAACTTCATATGTGTATATGGTATGTAAGCGAGTGTGTCGGATGCGTGCAAACTAATATGTAAGTGTGTGTCTCTTGTTAAGTATGTGCCACGCAGAGTTCACCCGCTGAGAAGTTGTCCCAACACACTTTCCTGTCGTTAATTTACCTTGGTTAGGCATGTTTGCCGGGACAGTTGACGGTGGTTGAGTCTCAGTTTGTCAAATAGTTTTATTAAATTGCCAAAGTGCGAAATACTGTCATGGGTATGAACGTCACTCGCAAGTTCAATGTATAACGACTTAATTGGATAGGTTTCGGAGGGTGGAAATAACATAGTACAAGACAAGAACATATAAATGCCTTTGAATAGGTTGTTAAGGGCGGCAAAGTGTTCAAAGGTCATTAATTACATATATACATATGTATGTAAGCGTAGGCAATTGATTTCGAAGATATGAGTTCATTTGTAAAAATTTTTGAATAAAGTTTAGGTGTAATCGGCTACCAAACCTTAAAAGATTTTTCTCGAAATGGTGCTTTTTAGTCGATGAGGAAAATTTCACTAAAACGGCTGAACAGATTGATTTGAAATCTTTACATGACTTTTTAAGATATAAGTGCATATTTTCGGGAATTAGATTAGGAATAAACTTTCTGCTAATAATTTCGATTTTTTAAACCACTCTAAGCGTAAAGTTTTTTCAGAGTAAAGATTTTTTTTGGAAATCATTTTTTTGGAAACCATAAATTTGTCAAAAATCAAAATTTTGACTAGTTTAATTACTTATTTGGTTCTGGAATTTGGGATAATTTTAGGCAGAAAATCTTTCTCATCACCAGACAGGAGATGTTATGCAGGCTTCTTAGTACAAAGAAAAGTTTGAGTTGGGCAGAATCGGACTACTCTCATGTCCACAAATCGCCATTAACCGAAAACCTATAACCATATATATATATGCCATAACTAAGCACTAAATTAAGATATAAACCCCATCTTTGGCACATGGATTCGCAGTAGCCTGGAGCACCTGTACGAAAAAAATGTTGAAAAAGTGGGTGTGGCCCTGCCCTTTAAGTTTAATAAGTTTAATGTATATATCTCCTAAACGACTTAAGCTACATCGACCAAATTCGCTCAACACGAATATTATAAGAACTTCTACCAATATTGTGAAAATGGACGAAATAAGATGAAAGCTAAAAGCGGGATAAATCAATAACCAAATACGACTGAGACATTAAATTTTACCACCGAGATGACATCAGAAAGTTTTATGAGAGCCGGTGTGTAAAATAACGAAGGGAGTGGCATCGCCCACTTTTTGGTAAAATCCCATATCTCGAGACCCGTCTGACCGATTTCGACAAAATTTGGATTCTTGTATTTTTTCATATTTCTATGTCACGCTGTGAAAATGAGCGAAATTGGACAATAACCACGCCTACTTCCCATATAGCACAACTTTAAATTCCACTTCATTCGTTCAGTTTCCAGTACACAAATCAAGAAGCAATAATTATAATGGGATAAAAATTTGCACTAATAATGTCTTTAATATGTGCCACCTTATGATCAAAAATTATTTAAATCCAATAAAAACTGTTCAAGCCCCTAGGTCCCGAATATTTAGACCCCGCTACCTACAGTTGACTTTTGATTGAAATCGGTGGTCAATGTTTGACATATATAACTGAGATTAAGGGATACTCCTTCTCTTGTAATGGTATGCCTGTATGTCAAAAACGGGTCGAATCGGACCATTACTTCTCTTAGCACATATTTAAAATAAAGATTTTCAAACTTCCGGGTGACTTTGAACCACATATATCGCCCAATATGTGAGTTATCCCAATGAAAATAACTCTCTTATTTTGTGTTTTATTCATATGAGTGTATCTTTGTGCCCAAAATAGATCAATTTGAGCGAAAACTTGGCCTAGCCCTAAAATAACTAATATCAGGATTTTCGAACATCCGGCTGGCTTTACTCTATATGATTGGTTTTATACCTTAAAGTATTTTCCTGGTTTTGATTCTTGCCAGTTAGAAGAGTATAAAATGTTCGGTTGCACCCGACCTTTGCCTTTCCTTACTTGTTTAATTTAATTTTCTATTTCTAAAATGGCAAAATATCAATATAGCGTGTTATAAACATACTTGAAATCGCTGAAAAATTACTTGAAATAATGAGAAATAATGTACTGCATCATCAGCCAGTCCCAAAATTTAAGTAATGTGATTGCATGAAGTCGGCTTAGAATTGCCTCCACATTCATTGCTTACTCCAAATATCTCCCCATTGAAGTTTCCTTGTTCTTAAAATAGAACTCTAAAGAATACCAGCTAGATAAAAATTTTGCAAAAATGCAGAGATAACGGCAAAGGCTGAGGCATATTCTGCAGAACAAGACAAGTTTTGCTCCCAAATTCTATGGGAAAGATAGAACATAGCTATATATATTAACGAGGCATCAGACCGATACCAACTACGTTGGTTAATAGAGACAAATATTGCTAAAAAATATATCTATACATTACATGAAATTATCAGTCAAGTTGATGATATATTTTATTTAGTCACCTATAATTACCCTTTTTAAACGAAACCGAACTAAGTACCTTTTCAAAATTGAAATTTCAGAGTAACTTAAAAACTTCTATGTCGAAGCAAACATGTGACTTGTTATACAAAATATCTTATTAAATATATTTAAGAGTAAGTTCGTCTTAATCGTTACACCTGCTTTGACATGCTTCCTAGAATCTATAAGATTCGCAGAAGCAGCATGCATATGTCTGGCATTCTGCACTGCAGCACATGAATGGCACGCTCTTGTATATTGCATATGTGTGTGTGCATTTACAACAATACAAAAAGCACAAATAGCGTGGAAATAGTAGAAATGCACCTGCCGTGTTAAATCTCTGGCATTCCATTCATTCTTCGCTTTGGCTTATTACTTTTTTCTCTTCTACATACTTTCCCGTTTCTCTGACTCTCCTGCAGCAACGTCTGCGGCTTCTGCTTCATTGACCAGTGTGCTCGTAGTCCAATACAATCGATGCCAGCGCTGTTCAACCTGTGTTCCAATGTTGTGAGCACCGAGTAAATGAGATTGCCAATCGATTGCACAGTTGGAATAAAATACTCAACGAATGCACAAATAATAAAAGCTCACCAAACACAAAAGGATTACAAGCCCTGTACAATGGCATAAAATTATATGAAAGCGCACGGAATTTTTTGGTGTTGTTTTGCCCGTGCGCAGACATGCGGAGCAGCTTTTATGTGGGGGAATTCTCCAAATGAAATGAAATTATTATGTGCTGTGAGTGAATCAAAGGTAAGGAGCGGCGCTTTATTGCTGCTGACTGATTGGCCGGATGATTGTGCAAAGTGAATGGAGCTTGCATTCGGAAGCCTTTTATGAAATACTATTTACTTTATTTAATTTGTGTAAATTTCGTACAATAATGAACTGCTCAAGCAGCTTAGACTTAGCTGTCAAGCAATTTCATTTATTTCAATATGCTGAGTTTAGCAAAGAAAAAGCAACACTGAGCTGAATTTTCTAAATGATCTCAAATGCTGGCAGCAGACAGTTTACATGCAAATATCGTGCGGAAGAAACGGCGAAGCGAAGCTGTTGTAGAATTATTTAATTTCCGTTCACCGCACACTAAACCTTTAATGCTGTTTAGGACTTTATTAAATTTTTTGCTTAAATAAAATATTGCTCATAATGTGTTTATGTTTTGCATAAAAGAAATTTGAATAACTGCTTTAATAAAATGGAAGATTACATGCTAGAATTGCAGATGCTTTTGTTGCTAATCCTAGGCTAACGCTAAAGTAGTCACTGTTGTTTTTGTAGTAATAATTTATTCATTTAACAGCAAGTGCCGATTTAGAATATTTGCGAAAAAGATTTCACAAGTATTAACCGGCTTTAAATTTGCATAATTGAAGATGAAAATATTTTATATTTTGAATTATATTATATAATTATACTTTTAGAAAGAAGATATGGTCGATATTATATTGGGTAGTCGAACTAGTCTTTTCGTATTCCTAATAAAACTTCAACTTAATTTTTTTATATTTATAATAATAAATAAATAAACAAATATGTGGCATTTTGGTCGATCAATGTTTGCCATTTTTCTGCTAGAGACATTATTCGATCAGTGTAAAACTTTCATCAGGGAAAATCGAAATTTCGAAATTTCCAGAACGGGTGGAACTGAACATTTTATATTCTTGCAACTTACATGGATGAAAGCTGTGGAATCACTATCCATATTTTAATTGAGGGCATAGCTTTATAGGGGTATTGTGGTCTAGACGTCTAAATCTTAGACATAAAGTTAAGATAAAAAATTTAACAAGAATTAACAAGTGTGGGTTGCATTAAAACATTGCTCCCTAATTGGCATTATTTCAACCCTAGTAGTGATCTGAAACAAATAAATTGAAAAAATTCTTCGTTAGTAAAACTGTCGCTATCCGATTGATCTTAGCCAAAGAAAAATATTCAGTAATTGGTTTCGACTTGAAAAAAAATTTAAATGTGTTTAAATTATTTTAAATTTTCAGTTTCACAAATTAGCAGATATCGAATAAATATTTCGCCACAGGAGCTGAGGTCTACGGATTCGGTATCAGGGGGCTATTAGTACTGTTACGTTGGAATGACAGAATAATTTAATTTAATAAATTTGGTTGAAGTTGGCCGAGCAGCTCCGAAAAAAATTTTTGCTAATATAAAACTTTTCTGTAGAACTTCGGATACAACATTTGGTTCCCTGACGCTTTTATTTATTGAGTTATTGCACTTGTACAAAGTTTCAGACACTATCTTTTTTTACTAAAGTTACAGCTTGTATAGGCAGATTGACGGATGGACAGATCTTCGGAATTTAACTCGTATCGCCTTCCTAATCATCTATATACAAATAAACAAATGAGCAAATAAAATTACTAATGTCGATTCTTACAAAAAATGTGTATTTATTTTGGGAGATATACTCTATTATATAAAACAACAAAAGAGTAAAAAAATTTAATCAGTTTTTATAATAAGCGTACATAAATTCTTTTGTACAGCACTTGCTCAATTTTGATGCAATGTAATTTTTACCGCTTTAATATTTAGTATAGCCTCCTTTGGCCACAATCACAGCTTCAATCCGCTGGGGAACGCTATTTACTAAATCTTCATACTCTTTTTTGATGATGGAGCTCCGTGCTTCTACACATTTAGTAAATAATTCCGCCTTTGTTTCCGGTGGACTGGCATAATTGTATATCCCTTTTTTTTAAACAGACCACAGAGATGCCAAGAGATTCCACACTTTTAATTCGTTGACTTCTAAGATACTCCATAGATTTTTTAGATTTACGCTTGGGGTAAACGATTTTGCTACTGTTCAAACCCAATTTTTCTAACGCTGAAAAGTGGCCTTGCGTTAATAAGTCAATATATATATTTGCATCTATATTTTCTTCGATTAAAACTAGGCCCCAATACCACTTTTGCGAAAGTCATGCAGAGACTTGTTCTCCGTAAGTCCTCTTCAGTTTTTTTTTGAATCTCAGTACCTGATTTTACCCGAGGTCATGTTAAACGGATCGTCAACCAGATCCATGTTTTTGTACCGTAATTTTATGAAAATTTGCAATATTTTTCACTGATCTAAACGAAATTTCAGCTAAATTTGCAACTTGCCGATATGAGAATCCTTCATTCAACCATTGAAACACAGCTTTTTTAAAATAGTCAGCAATATTCCTAATTAAAAAAAATTAGTGAGTGTTTGGTCTGCTGAGAAAATTTAAGACTTTCTAAAAAGCCATGCCATGATAAAAAATATTAAATTACGAAATGTAATCTGAAGTGTACATACATAGAATTTTGGCAGACCAAAAGTAAAAGTATCAGAAAGCTACAAAGTCTATGCTTGAAAAATACACTTTGAAAATAATTTCAATGTATGCTCAGTTGAGAAACTCTGTAACACATTGATTACTTTCCCAACATCCGCTATTTATTAAAATAAAATATATCACACAAAATAGTTTTACTCAATTTTTTCTCAGAAGTAAAGATCCCAAGCACTCATACATCATGAGTTACTTTTCATTATTATTCCGGGCGTATACGCTATATCTCATCTTGAGGAAACCTTTCACTTACCAACATATATGCATGCAAATTTTCACTTATCTGCTATTGACCAAGCGTATCTCGATTATTTACACACACACGCACACAACATATTTGCACTTGGCTCACTACGTGCCAATAAATAATTCAAGCTTCGCATTGCACGAAACCTAAACAGTAAGGTGAGAAATTAATAAATTCGTTCACGCATAGCATATTCCTGGGCAAAGGAGAAAAGTCAACAAAGCTTTTGTGCGAGCTATTTTGCATTTTCGTACACTCCAAGCAATTTAAATTCAAAGTTAATCAAAAAACACAATGCTGTCGAAAAAGACCAAACTAATAAAAACTACACCCTGTTGGGGAATACAACGGCTAATGTGAGCGCCAGCAAACAAAACCACAAGTGCATGCTCAGCTTTGTGCGTATATGTGTGTGTGCATGTGAGTGTTTGCTTCATTGTGCTTGATTTTATTATTCATTGGTTAGCCAACAAATATTTGGAAGCTCATCTGCCATTCAACTTCAAACCTCAGTACAAGTATATATGTATATATAAATATATATTAGTATGTGTGTGTGCGTGTTTGGCATGCAAATATTTATATTATGTTTGTGTAAATTTTCGCTTTTTGCAGCTTAGCGGTGGCAGGCACATCTGTTCAGCTAAAAAGGTTCTTTTCTTCCCATCTCCGAAGCAAGCTTCGAGCTTGTTTATTGAGTTTCTTTAGATTGTTAAATCATTTCTTCAACTTTTTCAAGACACGTGTGTATGTGTGTATGCATGATTGTGCATGTGTATTTACTTAGGTCCGCCATTGACGCGCTTTTGTTGAGCGCCATTGAAGCACGTTGGCTTACGCTTTTCAATGCTTGCGAAAGGCAGCAGGAAGGGAATGAGCGAGCAGCACGGCGCATACAGCATACCAACTGGAGTGTGTATAATTTTACAATAAGGATTTTGGCTGTCGCTTTGTCCTTGCAAAATGGTCTCAACCACAAACAAAGCGCCAAAGTCCTATTAACAAAAGAATTGCCAACATTTATTGTGCATGTCGTGGGTGCATTTCGTTGTGTAGGTCTGAGCGCGTGATAGCTTGCGGTTCATTGCTAATAATGCCGATGACAATGGGTGTCGCTGTCTCTGCCGCTCGCTGCGTGTGCACATCGGTCAATAGTTTAGTGGGTTGACTTAGGCGGGGTGCGCTTCATTGGCTGCTAATAAATGATGAGTAGCGAGAATGCTGGGCGCTTGTAGAAAATCATAATGACTTCGTTTTTACACGCTCTGATTATACATATTTCCATGGTGTATTCCTTCGCAAAAAACCTACTTTATCATTCTATGTTCGCAATAATTGCCAGTGGCAAGAACGGTGTTTTAACTAGAAAATGTTTGAAGCATTAAAGATAGGCCATTTCCTTAAAAAATTTAAGATCCACACTCTAAAATAAATGTTATTTAATATGAATTAAGCAGATTAGCTATAGGAGATAGGACAAGCTATTTGGGACTAATTTTAGACAGGAAGCTTTCATGGATACCAAACTTGGACGCCAGGATGACGATTATGGCTTACAGTACTCCTATATTGGTATGGTGGCCAATAAAGGAAAAGAAAAATGCGCCAAAACGTATGAAAGGTATGCAAAGAGCAGCTAATATCTATTGGATTTCTTAAGATAACGCCAAGTCAGACAGTAAACGTCATTCTACACTTACTGCCAACAGGCTTGTTTTGGAAGCAACTGGCATCGAAGTCAGCACTTAAACTGAGCTAATCGCCCATATGGGTTGCCAGAAAAAAATTTCCCTTACTACCCAACATCGCGAAATTTTCGAAATCCTTTCGAATTGAATTTAAACTGGGTCCTTAATTTTGGTTATCCTTCCAAAGAAGAAAAGGAGCGAGGTGGACAAGGCCGCAGGGATAAGCATCTATACGGACGGGTTTAAACTAGATAATCTAGTGTGAGCTGATGTCTTTACATCAATGCCAAAGTAGATATCAAAACCGTCTTTCGTCTGGTAGACCACTGCAGTATCTTCCAAGCGAAGAACACAGCAGTTAAAGTTCAAGAAAGTCTTCTTGTTCTGACCAGATGTGTGGCTACAAAAAGGAATATATTTAAATATCCAGTTAGTCAAGTGACTTTGAAATCACTAACGTCTCATGAGGTTTCATCGAAGAAAGAGAAACAATGCATTGAGCTCTTACTGTATCTAACATCCTATTTCACGATAAACCTGCTCGTTTTTCGGAAAAACCTTTTGGTTACACCGCAGTGTTATTTCTGTTAACTGTTGATCTAACTGTGGAAACGCTGAACCTATCAGAACACGCACGACCCTGCAATTAGACTCCGATAAAGGGGGACGACTCTAGCTACTTGTAGACATTTAAGCAATAAACTTGTTATATGTAAGTATAGCTGAGTCCTAGTGGAGTCAATCTCTTTCTTGCTCAACAAACAGACAAACCGGGCATGATAGGAATATGTACTGTACATGCCGACTTTTAAAAGTGAAAAAGAATAGCACCGCTACTAAAGTTCTTATTAGATTACTGTCTATTTGGCAGACATGTCAGTCGACTGGGAATAGTAGAAGCAGTCAAGGAGTAGAAGGCGAAGTTACTCCAGAACATCTTCTATGCGTATGCAAGGCTTTATATTGGAAAAATATCGCAACTATCGTTCGAGGGTTCCTTGGCAGTACCTCAGAAGTTACACCTATAAAACGTCTTGTATTGATGAACTTAGTCAGGAGCATAGGCTGATTCAGAGAAAATATAATAGAGTGAAAGGATTACAGTCCCGGTAGTATCACAATGGATCTAATAAAGGGCTATTTACATCGTTAAAGAGGTGCTCTATCTGCCAAACTAATATAAATTAACTGTCTATCGCTACTACCGCAAGACAAGCTGAAAGGTATGTAACGTTTCTGTAAGATTGAGTGACCGCATCGAGGGAAAGTGATCGAATTAGTTGATATTGAACATACTAAAATTGTAGACCGATATCCCGAATAGTTTTTGAGTTTAAAACAGTGACGTTTTATCTGACCAATGATAAAGTTTGGGTTTAAACCAACACTTTTTCGAAAACGTTAATTTTTAATTATTGAAATTTTTTTTATTTTTTTAGAACGAATTCGCTAATGCTTAGCTGTCACACTAGATGTGCCCCTTAAAGATGTCAACGGAACACGGTGATAGCACACCGTATAGGTCCCTTAAGCCTTTTTTTGTTCCTTTCAGACCACACAAAAATGCCCGCTGTAAAAAATTGAGCAGCGATAAAGAACTGTATCGCTCTCGATAGCAACTATAATACAATATTGAATTTTATTAACAACCAAATATACTCGTATATATGATCTTCTCAGCACTCCTGTCAAATAAGTTCATTTGCAATTTAATATAATACCACTTTTCAAATCAATTTTAAATATTAAATTGCATGTGAAAAGTAAATGCTTTGTATGCATGTTGCCAGAAACAAGTAACATCCAATATTTAGTAGACTCGTGTTAGTTTTTGACCTTTAATTTACTCTCCCTTTTTAGCGTCGCTCCTCTGCATGCAAACATACCCATTTCCTGCAATCTTCAAATGACTTAGCTTACTTTCTGTTTCGCTTTAGTAACTTTGGCTCGAAAATCTTAGCACGTCTTCATCTTAAGCCGAAAAGTTTCACCTGTGTCGCCAATGAACACGAGTTTTTTCCACTACCGTCCATTGCCATGTGGCAGCGTTTGGGTCAACACTTTGGACCAACGCGTCCATGTGCCCATTGAAATGTAATGATGGACAAATTAGCAAAAAGGGAATTCCGAAAAACGAGCATCCCTCTGTTGCGCATGTAATCTCTGTTACGATATTTATTTATCTAAAGCACGCACACACGTACAATAATATTGACAATATTGACTTGCAGGGTGATATTGTGTAAGGATTACCAGCAAAGTCGAAGTCTTCCATAAGCCAAGTTTATTAATGCCGCTTTATGCTACATAATTCGTGCAACACTCTAATACTAGCTGGATAAATATTTTCATAGAGTCACAAATGCTGTGGTAGAAACTATACAATGGCACTTATATTGCAATAGGTATTCTAACCTCAATTGTGAGTTTGGACTCTTACAAAAAATTATTTTAATAACTTTTGCGTGTGAAAGTGAGGTAAAAAATTTCAAAATTTTTTGAATACAAAAAATTAATTATAGTCTAGAAGCAAGCATTTCAGGAAATTTTTGAAGTGTTGTAAAAAAAGCAATTAATATTTTTGCCATACATTTTTTGTTAGTGATTAACTAATGTTACAAGATTACAGAAACAAAAAAATGAAATTTCAAAAACTAGCTGCTGATGAATTAGGAGTAGCAGAAAACAACGATTTCACCCCCCTTAAGCAATCTGAAACTAAGCAATGTTATAATAATCTAGAATTATGTCCCAATGTCTGGTTTTACTGAAAAGTAAAACAACAAAAAATGGGGACTGGATGAAAAAAACAAAAAAAAATGAAAACTATTTTTGTAACACTTTTAGAATTTCTAAACTAGTAAAAATATAATTATAATTAGTTCCAGGCATAGATAAGTCAATAAAAAAAGATGCTTCAAAAAATGTTAAGCAAATCGATCCAATAGAATCTGAAAAATGTGGATATCATTTTGAAAAATACAGCAAGTCCGGGTCAGCTTTTTCGAAAAGTGCTCTTGCATTCATCTGCTGGAACAACTTCATTGAGTTTATAAAGAAGACTTTCTAAAACTCCGAAAATAATTCGAATTTTGAAAAATGCTCTTGTCATATGTCTACTTGGATAGTTAAACTTTTACTAGTTTAAAAAAAATTAATTGAATTGGTCCAGCAGAACCTGAGAAATCGTGGATATCGTATTGAAAAAGACAGCATTTTTTTAAAAAAGATGTCCAAGATCCTTTTGTGGGCATACGCCTGAATAGTAAAAACTTTGAAAATAAAAAATGCAATTTTTTTTAATTTCTAAACTATAATAACCCATTAATGGGTTACTATTTTCAGTTATAGGTATCCAAAAACAAGTAGGCTTAGCCTCCATTCATTGATTTGTCTGTCCCTGCAATATCTTTGCACTATCGAATATTTATAGCGCACAAATCTACAACTAGATTCTCATATTAGTAGAACGGTCACATCAGGTGGGCTTTGTTTCTTGCGGTAAGCCACAGCTGGCAAATAAATAGGCAATTTCATTATTGAATGCAGCGCTCGGTAAATTTATGAAACAAATTGAAATCTGTACAGGGATATTTATAAATAAGTAATGACAATAAATATAGAATCTTAGTAGATAGATATACATATAGATAAAATAATTGAGGTTTTGCACAGTGACTTCTGCAATTATTTTAGTAGCATAGAGAACTAATACTAAACACGAGGATTATATGACAGAAAGAACAGACATAACGTAAATACAGGGACAATGACGTGTTGCTGGTGTTCCCTCCGCTTTCGGCATATTGACTGCGAATGCTTGCTTTGCGACCAGCAAGTTTTTAACAAAAGCAGGTTATTGAAATTCTTCAAGTACTATGCTTATACTGTTTTAAATAAACAGTTATTCTTGCTATCGGCTGGCTATTTTCACTTGCGGCTGCGCTGCCGGCATACAATGTATGGGAAATACAAATGGGCTGATGCAATAGTGAAAAAATCGACGGAAGTTTATTTAAGGACGGTAAGGGCATTTAAGCCAAGGCGTAATATCCGGACTTTATTTTATGTGTGTAACATTGGTAGGAAATGCTGGCAGGTAGTGGGGTCGGTAACAATGTACATAAGTGAAAGTGAGCAAAATGTGCCACACACGCACACACATATACAATGCATATGCAGGTTTTATACCTCAGCAAATAGCTAAAGTGTTTGTACGCCGTTGATCAACGCAGCGCTCTCGGTGGGGGCGCAACATAATAAAAATTCGCATCAAGCGCCAAACTACCCTCATATATCCCCATACGCATAAACATATAGGTATTTATGGCTGAATATATGCACATTTATGGATGCCTGCACACTACAAGCACACGCAAACACGCAAATGCACATACACATGCAAATGTGCGGCTGAACGGGCGCTTGCATTCAGGCTGATGGCAGAATTGTAAGCTTTTTATGCGCTTGTCGTACACGCGCTGTTGATGGAGTAAAAATTGCGTTGATTTAAGCGCTTACAATGCCTCTTACACACACACACGCACACAGCGAACACCTGACTATGGCTGTGCGGCGGGGAATGGGCGTTTTATGAAAAAGGCACGTTGTGTTGAGACTAACAATGTCAAGCACAAATATATAAGCAACAGCATGCATAATAACAACGCGCTGCCACTACAACAGCGTCAAGTATACATACATACATATTCCATTTTCTGTTATAGCTATGCATGTATATACGATTATGTGTGTTCGCTTCCGCAGTCATCTGCTTGTATGTTTATACCTTATATGGTTGACACTTGCCCGCCATTGTTTGTTTATGCCATAACCTCAAACACTTTTGACGCATATATGTAACAACAACAACATTACGGCATGCATTTACATGAGCTTACGCTTCGACGTTCATTCATTTCCTGGAGCGCGTTTTAATAAGTTTTTCTCTGGTGTGATGCTCATTGTCACCGGTGTACTTTCGCCAGCACTGGCGCCCCTGTTTGGTGGCAGTCGAGCAACAACTCAAATACTCCAGCCAAATACAATATTAAATGGCGCAAAGAATGGCTTGATTTATTCAGCACTTTTTAAAATATCTTTGTGATGCTGGTTATTAGAGCCATGACTGTATTTTAGATACTTTACTTGGGGAGAATCAAGCGCGCTGCTCGAAGTCGAGTTGTCAAATTTATTGCACATATACAAGTATATACGAGTATATAAATATACATATGTACTCGTATATGCATAACTGTGGTTCTACGTCGGTAAACACCTTTCGGTTGGTATGTGGCTCGCCTGCTCCGTTCGGGCGTGCTGCTGCAGTCTGTCCGACATTTATGTGACAGCAATTTCATATGTTGCTTTTGCTATTTTGCTTTGCTGCAAATTAAAGCAAAATGTTGACGATGATTTATTATGGTTCATGCTCTGCTCGTATTATTCATGCGCAGTTGAATTTTTCGGAAAATAATATATATTTACACATACGAGTACTATTATGTTTTGCATGTAGATCGGTCTATGATACGGATGTAAGGAAAGATATGAAGATGTATGGAAAAAATTTATTAAGAAAGAATCCGACGTGTTTTTCACACTTAATATCTTAAATGGCCTTAAAATGGTTTCCCCGGAGCAGTCGCTTAAGTTTGCTGAATAGTCAGAAGTTACACGGAACTAAATCAGGCGGATACGGTGGTTGTGGCAAGAGATTGGTTGCAAAATTGGCGAAAAACTCACGAAGAATCAATGCAGTATGCCACGGAGCATTATCGTGGTGCAAAAACCAAAAGTTATCGGCGCATAATTCCAGTCTATAACTACTCACAAACGACGCATAACACTCAAGAACAACTACTTGTTGACAGTTTGGCCGATCGGAAGCAATTCAGAGTGCACCACAGCTCGATAATCGAAGAAAACTGCCAACTAAATCTTTATTCCCTGATTTGACGTGTTTTTTTCGGCTTCTGCTCATCTTTTCCACGATATTTCGCCGATTGATTGTCTGTTGCCGGGTCGTGAGCATAGATCCGAGTTTTGTAATAACACGTTTCATGACATGCTGGTAGTTGAAACATTATTTCACAGACGTAACGCTGTTTTTTGAAAAAAATTAGTGATTTTGGAGCCAATCATACTTTCGCCAAATGATCTTTCAAAATGGTTTTTATTGATCTTTTCGATAGTCCAACGATGCCAGTAAGATCTCTGACTATTAATCGTCGATTCTCAAGCGCTATTTTCTTTATTTTATTGACGTGTTGATCATCAGTTGATTTTGATGACCGTCCTGAGCGTGGTTTGTAGTTAATGCGTTCTTACCAGTGACAAACAATTATCAACGTCTACTTCCCAAATAAAAAAAAAATTAATTCCATCTTATGTTTTCACTTTCCAATATACCAATCGGATAAAATTTTGAATGGTAATAATACCTTCGAGGTGTGCCACCTTATGACCAAAAATTTTTAAAATCGGACTACAATTGTTCTAGTCCCCACATGACGAATATATGGAACACAATTTCCATACGGAACTTTTTATCGAAATTGCTGTTTAGTATGTAAGCTATATAATAGTATGTATTTAGGTCAAAAGTGGACTGATATCATGTTTCTCTAATAACATTGCATTTTTCTGTCTAAAATGGAAAAAAATCGGACGAAAACTTGGCTTAGAACTCTTATAACTATGTATAGGGTATACGAGTATATTGGATATACCACAGTTTAATGCCGAAAATATGTGAAATTGATTTACTTTCGTAATTCTAACAAATCTTATGCCGAATATGTCAGTCAATGTATAAGGTATATATTTACATATAAAAAATTTTAAAATATGAGAGTAAGGTCGAAAATTCGTGCAATAAAATGTGGAGGAACCTTTTTAGAGTCACTGCAGATCGCAAACATTTAAATTTTTTTTAATTTTTTCTTTAACATTATTCAAGTATGTATAAATATACGTTAAAATTTAAAAACAATTGATGTAGTAGTTCCTTTTTAAATTCCCAAAGTAGCCTTTTTTTGGCTGTCACACTATACCGCTTAGAAAACGCCTTGCAAGCATTGCTGTTAATTGTATGAACTTCAAATAAATGGAAAGTAGCACAAACAACAACCTTGAATTATGCGTTTCCACAAAGCCTTTGCACCACTTTCGCTGCGCCAAAATTAACCAGCGATAAATAAAAATCACGCAATGCAGAGCAGCAAAGGAAGAAGCGATGGTTGTGGTCAACATTTTGTATTTCTCTTATGAGGTTTTTATTGCCATTGCTTTTTCTTAATATTTAATGAAATTGCGTTCTTTAAAGTGTTTTATGACTCTTTTTTTCATTGCTATGTCCAAGGCGTGGAACAAACATGTGTAGCCTTAAGCGTACAAATTCTCAAGACTGTATCTCTGAAACTATTACTCGGATCCAACTTGAAAATGTAGGAAAATATTCTAGAGAGCTTAATAAGATAATAATAATATTTGATTTTTGAAACCCGTAAACCCATGTAACGTCTTAATACAACACCTCAGGTTTCGACACCTGAAGGTACGAATGAAGCGTTCTGAATGCATGTTTTGTAGACACTTCTATCAGATTTGCAAAAGTGCTTTGACAAAAATGTAATCAAAGATTTTAACGAAGAATCTTTTTAAAAACAATAAAGCGATTTTCGATGATTAAAACTTGTTTTTTTCTTTAGTCCCGAAATATTAGAGGCCACAGTTGACGTCGAAAAACCATACCAGCGATATCTCTTGTATTTTAACCCGTATATTTTTAATTTCTCCAACAAATTGAAAACATTTAACTTAAATGTGTGGTTTGCAAGGCATTTGCAAAAAAAAAAACTTTAAATAGTAGTCAGTAATTTTTTTGAAGCCACGCGTCTTTAAATTAAACAATATAAAACATAGCGTTTGTGTGAAATCCTCTTGTTTATCTTTATAGCCGCAGTATTGTCTGCTATGCCATTTAATTTTGGCCACCAACTTGAAAGCGTTGTTCGGCAAACCACCGCCGGTGATATTTATTTTTATGAAGCGTCTAACGCACATTTCAAAAAGACATACAAAAATGTAATAAAAACTGCAGCGCTTTAAAGTAAAACGAGATAAAGAAAACAGTGAAGAAAGTGAAGCCAAAACGACGCCATAACAAAGAAACCGAAATTAATAAAGAAGGAAGAACAGCGAGCAAAGCCACGGACATTCAGTGCTGAAGTCGTATTGCGCCCACAATTGTTTATACTGGAGTTTTTTACTTTAATATTTTAAATTTACTTATTCTTTGTCTGAATTAAGAATACACTTTTCCGGATACGTTTCTTTCATTTAACAATTTAATTAAAAGCAAACATAAAGCGCGCAAGAAGAACCGAAATAATTAAGCTACGAAGCGAAGTGGTCTGGCGAGCGAATAATGCTTCACTGCAGGCACGCAGACTCTAATTGCTGGCGACGAAGGTCAGACCAAGTGCTGTTTATTTTGGCATTAAATGCCACCTGTGGCTTTGTTATGGTTTTGTGTTTTTCGTTTTCACTGTGAATTGAAATTCGTGCTTTAAGAAGCAACAGGAATCTTTGTAATTCTAAAATGTGGAAAAGTGGGAAGATATGACACGTTTCTAAACATAAACAGAGGTCCTTTCGCTGCCAAAATGATTACGTATTTCAACGCCCTCCTACGAACCTTAGACTGAGTATATACGCGAAGTCTTTTGTCGCGCATTATCGGGAAGTTTTCTTTTGGCGTTGCCAATTACTTTCACTAGAGCGACACGAATCTGCGAAACAATTGTTTTCATTCACTTTTATGTCACACTCCAAAATTCTATTGCTCTCTACTACAATAGAGATATGCCATGTCTGTGTGTTACAAATAGGTTGAATCGGGTCCATACTCTTCTAAGTGCCTATATACATAGTATGAAGATTTTCGAACTTCCGGGTGACTTTATACCGAATATATCCGCAAATACGTGAGTTATATTGCTGTAGTAGTGAGAGCCCGTAACTTTTAAACCGTTGTATTTTCGTCGTCCCTCTGTGAACGACAAAATTCTTCCTATGTGAACCGGCACTTATGAAGCTACTAGCACAAAACAGGCTGTTTTAAGTATTTGGCTTAATTACAATTTCAGGAATAGAAAATCCTTGTTGCAACAAGTAAAAGAAGACAAATTTGGTAAAATGCTTTTATTTTGAAGGAAGTAATAATATCAGTTGTTAGTTTTTTTAGATCTGGTAAATTATAGTGAAGATGTCAAATTTGCTGGAAGAGACCCACAACTTTAACATATATAAAAGCAAAAAAGCACTTAGCAGAATTAGATGCCAGCTAGAAGAGGCATTAACCGAATTCTTATGCTCTTACTATCCCAAATGTTTAGAAAAATTTTTAAGAAGACACATTCGATCGCAACATTATTTCCAAACATAATAGAAATTCCTATGCCAAGCGATGAAACGAATCTGCATAGCCACCCCTATTAGTCATGGAACAAGAGCTATTGGCGACAGCAAAAAAAAAACAAAAACAACAAACCACCTAGTGTAGAAGGAATAGCTAACAGAACTCTGAAGGAAAGTCTAAAATATAATACGAAACCCTTTAGAGTTAGCAATTCTGGAGACGACGATTCATCAGAGAGATAATACGGCCTTATAGAAATAGGGATCCACTATTGACGCACTACGAAAAGTATTCGATACTGCGAAATGTGCTGTAAGTGACAAAGCTCTGGATGATACACAGGCCCTTGAATACCTCATAATCGTTATAATAGTTATTTTGAAAAAAGACGGCTGATCTTTGATACTTTGAAACGACTATCTCGTTGTATGATGCAGTGGCAAGAAGACAGTAACCAGCAGATGTGAAACTAATAGCATATTCGGACGATCTTAGCGTGGTAGCAGGGGTTAAATAACTGCATAGATGACCTAAGAATCAAATGCAATGAGTGCGTAGACCACATGTCTACGCCAATGGTTGTCTTCCGTGAGTTTGGTGCTGGCTGAGCAGAAAATAAAAGTTTTGCTTATAAGCACTGGAGAGTTGGAGGAACGAATAGTTCTCACCAGAGGGAAGTGCGAGAATAATTCACAGCCACAACTCAAGTACCAAGCGGACACCAAATAAAATATCTAACGCCTTATCAAGCATAATGACAGAGGCTGCATACGTTTCATGGGACCAATTTTAATCGCAAAAGCTATGAGCTCAGTAATATTGTAAGTGACTCAAAAATGGATATAGGCTCTAGACATCAAATCTTGTGCAATATCAATAACACCAGTGAACAGATTTTCTGCAATAAGTAAATGAGTCTTTCCATATCAACCAACGCTGCTGAAGTATTAGCCAGTATGCCACCTATTGAGAAGTAAAAAGAAGAGCTCGAGCGATTACATCAGCGATCAGCGCCTAAAACAGTATAGACAAAGACAGAGTAGAGGAACAAGAACACCAAAATGTGTTAGTATCCTCATTTAAGGACGCTGGATCCAAGGATTGATATCGGACATCGAACCTTTGATAGGCAGGCGACATGGGGACCTAGGACCTAGGTACTTAGTAGACATTGGTGCTTTAAATTTCACAATGATATTAGTCTGAACTGTCCTACGTGTACAGAGTATATAGAATACTGTGAACATGTGTTATTTTATTGCGCTCGCTTTTAAATACAAGCAAAACTATAATCGGTGGTAGATGAATATAATAAAAAAGTATTGTGCTATACTTCGGCTTTCGATGCTCCGTACTTAAAAAAACAAAACTTCGAACGCACTTCTATGACGGAAAATAGTGTATAACTCAACAAATACGAACATCTAGTCAAGTTTATTCAAATTCTGCGAGTAGTGGGATACATACATACATATATAACTACATTTATTTTAGAAGTGATGTGTTTTTGTTGAACCAAAATGCCTAAGCGAGTGTAAAGTTTTGCGAGAACTTTGACAGTCGCTCATTTCCACAAAAACTCACAGTGCAAAAGCTTGCAGCCACACACGAGTGTCAATTTGAATTTGTCGTTTCTTCAGAGGGTGGCGACACTGTAGCATGTTGGTGGTTACGCTGCAACACGCTCATGTAACCAGTGTAAGATGGTTAGATTGAAGTGTGCGAATGCAAATTTGTGCATCTAAACTGCCAACCATAAACTCGACACTTTCGCTTTCTCGTGTTGGCGAAAAGTTTTGCTGCAAAATTATGACACACTTGCAACACCTTACATGTTGCGCCAACTTTATGCCAGTCGACAAGCTACGCGTAGTTATAATTAATTTGAAACTACTTTTAATTGTTTAAATAATGAAAAGGTAATTTACTGCGTGATGACACGGCCACCGACACGTGCAACTGCCGAGCGGGTCAGCGGGTGCACACCTTTAGGGTGCAATGAAAAGCTCGTAAATTGAAATTTAATCTGAGCGAGTGAATAAATTTGTGTCCGCAGCATTTCACTTGGATTACGCGTTGAACAAAAAGCAGCAGCGGAGCAAAGGCGCGCATGTAAATATGATTAATGTGGAAATTTAAAATTTTTGTATCCGATATAGCGATGCATAAATATTACCAGTCAAATTGAATATGTAAAATTGATGGTTATGCCTGCACAACCACGTACACATGCACATGCGCGTGTTTGTGTGTAGATTTTACAGCTGCTCTGTTTATTTATTTCCATACACAATCAATACATATGTAAATCATATTTTTTGCACGTCTGCCATTGTTTACACAAAAGCATGTCGCTGTCGTCACAATAAACCGCAATTACTGTCGGTATGTAATGCCGCCGCCATAATCGCATTTGAGCCGAGGCATTGCGGTCACATTGCATCAGTCGAAATGCCACGACACTCCATCAACTCAGCCACTGCGCGCCCACACCCACGCCACCACCGCCACTGATCAACAGCAACATTATGCTATTTTCAATTATTTTGGCGCGTGCGTTAATATGTTTGCAGTAAAAATTAATAGCAGCGACAAGCTATGAGCGCACAAATTTCATTCACATCGCTCTTCTTCTACTTTTTGCCGCTTTCAAGGCAATGACAGTTTCATGCACTTCGACCCAATCATCGGTAACACAAGCTCATTACCACAAACGTACACGCTTGTTTATTTACCTGTATGTGTGTGTGTCGACATACAAAAACACAGTTAATTTAATATAATTAAATTCGCTGGAAAATAAAGTACTTAACCAGCAAATGCGACACACATACATATAGAAATCCACACATAGGAACGTAGATGGCGGTGTGAGCGCCTACTTTTATAATTACACTTTTCCACAATGTTAATTAAATTTTTAAAGTTCGTATTCCATGAACTCCGACAGGGCCGAAAGAGACAATTTGCATGCAACAGAGAGTAGGCGCTGTTCATTTCTATGTAATCATTATTTATGATATTGGAAATTCATTCCAATTAAAAAACGTGACCCACATCATTTACTGACCGTAATACATACAAACATATTTACACATTCGCAGGCGCTCGTTTTTTCTATCGGCTTTGCTTCGGTTGGTAGCGAATTTACAGTAATGGTGATTGTCCCGCTTTTGATTAAGAAATCATATTTAAGCAAACAGGTAACCCTTGCTTAAGTTAGTTCGAAATAACTGGATAATATAAATGAAAACCAGATTATGAACATAGCGAAGAACTTGAGGAAAGAAATGAGATAGAACATATGCTATGGACATAGCGTTATCCTGAACCATGTCAAAATACATCTGAATATATCAAACTATATTCTCTCAAGGTTGCGTTTCAATTGTGACTTCCAGCTGAGAATATCCTCCAGACGTAAATGGAGAGGAGGTTTAGTAGGGGAGAAGAGTTCTGACTCAATACGTACCAACGGGTTCAACATGAACTGCGCCGTAGGACGAGATTTTTAAGATTTCTGGCGCAACAACAATATCTAGAGATTCTAGAGTGACCTCTGCGCAACTAGGTGTTGCATACTGTAGCAGATTAAACTCTTACTTATTCAGAATAGACCCCGACATACCAAATATATGCCAAGCATGTAATGAGTCGCCGCATGACACTAAACATCTCTTTGCATGTCCAATGAACCCCATTGATCTAGTACCTTTCTACCTAACTCGTCGAAACAGCTCATTTCCTGGGCCTAGCGCTAGATGACATCGAAGACAACTAATCCGTACGTTAGCACACAAGCGTATTTTCGACAATGAAAGAGCAGACCAGTTGTCCAAGTCAGAAGCAGCTGTAGACGAGTCTGAGAAGCAGACAATATTGTGCCCGCTAGAAACGATCAAGAGGGAGGTAAATACGTAATTTGAACAAATAGCTCAAAAAAGATGTAAAGCGGAAACTAAGGGTAAGATAGAAAAATAGAAATGAACAAAATATGAGAATATAAGAGCTAAGATCGCATTAAATAGCCACAGAAAAAGTTTATATGGATTAACAGCCCCCATAACGAGGCAGTGAGTATTTGGAAAACACGCGTTAAAAATGTGAATGCTCAAAACCAATAATTGTAGTAGTGCAAACACAAGGAAAGCAGGGAAACTCTCTATCGAACCACGGGCTTAAACACTTGGAAGCCAACAGGCATCAAACTTTGAGTGTCTACAAAAAACATGACGAAGGTAAATGAGGGCACAACTGTTGAACACAATAATGAAAAGAGATAGCAATATTTAAATGCCTTACGAATAGTGTATTAAAAAAGAGCATTCAGTTCATCAATAAAGGTGCATAACTTATAGCAACTATAAGAAGAACTTAATCTGAAAGCCTAACCGACCAACGGTTTTTAGCACGTAAAACGTTTTTCTGGTTCTTTCGAGCCACGTTGTCTTCAATTGAGCCAAATTTCGTGACGATATCAAGAAATTATAACCGTTTCTTATACAAGAACTTAAAGCTCCATCATAATGGTCTGATTTTGGTGGTTCTGACAAATTTGCAGCTTCTTGACGAGAAAAGGACAAATACAAATTTTCAGATAGATATCTGAAAAACTGATGGAGTAGTACACGGGCGTGTTTGAATCGCCTCAGTTCCCGCTGATCTATTCTGTTTATATAGGTCTTCCGACGTTTCCTACTGGTTGTACCAAAATCCTTGGTAAACTTAATATGCGTTGTTCAAGGTGTATTGAATGTGTCACTAAAAGGTAAATAAATATACTATATAAATAATATATAAACCTTTCTAACATATAATAAGGCAGTAACTTCGTATCGCATATCGGCCAGAAGTGTCTTGGGAAGCAGACAAGAATAGTGTACGGCTAACATTCGAAACGTGATCAATATTGGAAACCCCCATACATTCTCTCTAAGACGATCCCGACAGAAGCATGATGAAGAAAATCAAAACACGAAGGAACGAGCTACCAGTGTGCAAAATTCCAAAAGTCATGTGCAAAACGAAAGACTGGAAGTCATTTGGCACTCGATAGAAGAGGCTCTAGGAACATGATCGGAATACTAACTGATCACTGTCTGATGGCGGAACACGCAAGCAAGACGGATCTCACGGATCGAGAAGACTTCAGGAAATGCATAGAGATTAATTAACCTAATAATGAGTGAATATCAAAAAATTTAAGATCCCGCTAATTTTTCAAATGGATCATTCTCATAGAAACTCCACTTGCTTAACAAATCAATTTTTTCTTCCACAAAACCAGCAAATATCCCCTTATTGGTTCCCTTTTATGCAATATTTGCAATAATAATTACGAGGATTGAAGTGAAGAAATTAAGAAAAAATACAAACAAATAATTTTTGAAAAACTTACCAATAAAGTGCAGAATTATGAAATCACTTGACTTGCTCAGTTGCACAGCTTTCTGCGTTCTCAGCGGGAAAATAAGCGACGCAAAGACAACACAACAACAAAGCAGCACAAAATGCGAAATGCAAAATGCAGAATGCAAATAGCAAAATGCACAGTAAAAATTTTAAAATGCAAATATGAAATCGCTCTGTGGCGAATGACACAAAAATGACAAGCGACAGCAGCAGTGTTGGTTGCAGTGTCAGTTGAGTTAAAAGTGTCAGAGCAACAGTTTGTTTTCCTTACACGCGCGCGCACACACACACACACACATGCATATGTGTGCTGCGAACAGTCGCGTGCTGCATACACAGCGGTGTTATTAAAGTCACTGTTGCTGCTGCTCCGGCAACTGTTGTTGGCAATTGGGAATTTCGCAGCTTTGCGCGCCGAAAGTGTTCATGGCGCTCTTGGGTTTATATGTGTTTGCCAGTGAGTATGTGGCACTGCTGGCATGCAAATGGTTTTTGACATTGCAACTGAATCAGATGTTTCAGATTGTTGCTGCACAGTTGTTATTGTTATTCCTATGACTATCAATTGCTGTCGCTAAGGCGTTGCCACTTTTCTGTTTGTCTATTGTAACAGTATTTGCGAATTTGCATTTTTGACATTTTTTCTATTTCTCTGCCATTTCACTCAGTTCTATGACCCGCACCGATGGTGGTGGTAGTGCTGAAAGAAAGAGAAAAGCTTATAAGAAAAAATTAATATTTATTTTCGAAGAATTTTTCATATAAAAAATTAATTTCAAAATTTTTATATGTGACTTGTTCTTTCTATATATTGGGTAGTCGAAAAAGTCTTTTCGTATTTCTAATCAAACTTCAACTTATTTGTTATATTTACAATGAAGTTAAATGCACCAAATATGTACAATTTTTCCGCTAGAGACATTATTCCATCAGTGTAACACTTTTCTGGTTTCTCGACGAAAAACTGAGACAAGTAATTTTCACAGGCTTCTCTTGAAGCAACTTTACTCCATTAAGAGAATTCTGCAAACGATGTAAATGGTACTCCGATCTTGCAGGGACAGAATATATGGTGTATGTATTAAAACTTCCTAGCCAAACTCTCGCAGTTTTTGTCGAGTCATCAAGGATGTGTATGTTGTAGCGTTGTCCTGATGGAAAACGAAGCCCCTTTTGTTGAACAGTTCTGAGCATGTTTTTCGATTGCTTGCTTCAAACTCAGCATCTTGTATTGACAAAATACGAAAAAACTTTTTCGACTACCCAATATAATACTATACTAAATAGGTAAATAATATAAAAACCGTTTTCAGAAGACTCGTAAATATAACAATCATTCACCTTCATAATTTTCACAAGCATACTACAGATGAATTATGTAATATATAATCAACCAATTCTTTACTTTCAGTTTGCCCTCAGGACAATGTGTGAATGCATTTTCCAACAAAACAATAATTAGCTGGCAACATTTAAGTGCTTAAACCGCCATTAGCAAGTACTTAACTAGCACTTAAGTACATCTTACATCCGTCTTTTATAACTTCTCAAGTCCTGTTATACAAATATTTTGCGTAAATGCATATTCATTGTTCAATTTGGTTGACTTTAAGTGCGGAGTCCATTCAAAATTATTCAATTTCCTGAATACATATGTAATATAGTAAACCCTTTACTGTCATTACCGTTATTATGCAAGCTTAAAAGCTTCACCTTCTAACACTTCTTGTCTGAGACACAATGTGGCTTTTATGTATATTCTTGCCAGTAAGGGTCTTTAGCCGTAGAAAAGTCATGCATTCAACCCTCTAACCTTTAACTTGTGTTCGAAAACAAAGACAATAGTTGTTTCTGCAATTTAGGGCGGGGAAGGGCATTTAGCATTGCGCCAAAACAATGCAGCTTGGTGCAAACTTAGAAAATACCTAAAATTATATATGTAGATATATATATATATTTCTCCTCCATTTTCCAACCTTTGCAAGATTGAGGCTGAAACCAAGCCCAAACTGACATTACGGGAAATCGACAAATCACTTTGAGCCTATCATAAATTTCTTGAGGCTGATAAGGTAAGTTTCGGGTTTCTTTCAACCTTAATCTTACAAAGGCTTTAAATTGGCGGAGAAGGTGCCTGGGTGGTCCGAACTTATCCTTGTTCATAAAACTTTGACAGCAAGCGTCTGACAAGATTTTTAGCCTTACTGCATGAATATTTACTAGACAACGACCAGCAGTAGTTCAGAATATTTCCTGTGTTCTATTTAAGGTCAGTACACAACTGGTCATCGACCAAGGCTGCTTAACGGATGCGAGTTCCTAATTCCAGTGCTAGAACCCAAAGTGAGAACCGAGATCCAACTTGTTTTCACTGCGTTGTGAGTGAAACAAGGGTACCTCCTCTGGCTAGTTCATTGGCTTCCCAATAGCCTGTGCTATTTCAACTAAGAACTCCTTGACCAGCTTTGAGCTCTCAGTTAGCGAGCTCCACGCTAGTATATCCGCTTTTCTATCGGCGTGAATGCTCACTATCAGCACAGTTCTGCCGGAAAAAACGACAGTAGTCCGCTAGCCTAAAAGTAAGATTTAGAGAAAGCTCCTAACAGAAAATCCTCGTCCAACATTTCATCCTAGTTCACTGCGCCTCTTTTTCAACGACTCCTCTCGAAACCCGCTCTTTGGACACGTTCTAACTTTCAGTAAGTGTAGATTTATCGAGCAGCCGCTACCAGACACACGTACCATAGAACAGTATTAGCTTAACTACGGTTTCGTAAAGCTAAAGCACAACTTCTGATGAGAGTCCTCACCTTTTCCTTATAGCACCTTTACAACAATATACAGCTACCAGTGCCTTCCTCGTCCTCTTTCAATGTTTGCTCTCCATTAAAACTTTTTATCAAGTATAAGCCTTTTTGCCATATAGAAAATGAAACATTTTTACACGGTGTAATATGGATACGGAAGTGGTGTATTGCTAATTTGGCTAATTTCTCATAATGTTTTTTTATTAGATATCTAATGTATCTTAAAATCAATCCACAAAAAGCACTTCCTTCTAACTTGCAAGTGGATATAACCATACCGCACCACCTAAAATTAGAAATATATGAACTTAGTTTTTTCTAACATAATGAAACAAAACAAAATGTTCTTTTCTCGAATTATTCGCAGTCTTTTTAACAACACTCTAATGAGTTTCAAGAGATGTCCATTTAGCGAACCAGAGGTGAGTTTTAATTACCTATAGAATTGTATATATATAAATGCAACACTTAATATTTTTGTTAACCACAAACATTTTGCCCAATCCTCATGGATGCTTACAATCATCCGCTGCTGGCACCACCCCCAACTGCGTAAGCAACGTAAAAATTAACGTTTTGTTTGTGCTCGTGGCCAGAAGTAGTTTGGCAAAGCACTTACGCTAGTTACAGCAATTCAAACGCACAAACATGCTTGTGTGCTTATTCAAATACATACGTACAAGCACGGCGGCAACTCCATCTGCATACTGAGGTCCTCTCTCTCCTCTACTACATATTGTATCACTCACTGCATGTGGTGGTGCGGCCAGCCAGCAAGCCAAGTTGCAACAACAGTGCGCATTGTCGCTTTTGTGCAAACATTTCTATACCCCAACAACGTTCCTCTTTGGTGCTTTGAGCGTGACGTACTTGAAATATAAAACAGTGAAGCAGTTGCACAAATACGTGCAACAGTGAGGCACATACACAGTAGCATGCATAGCCAACTGTGTTTTACCAGAAGTGTGTGCCGTGATGCCTTCCTGCCTAGTCCTAGTCTCACACATATAATCTTAGTATTTGATAACCAACACACTCACACATGCACATACATGTGTGTAGGATAAATGAAAGTGCATACTTAAAGTTATGCACTCTTCCCTCTGGCACTTCAACGCATTGAGCATTAGCAAAGCATACACTCGAGCGCACGATCTTACACACATATACACACATGCACACAATGTGCTAAACGCACGCCTTTTCGCACAAACACTTCAACTAACAATTTTCTACAAGCAAAACTTCATTTAAAAGCCAGTTGTGTAGCACCATCGAGACTTTTTTGCTGCCAACCGCAATAATCATTATGATACTTACTAATTATCATTTCAATAAATGCAAAGTGCAAAGTTAAACTATCCTTCACCCACATAATGTGAATGAGTATGGTTTTATAATGATGCCAAGTGTACTTAGAATCTTCTAACCACTCACGCTAACATATTTATACCATGTTTGTTTCATATATATTTCATATATATTTTATTGGTGGCTAAACACGCTCGCTTGATTGAGTTTCAATGAAATTATTGACTGTGCATGATCTATTCAGGAAGATTGTTACATTCGCGTATAAGGCGAAATCAAGGCCAAATATTGTCCATCAGATCTTAAAGATTAAAAATCAAAATACATTTCCGTTATATTAAATCTTGTGGTTTCACTTTCAAGAGTGTTCTGGAAGATGAATTGTCTTTAAAGTGGACAACTAGTGTGGCAGCCTAATATTTTTGAGAATTTAAATAAAAAACGATTGTATCAATTATTTCACATTGTTACGATTAATTTTAAGCACTTTTCTTGAACACACCCAAATTTTGGAATAAAAAATTTAAAATTTTTCGAGTTATGTACGATCTTCGACAGCAATAAAAAACGGCCTTACACTGTTGCAGTGATTCCAGCCTTTTTCGTGGATGAAAACTAAAAGAACAAAATCTTTAATAGAAAATATTGTCCATACAAGATCGGTTTCGGTTCGCCGAAATTAATGATAACTATAAACAAAGCTTGTAGAAAAAATATGATAACGGTCGAATTATTTTTCCCCGAGTACGCATTGCAACAATAACTTCAATTGCAAAAAGCTACAAATGCTATGAAGGTAAAACAAGACCAAACACCGGTTTTGATAGGCCTCATATGCATAGTATCGTTTTTTCACATAGCATCCGTGAACATTGCCGGTCGGTGTATTGTTGAGCAGTGCATATGAAAGGGTCCGAAGTGAGCGTCGTAGAGAACACTCGCGACAGCTTTTTCTCTTTCCACATATAGAAGAGGTATATGTGGATGGAGAAGAGTTGAAGAAGAAGCGTAGTGAAGTTTTTTGTAAGAAGCTGTACCACGAGAACAGCGGAAATTATCTTCTCCTTCAACTGTACAATTGAAAACTTGGATCACTGCGTCATAAAGGCCACTCGTGACAGCTTTTTATCTTCCCACCTATCGAAAAGAGATACGTGGATAGGGAGGAGTCGCTGACGAGGGAAGATACGCCTTATTGAGCTTTTGAGCTATTTGACACAGCTAAATCCCAGCTAGAAGGTGAAGTTTTCAGTCAGAAGCATTCCTAGAACCTTGGCTTTAGATTAGAGCACTACTGTGGAATGTTTCAAGCAGAAGTGGCTGGAGTAGATATCCAACCACGAAGTGAAGTCTCTTTCGGAGAAGTGAGCATTCACTCCGATAGCAGAGCGACAATACTAGCGCTGAGTTCTTAACTATGCGCTCAAAGTTAGTCAAGGAGTGTCTGTTACCACTATAAATAACATCAAATGACTTGATATTTAGATGGGACTGGTGACACCAGCTTCAGTTTAGCAGACACTGTCGAGAACTAGCTCCTTATGAGTGCTAGACGTTTTTGGAGTAGAACGCAGGAGATCTTCTGACCTAACTCAACCAATTTGTGAAAGTCTCAAGGCGTTTGGTCAATTGTTAAGGGTCTTATGATATATTATATAGGAGATTTAATAATAATACCCAACGGTTACCCTCCTCCCGCCCAACCGACGCGAGGGGCGCAATCCGCGAACGAGCGGAATTAGCCGAGTCATAAAAGGCAAGAGAGTTTTAAGCGTTGCGATCTTAAGCTGCTCAGCTACAGAAACAAAAATTTCAACAGCCAAAAATAAGAATTAAATTAAAGTTTATAATTTTACTTGTTAAGAGTAGCTAAAATAATTTTTTTAATTGTAAAAAGTGAGTCTGTTAAATCAAATGTGCTGGAATGAAAATTGAAATCATGACATATACGGCGGAACAAAACGGATCGGCGTTCTAGTTTTTAGGAAATTAAAAATTTTAAGGACCAATTTTAACCCTCCAACCAAAGTTAATTTCTAAAAGATGAATGAAACTAATATATTAGATCTGGGAATAACTCTGTACAAAATACGGTTTTACATATTCTGACAGGATTCAACCACATGACCAACGCCGTGAGTTATAACGAATTTTAAACGCTAAAAAAACCTCGTCGAGAATATAACCCACAGTTATTAGTACCTATCAGAATTTTCGCACAGTACACCAAAAAAACCAACAACAGCACAACAACAATCGGTTAATTTTTACAAAGTACGTGTTCCGCAAAACGCCACAGAAGCAAAATGTTTTCGCTAACAAAATTGCAAACTAAATCATGCCATAAGCAAATTTGCGAGCACAAGTGCACCAACACTGCCGTCAACTGTCATTTAGACAGACAGCGATGTCAGTCGAACTTTTGCTGCCACCACCCACCCATCGCTGCACAGAAATAGCCTTACTTAGCTGCAATCACCGCTTGACTTGTTGTCCATCACATCGATGTAGCCGACTCCCGTCGCTGTTTGCACCAAATAAAGCCACATATCAACACGGATGTGTAGATAGATAAGGTTCGCGGATTTGTGGCAGAACTATGCAAACAAGCGCACAACCGCTCGCACATAGGAGGACGACGATGTTTGCACAACTTTTGCATACACACACGCAGCCACTTTCGCCCGCACAAAGTTAACGGCTGTGGACGAATTGTTGCAGCCAATGCCAGTGCGGTCCGGTCATGTCCTGGCGGATTTCCGCTCATTCATTGCTTGGCTCACCTTTGTTAGCTAGCCAAGCTTAGCTGTCTGCGCAGCGATGTTGCAACTTTAACACTCGCGTTGCGCAGGACACCGTGAGTGGCTCCGCATTGCCGCAGCAGCCATGCCAAGCAAATAGAGCAAACTATTTGTGCGCTTGGTTGGATTTATTTGCTGAGACCGCAGAAACGATAACAATAAAAATAACAACTATCAGTGATTAGAGGAAAAATAAAAACCACATTCAAGTCAGATTGCCAGGCAAGGTAATGCCGGACGCCGCTGCCGCAGCTGACAGCGTCGGTGAATATGACAATCAAATCTGCGGTGGCGTTAGCAAACTATGACGCGAACATAACAAAATCCCTTCAACGTAATGACTCGTGCATTGGTGATCGTATGTGCCATACACGTAGACACGAGCTTTGGTCACAGGGACACTGCGAATGCAATAAATGTGCGTTTAATAAAAATGGTAATGGAATGGTCACACGAGCTCGTGGGCATTCATTGTTGGTCGATGTAGGATGGTCTCATTTGTTTATTCAACAGTAAAACTGAGTGCATGCAAAACATAATGAAAAAATTACGACTGCTGACTTGGTACCTTGGCATAAATCTATTGACTCTGCTCATGCAAAGCGGACCACAGTATCGATACTTTATTTCCTGAAGTGTGATTAAATTCTTTCTAACGATGTCTGAAGTGGTAATTGCGATATGTACAGATGGGCCTAGAAGAATTCTTCGATAATATTTTGTAGTAAGCGATTGTTTTGAGTAGCAAGTTGCAAGGTAATTGTCATCATGAAATTACAAAAGTGTGGTTAGAGTCATGGGAGGACTCATTACAGGCCGAACATATCATATGTGGTAGTTTATGTAAGGTTCTGAGGTCGATCTGAACAGGGATCTCTTTTGAATAGCTTAGAAAACCGGTACGTTCTGTTACCTAAAACTGATATACCTTATAATAAGTAGGTCATAAGACCCTTACAAATCTACAAAGCACTTCGTACTTCCTCCGTGCAACTTTGACAGCTGACGTCAAAAGTGTTAGCCTTACCGCATGAATGCTTATTGAACAATTTCCAGTAAGACAAGGTAAACTTCGCCAAGAACAAGATTCTATTCTAGATCAAAAAGATCTTACAATTGCACAGTAGCGTGTTGTCGACCAGCACCAGCTAAGCACATTTGAGGTTCATTGGTTCAGTTCTGGAACGCAAGATGTCAATAGAGATTCAACTGCTTCCCATTCCAATGTGTCCTCGTTATGACCAAACTTCCAGACGAGTCAGATTTTAAAATAGCGTGATGCCATAGACCGACAGACACTTCTTCGAGCTCTTAGTTAACGAGCTCAGCGCTCCAAACAAGTCCGATTTTAAAATAGCGTGCTGCCATAGACAGACAGACACTTCTTCGAGCTCTTAGTTAGCGAGCTCAGCGCTAGAATTTTTCCTCCGCTGTCCCAGTTAGTACTCATATTCCTGCATAAGGCTGCACTTCGTAGTAGCACACCGTGAGAACGTCACTTTAATGGTAGTCACTTCTGGCTGGAAAACACAATAAAACATTTGTGGAATGTCGGTGACGATTCTGAACAGGTAAGGCTTTAACTTGCTACATTATTCAGAACGAAGTTGAAAAATCGCTACACAACTCGAGTTCTTCTGCCATAGGTTGTTATTTGACTCCAATAACTCCATTCACTGCGAAGGAGTCATGAAGGTCTCATGGTCACTAAGTTCAGTAAAGTCAGAGCGGAATTCCGTATTTCTATGTTCTCAGTTATGCTGTCTCACAAATTCTCATCTTAAATAGTATATATCCACTTTTGTCCGCTTTGTTTGCTGTCTACATTTCTTTATACCTCACACCCCTATTCGGTATACGCGTTCGAATATAAGTCCAGCGTAAATCTAATCCCGTATATATATTATCATTCACCGTTATTACGTGCTATGCATAGACATAAGACAAAAGTGGCTTCGCGGTTAAAAAGAGAGTCCAAAACTAGGAGAAAATATTAAAGAACCGGCCACGTAAACTGCCAATGAAAATTTCAACCGTCTGCACATTTACAGAAGCTGCATATTCCAAATTGTTTTTGGCCCACTTGACGGCTCAGCGTTCGCGACATACCTATTAACCGATGCTGCTGGCTGATCCTTTGTATCTGCTAATCGGAAATTAAGTTAGTAACTGTTTTTTCTGTCGCTGATTGTTTGTGAATTATCTGCGAAACGTTTCACGACTCGTCGTCGTCTCCTGCTATCACAGCCTCCTTCTACTCACCAACGCACAGCAACAATGTGATTTGTTCACAAGTTTATACCTGCCAATGCGCCAAGAAATATGCTACTACGCCTCGCTGAGCAACGTTGCGCTCGGCTGCAGATTTAGTCTTTGCATTCCGTGTTTGTCGTCGCCACTAACCGTGAGCGTTGTTATCTCAGCTGCCAAATTTGCGGCGGACATTACTTGTTAGCTCAAATAATAGACATGCAGTGCTGCAGCTCCATACCAACCGACTTAGGTGCATACCCTCATACAGCTGTATGTGTACGAGTATATAGATATATGGCGGCGGTGTGTAAGTTGTCGCGAGGTGGAAAGCATTTAGCGGAACACTTTGTGGAAGCAACAATTTGTAAGGCAAACAACTTTTTTCAACAGTTTAGCGAATTTACGCTCTCTTCATTGTCCGTCGCCAGTTTGTCGTTGTATGGTAGGCGTGAGCACGTACGCTTGTTGGCTCGTTAGGCGGCGCTTGTCGTCAGCGAAAGTGTACGTTGTTTTAACAGCACAGGAGCCAGCAAGAAGCAGCAAAACTTTGGTCGCCTCCTCCACAGCGTAGTTGCTAAAGTTTTAAACCGATTTCGCAAATATAATAAAAGCACAATATGCAGCGGCGGCAAGGCAAGTGTGCCTTACGGACATCCTTAAACATGCAAACACACATTTGCATGAATTTAATTTTTGAAGCCACTGAAAATCTTTATTAAATTTCATGTTTGGTTGGAATAACTCTTAGTACAAATATTATTAAGGTTTACGTGGCAAGCTGTGCTGAGAAAGCAAAGTGACCGTCCGGCACTTTAACATCGTCTTAAGCCCAGTTGTTCTGCTTCAGCTTTTCACATTGTTTAGGAATGTCTTCGCTGTCAAAGGTTATATTTATGTAACCTGGTCAGAATATATTTCGTTTGATATGCAGATTGCAACACCCAGAAGTCAATGTCCGAGACCCTATGAATTGAATATACAACTGAGCAGCAAGACGAACTGAGTCGATTTAGCCATGTCTGTCTATAAAATATATACGCGAACTAGGGTCTTAGTTTTTCAGATAGTGATCTGAAATTTTGGACACGTTCTTTCCTCGTTAAGAAGTCGCGTATATATTTCATTTGTCGGAACCATTGATATTGGACCACTATTCGTATAACTGTTATAAAAGTGAACGATCGAAATCAAGCGCTTGTATGAAAAACTTTTTCAGTTGAGGAGATATCTTTAAGAAATTTGGGGTAAGATATTTTTTAAAGAAAGGGTATAATCTCTGAAGAAATTTCTTTGATCGGATAACTACCGCATATAGCTGCCTTACAAACTAACCCATAAAAATCTAGCCTTTGCATGGGAATTTCTTTTTATTTGAAAATATATCTTCACAAAATTGGGCGCAGATTATTGCCTGAGTCAACGCTAAAATCTGCGAAGAAATTTTTGAAATCCGACAACTTTAACATATAGCTGTCATACAAACTCACTGATCAAATTTAAGTTTTTATGCGGAAAACTTTCTTATTTGACGAGTTATCCTCACGAAATTTCGCACAGATAATCATTCAAGGTAATGCTACAATCTCCAAACATATTATTTAGATCGGGCGACTATAGCATATAGCTGCCATATAAAGTGGGCCACAAAAATCAAGAAAAATATTTGTTATACCCTTTTTGGGCTATCATAAATGGACCTATGAGGGGTATTATAGCTATGGTGTAGTCGAAGTTAACCGTTTTTTATTTTATTTTTAAAACTTTCAGAATTTGTCGTCAGAGGAATAGTGAATCAAGGATATATTATAGGAGTAATTAGAATAACGAAATCTCATTGCATGAAGTTTAATCTTCCATTTCAAATATTATATGTAAAATTGATAAAATGAAATAAATCTGTATTAAAAAATTATTATAAAATATTTAATACAGATATTTTCCTCTTTCTTTCAGTTACTTCGTTGGAGATACAGTAGCGATTACTAGACTCTGCGTACAAAGTTCGAAACCAGAAGACACATGCCTGTTATATTAAGAACCATAGCTTTAAATAAATAATGTACACTAAATTAAGCAATACATAACACACATATACACACTCTTAGTCTAAAATATAAGCTGTATTTATGTAGATGTATGTTAAATAAAACTTCAACTCTTGACCATTAAATTTGGTAATTGATAAACTTTCGTAGGAGAACTAGCAAAGAATTGTGTTCGAGCATGAGATACCATGCCGGAAACATGAACAAGCATTAGCTTTCCGCTGACAAATTTATTTCCAGCGCCGATATTCAACGCACTAATACAAACGTATCTAACAGCTCACTCAACTCGCTGCGCCGCGGCACGCTTTGTAAGCTTCAGCAGCTGTTCATCCGGAGTTTTGGCCACTTCACCGCCGCAGTTGCAAGTGCTAACTGCTCGTTGCAAAGTCTACTTCATAAAGTTTTATTGCTTATTCTGGCCAACCGAAATTTTTGTCAGTCGTTTTTGCACTTTTACTTTTACTCTTACTTTTGCTTGTGATCTTTCCTCATTTTCGGGCTTAAGCCTGCTTCTGCTTTCAACTCCTCGTTTCATTTTGTTTCTTTTTCTTTTTTCGTTTTTTGGTTTCATCTTTGCGCATTGTTGGCAAAACTACTTTAAAATTTGTGCTTTCTGCCGCCGCAGCGAAAATGGATTTGAGTGCAGTTAATGGAAATGCTGAATGCAAATGGCAGTTGAAAAATCGTTGGCCAACTTTTCGCTTGTTCGTTTTTGTACAATAAATTTGCGGGGAATTCCCGAAAGTGCTGCATGCACATTCTTTTGTTTTAAGCCTCTCTATCGCTGTGACGACGAAAACTCAGAAGACAAAGCAAATTTCAATTTATGTTTAGGCAATTTTGCAGCAAGGATAGTGCGCCGAAAGTTACGACTGCAAGTGTGCGGAAGCAATATGAAGCAACAACGTGCGCCAAACACAAATAAAATAAAGGGAAACCTAATTAAATTTAAGAAGACTAAAGGCTTCAACTATTAAGCGAAAATTTTTACAAGAAAACATAGAACGACTTACGAGGTGTGTTCAAAAAGTATCGCCAATTTTGTGTTTTTTCAAAAATTATTTATATATTTTTGAATATCTATTTTGTCCCCTTCAAAGTAATCCCCATGAGATATTATACACTTGTGCCAACGGTTTTTCCAATCTTCGAAGCACTTCAAAAAATCATTTTTTTTTATCTTCTTCAGCTCCTCCTTCGATGCCGTCTTTATCTCGTCAAGAGAAGCGTAACGTCGTCCTTTCATGGGCCTCTTCAGTTTAGGGAACAAGAAAAAGTCACAGAGGGCCAGATCTGGGGAATACGGTGGCTGCGGCATCATTAGTGTGTTGTTTTTGGCCAAAAAGTCGCGCACAAGCAACGATGTGTGCGCAGGGGCGTTATCGTGGTGCAAAAGCCAATTTTTGTTCTTCCACAAATCCGGGCGTTTCTGGCGGATTGCTTAGCGCAAATTGCGCATAACGTGCAGGTAATATTCCTTATTGACCGTTCTTCTCTGTGGCAAGAACTCATGATGCACCACGCCCCTGCAATCGAAGAAAACTGTCAGTTACGATTCGCGATACTTTTTGAACACACCTCGTATAAGCATAAAACCGAATTTCATTAGTCATCTCACTTGAAATTTGGCTTAAAGCCTTTTCCTACAATTTTGGATAATTTTTAAGTCTTCATTAAGTTTCCATTCCCTTCTCACATTTCCGTATTTAATTTTTCCATTTCCGTCTGCCATTATTAAGTACAAGCATTTAAGCATTGCAATAAATCTTCGCAAGAACATACGCAGTGGGCAGCAACAGATACACGCGAGTGTTTGAGCATTAAGCATAAGACTTAAGAAACTGCCTGCCTAAAACTACAAAGTCAATTTGAGTGATAACGTGTGGTATAAAATATTTACTTATCTCATACATATGTATTACATACATAAATTTGTAAATAATTTCATGAAATAAAGTTAGCTTGAAATAAGCTAAATACTGTACATGAAAACCTGCTGTATTCCCTGATAGAAAATATAAACAATTAAGTGCAGTAGGGACACATTGGCCAAATAAAATTCTTTACAACAACTCGAACTGACGTATGGAACGACTTGGCGCATTTTATGTCGAGATCTTGAATTGAAAGCGTATAAAATACAGCAAGTGTAAGAACTGAAGCCACTCGACCTTCACAAGAGACATAGCCTCTTTCGAAAAGTTCCAAGAATGTTTTCGAGCCAGCATGACTCAATGGATATGCAAACAAGAAAAATTGTCGCATCTGGGATGAAGAGCAACCTGAAGAGATTCAAGAGCAGTCATTTCATCCAGAAAAAACAACGATTTGATATGATTTAGAGGCCGGTGGAATCATCGATCCATATTTTTTCAAACATGATGCCGGTGAGAACGTAATGGCGACTGTTATCGTCCCACCGACTATTTGATGCCTGATATTAAACTCGGCGGCATTTGATATCAACAAGACGGCGCCACTTCTCACACATCACATCAAGCAATGGATTCATTGACAGAATACTTCGGTGAGCAGATAATTTCACGTTTTGGGCCGGTCGATTGGTCAAAATGATCATGTGATATCACAATTTTCAGAAGAACATATAATATATAACCAGAAATTCCTATATTTTCCACAAGATTGGTTTAGGAATCTGTAACCCGCGTTGAAGAAGTCGATCAACTTAAGTTATATCGCGTTATACAGTGGACAGTTACCATAACATTAAGCGAAATCGGTTGTGGTCGAAACGTGTCACCAGAATTGACGTTAAAAAATATTTTCTACGTTTTTGGTCCTTGATTCGGTCCATACAGTTAACAATTGGATAGTTTGAAGGATGCAATCGGCAAGAAACGATCAGGTTTGGTTAATAGGAAAGAAATTATCTTAAGCTTCCACCTTATAGTTCAGATTTTATATCGAGTGGATCTTATGGTTCGGTAATCGAGTGAATAGTACTTGTTCGAGACAACACGATTTGAATTAAGTCGTCGGAACACATGTTTTAGTTCCGATACCAAACAATGGCCTAATAAGCGTTTTTCGGGTCCAAAGGTTCTTTATTACTGTTCCTAACGTTAACTCACAGCGGATTCATGTCAAAGCCAGGCCGGCAAAAATTGAAACCTTTGCCTTGTATATTAATAGTTATGTAAGGTCGATAAAGAAGGTATTGCCAGTGCAAACCAGGGTCGTGTTCACTCGTCTGTGAGACGCAGCACCGAAATACAAATTTCTCAATAAAATCGAAACCCGTTATGCATTTTGGATGCATGCACCAGCAGCGCTGAATAGCACTATTCTGGTTGTGTGTATGTATGTAAGTATGTGAGTTGAGATTTTTTCTAATATTTTGCATTTGCTTGCTTGCGAGTGACCACACACCATAAATAGTAGAAACTCACGCGCGTTCAAAAAAAGTTGTATTGTTGTTTCCACAAAAGTGGATTTCAATGTATTTTTCTTGTGCTTGTTGTTTTTCTATGTTTACTTTGTGCGTTCTGTTAAATATTTCATTTTATTAGTTTTGTTGATGTTTTATTAGGCATTCGTTAGTATTGCCTCACTTTGTGAAAAAGCTGTTGTTGCACTGCTGTATTGCCATTTTTTAGTGCGCCCACTGTTGTGGTTGTTTTTGTGTTACGTTTTGACCATTTTTACAATGCTTTACACCGAGTCGCAGTTGCGGTACTATTGGTATTTTGCTGTTGTTGCCCGGTTGTTGACGCTTGAATTTTGCCACGAATTGCATTCAAATTCGCATTCTATTTTGTGGCACGTCTGCTTTTTGACCTCCTATTTTTTGCCCGATTTTAGCAACGACCTTGCTTGCAAATGTTCGGGCCATGAATATGTACATATATATGTGCTATATGCATGGTATTCGCACACACATATATGAATATATAAATGTAAATGTACGTATGCATGTATGTATGTGTGTTTAGGGAAAGCAAAAAGCGGCATCTTGCAGTTCCGAATGCATCAACGCATCCACGGCGGGTGCTGGGCGAATTCCCCTCCCCCCGTTTAGCGACTCACACCGCTAATGAGTTTTTTAATTTCGTTCCTTTTTCTATTTTATACCTTTTTCTATTTTCCCTTTTGGTTTTTGTTATTTTTTTGGCGTTCGCACATTGCTGGCAGCTATGCACTGCAGTTCAATTGCATTTATTATACCGTGAATTCAACTCGTTGCAGGCAATTTGCTTTTTAGAATTCGTTTGTATTTTCGCCAACAAAAAAACTGCAGCGAAAGGAATTGCAAATAATTTTTTATGCGAAATTTTGATTGTTGCGGAAGTGGAAATTTGTTATTCTAACAAATGGCTGCTCAAAGCTTTCACGCTTTTTTGTTTTCGTCCTTTGTTGCAAGCGCGCGAACCCGCTTGCTATGTGCATTCCGATCAACATACGTGTGTACATACATATATGTATGTTTATGTGTATGGCATATGTAATGTAAATATGTGCGTACTGACATTTGCATTTACAGTGCGAATGAAAAGAACTATAAATTCATTTTTAAGCGGATGTGTCGCATGGAGCGGAAGCGTATATTCTATAAAGTTCCAGTGAAGCGGCGACCAGCAGCGTATATGCAGTAAGTTTGGGGATTTTCTGGTAACGGAAATGAATGCATTAACAATATCTATTAAAAAGATTACACAATTTTTAATTTTTTTTTTTGTAAAAATCGTAAATGGAATTACTGCAAAGCCGTGGGCGCAGAGAGTTGGAGTTTTATTGCCTTTGCAAAATACTTTGAACATACGAAAATAAACGAATTCAGTATTGCATAATAAACACAGAGTATCATTTGTTACAATGTCTGCTTCCCCCGACGGGTACTGCGTGGAATACTTACAGAGCTTGAATGTTTTCATCCATTCGGATGACATGACCTAGCCATCATAGCCGCTGTCTCTAAATTCGCTGAGCTCATCATTCCACCGACTGTGGTATTGCCCGCAAAGGAGCTTAAATCTTCCGAAGAACCTTTCTCTTGAAAACTTGTATCGCCGACTCATCGGATGTTGGCATTATCCATGCCTCTGCACCATACAGCAGTACGGAGATGATGAGTGATTTGTAGAGGACTTCACTTCTCAATTGCTTACTCAGTTCGAAATGAAACCTATTGGTAAGAGCTATTCTGCGTAGGATTTCGTGGCTAACATTAATGTTGGTGTTAATGCTGGTCCCAAGATAGACGGGATGATCTACGACTGCGAAGTTGTGACTATCAACAGTGACCTCATTCACTACCAGACCCATTTAACTCGCTTCCTTTTCCACTCCATAGAAAGCAGAACCAACTACTGACATACAAACTGAACGATCGAAATCAAGTGCTTGAATAGAAAACTTTTTCATTTGACGAGACATCTTCACGATATGTGGCATGGAAAATCGTGTATGGGACCTTTTGTACTTGTGATGGGTATTTTAGCTACGTTGCAACAGAAGTTAACTTTTTTCTTGTTTTTTCTTTTTATGAAAGGTTACTTAAATAATGAATAACAGTAAATCAATCATTATAAGGTGCCTGGCAATAACTTGCCAACTCAAAGTTTCTCTTTTAATTAAGCACAATACTTTCAGCATCGACCAAAATACCGCCGCATATGTAAGAGTATACACACATACATATTAATATATGGGCATGGCAGCTTAAAGCATCATCCAAACTGCATCTGGTACAATTTCCGTTTGGACAAAAAGCGTGAATAGTTCTCAAACGAAATCGTACATATTTATGTACGCACTCATAAGATTTTTGCTACATAGCTTCCGAAATCTTAATGCACTCACATGCTTAGGTATTTATGTAGTAGTGTGTGTAAATGCCAACCATAGCGCCGTTATGTTTACTGTTTTGGCAACACCAAGCATAGCCATCAAATAAAGTCATAAAATTAATGTACTGTCTGTCCAACAACTTCCCAAAATTGAGCAAATGGCAGCAGATAAGAAACGAAAAGTGGGTAATGTGCAGAGTATGTAGCAACAACAAGCCGCAGATCAGAGCAAAAAGCATAAGTAGTGCAGTCACTTTAACATTAGACGCTTTGCAAGAGAACAATGCTGAAAAGAAAAGCGAATAAAATGGCCAACATGCAGGTGAATTCTCCGATTAGATGCTTAACACTGAAATCGGCTAACAAACGAGCGACTGACACGATTATATGCCATTGGCGTTGGCAATAAAAATAATTTGCTGGACATTTGGGAGGGAAATTAGTACACGAGGTTAATGTGCCCATTTGATGGTTTTATTTTAGCCAATGGTATCTCTATAAATTGGCAGCTTGTGTTATTTATATACTGTTAGATATTTGCATTTAAGTAGAACACAAGTCGGCTTCTGGTTAAAGTGGTTAAGTACGGTCATATGGTTTGTGTGAGAAAAAACTTCGATTTCTAACTCACAAAGAAGCTCTAAAACTTTAATATATTCCTATTACGAGTATAAATATCATACTTGTATATATATACATATATACTCGTACATTTTATAGGGTCTCGAGTAATAATAGTCTTTTTCTCCTCTAGAATGCCGGCACTTTTTCGATAATGCTTTCCACTATATCACCACACCATGTACATAAGTATGTTAGTATAGGGCGGATGAAACTTGTTTAGAGGTTTGTTTAGAGGTATGAGTAGTTGTCAACCCCCATTTGGGGTAATGGCTTCTCTACAGAAGTTCCAGAAGCGTTGCTTTCAATATGCGCTCTCCAGCTTAGTTTTTTATCTAGGATAATTCTAAGATATTAAACAGAGCTCGAGACTGTAATTATTATACCTTTAAGAGGAGAGATTGAATGGCGCAATACTTTCTTTACTTTGCGAAAAGAATCTTTCTGAATAGTTAGGTCGTGACCCTACGAAGACTAGACTTCTGTAAGGCGGGCTAAGTGATCCCTAAACAGAGGACAAGGTGACTCAAAGCAACGGGGATAGGGTTATATCGGTCTATAATATTTTGGCCTTTCGCGGTTTGGGTATGAAGATAACTTTTGCCTCCTGTCTTCTATTTGCCGTGTACCCTAAATAAACACAAGCATTATAAATACCATCAACACGGTGTAACAATGAATCTGCGCCGGTCAATAGTCCATCTGAGAATATACCATTCGTTTCGGCTGCTTTAAATGGTTTGAAACTACTAAACGCTTTGGTAAACATTTCTCGGATGACACAAGACTGCCAACCTGCCTGGGCAATATGACAAGTTGGAAACGTCCCGCGTTATACAGTAGGAAATGAGTATGTAGTAATATTTTTATTGAATATTGCTATTTGAATTGGATCAGGGATGTTGAGTGCCCTGCAACCTTCGCTGTCAATCATTAGTGCGATATCCATGTGGTTTTGCGATAGGTTTTTATAATTTATTCCGTCGCATGTACTCTGTTTCCTTAACCACATGCTGCGTTTTGCTATCCTGACTCAGATCTTGTATTCACAAAATGCAGTCTGAAACACATTGGGCACTATTGAATCGCACAGCCTCATTAAAAGCCTTGCGGAAAGTCCGTCGAAGATTCTTTAATTAGGAATTCATCCACGGTTTGCTTTTATTTTTCTACTGCTTGATCGATATCCGAGAGGATGGAGTCATGTGAGGAAAATTCTCTGATCGTGATTCACTTAGGAGTGACCAGAAACGATTCGTTTACATATGGCTAAAGCAGCTCACGACTTCCGGCATTAGACCAAGTTTCCCTTGGGTAGCTAAAGAAGTGAGCTAGAGTGAGAAGGCAAACCATCCCTACTCAGGAACACTCCAGCTCTAAAAGTATTCGGCGCAGTACACACCCCGTTGGTTAGGCCCGGTGGAGAAGGACCTGACTTTGCTTAAAATTTCCAATTGGCGCCACATTGCAAAAAAGAAGAAACGACTGGTGCGCTATGGTTAACGCGACGATAACCGCGTAAGCGGTAACTACGCCGGTAGAGAAGAAGAAGTCGATATCCGACAAAGAACTTATGAAGCGACCCAGTTCGTTCGCTTACTTGGACCAGTTTGTTGATTTCGACAATTGCTAAGCATGGTATGGCTTATCTTAATATAGTCTTTAACATATCGATTTTACCCATTCTCACACCATCTGCGGAGCCCAAAATATGGGTTCTGAGCTAGTTTGATTGATATAATTTTAGAGGTTTGTGAGATATATGTACATATTAAATACGTTAGGCGCGAGCCACACCTATTTTTGTTTAACTTCCAATTCAAAAATGCCGGTCCCTTCGCTGTATCAAATTACAGTTTTACTACACCAAGCTCACTAGGATGCCAAGGAACATGCATATAAAGCTCCATTAAGATATCTCAATTTTTACTTAAGTTATCGCTTACACCGACCGACGAGTAGAAGGATTACATTTCGCCTAGTCAACCCAATCATATATGGTATATGTATCACTATATCTATATCGAAAAGTTTTGTGTTAGAATAAATCGTTATATGAAAAAAAACTGTTATATTCTGTAAAAAAAATGCTTAGAGAGTATAATAATAGATATAATTATTGTATTCGCTCTAAAAACTACTAACTTTCCGTTTCAAGAGAACTCTACACACAACAGCACGAATACATAAACAACTGCTTAAATATGCAGGAATGCATATGTTGTGTACTTATACCTAAAGTAATTGACCCAAATATTTTTCTTTAATATACAATTCATTATGGTTAAAGTATCTGGTATTTGTGTAAATACAAGAGCACTTAATAATCTCATGCTGTATAATTACTAAGCGAGCGAACTATGCCAATTTCCACTTGAATATTATCAGTATGTGGATATGCATGGTAAAAACAGAAACAGACGTACTTTTTGTACTTGAATACTTAACATAACCTTAAAAAATGTAATACGTTCAAATAACCGAATGTTTGACACACGAGTGAATGTGTCAAAATTGCAGCAGAACCCGCCCTCCACAGATTAGGTGTTTACTTACACTAAATACTAGTAAGCATAAATTAATACAGAGCAAAAAAAATCAATGCTGGCAATCATGAATCTAATACATATACGATTCTTGTGAAGAACATATCCGATGTGTGAAATGTTTTGGCACTAAATATTATGTAATCTTATTATTTATATAATGTCTGGAAGTGATTTCCATCTTAATGGGACCGGTAACCAGCATAAGTAATCAAGCCGCTCAGTTTACCTTCTTTAACCACTCTATCACTCTTTACAAGTCGTGAGTCCAAAAATCTGCCAATTTCTCACATCATCTATTGCTCATAACTCTGCTTACGAACTTATATAAGAAGTCCTGGCATCATTTAATTTATTTTCATCTCTTTTGAGTTTTCAGCTGACAGCAGAATGAAAAAATAGAAACATTGGAGCAAGTCGAGCAGTTTTCGAATTCCCATACATTATTTATAAACAAATTTAAATACTGGCAAGAGAATACTAAAGTAGACTATTATTTTGAGCGAGGACGCCCACTACAATGACAGATTGGCTGGAAATTCTGGGTGCCTCCGACTGGAACCTGGATTTTGTGCGTGCGATGTTTGCTGAATTCCTCGGCACCTTCTTTTTCGTCTTACTGGGTATTTTGTGCACTCTCTTCAAGCCAAGCGAAACGGAGTGGCCATATGCCTCGCCTGTGCAAGTGGCGTTCACCTTGGGCTGCACTATATTTTCGGTGTCGCACTCGCTTGGTAATATAAGCGGTGCACATCTCAGTCCAGCTGTAAGTTTTGCGATATTCCTAGTTTGTGGCATGAGTCTGCTTTGTTTTATTGGATATGTAATTGCGCAAATACTCGGCGGCTTGGCGGCAACTGCGATTATTTTATCGGTACTTGATAAGGAAATGTACCAGGATCAACGTCCTTTAAGGCCCTCGATGAGTACGGAGCTGTTGGAACTCTGCATTGTCGAAGCTTTAGCAGCGTTTATTTGGATAATCATGGCAATTGTAAATACCGAGCGGCGAAATGAAGATGCATTCGGTAATGGCTCATTTGCTATTGGCTTTGTTGTATTGGGTTCCTATTTAATCGCGATTCTACTATCTGGTGGCGGCGTTAATCCAGTACGGTCCTTGAGTGCATCCATAATTGTTAATGAGTGGGATTTTCACTACTGCTATTGGATAGGGTCGATGGCGGGCGGTTGTCTGGCAGCACTGATTTATTATTGTTGTTCAGGGGTGCTCAGACACAGACATGTTTACAGAATTTCTTAAACCGAATATGTGAGATATACGTAGTTGGAAAATAAACTTAACTCAACATATTGGTCTTTGATCACGTCTTAGTTGTAGGTTAGATGGCTGATCCCCCAGCATGGCGATGAGCTACACTTAGTCTTAGATTCTTATGTTCAGTCTTAATTAAAATCAGACTACAAAAAGACTCCTGCAGTTGGATAAGTATTAGTTATCGGCAAGGCATCCTGAACTTCTAACAAGTCTGCTAAGATATTTTTTTTCCATATTTGCGCTATTTCACGCGGATGTCCAAATATATGACAACCTGTTTTAGCCTTGATGTGGCAAAAGCGCTGCAGTCGAGGAGGAAGTGTTGATATGATTGTATGTCACTTCCAAATAGCTGATGTAACTGGCATCCAATATATAACGAATAACCTTACTGCATGAATTCCAAAGGGGCAGTTAGAACTCCTACAACTATTGAAAGGTGGACCTTGCCGAAAGCGTAGAGCTCTCTAGAACTATTACGATTTATCAGGGGCTAGAAGGACATTGCGCAGTATTTCGGAATGAAATCAAAGTTTGCGAGGATTTCACAGCGCCCAGGCTCGCAAAGAATTCATACCCATAGTTGACCTGTTCGTACTATACCACAAATTCTGATGAGAGCAGCCGTTGAACACTCACCAGTTTTTTGGCGAGTGGAGCCTTTTTTGGCGTCTTCCACCATACAAGAACAATATGCTTTTAACTATCCTTTCATAGAGCCAATGAACCACTTTTGGTGTGAGCACCCAGCTTTTGCCAATGGATCCCCTACAGCAGTACGCTGTTAGCAGGTCGAAGACGCGTTTCCCCATTAGTGGTAGACCAAACCGTTCGGTCTTCCTTGGAATAGTGATGAAATTTTGGTCTCGAGGCATGTGTGTAAAGTATTATCCAAAACACAAACAAAATGAAGTCGATCAAACCTCGTTTTATTAAAGAATAATAATGAATGAAAGTCTAATCTACAAACGAGATTGATTTGATTTGCTTTCTGCTGATGGAGTACCGCGTAGCCAATCGAAAAGGCTCGAGGTACGCGGTTCTCGATTATACGGCATGTACAAGGCCTCATAGGTTAGTGCTCCAAAAATGCCACCCAGAGTTGATCCAATAGCCGGTGTAAAATTGCCAGCAAATATGTTCGGTCCAGAAGCGAAATGCATTAACGGGTTCAGGGCCACCTCCGATATAGAGGTGCCACTCAAAAGACATGCGGTGTAAGCGAACCCTATGGCCATAGAAGCGGAACTCCGTTGACTGCGGTGTTGTACGTCTGCCATTGTACGAAACAGCATTACGAACATGGTTGTGAGTATGAGTTCCAGTAATATTATTTGCCAGTCTTCCAATGCATTAGTCTCTTGAATTGCATTCGAATTGGCGAAAGCATACAATGTGTACGTAAATACTGCCGAAATTGCGCCCAACAATTGCATGATAATATAAAAGAATAGACGTAACGTGCTCATTTCACCGACAACGAAAAAAGCGATCGAAACCGCAGGGTTGATATGGCAGCCGCTTATGCGACCGAATAGTTTGGTCAAGGCAGCAACAGTCAGGCCAAGAGCGAATGAAATTTTCGTTACGGCCCATTGTGTGTCCTCCACCGTACTAACCGTCTTCCGCACCAGCATCAGCACAAATGTGCCGAAGAATTCACAAAGAAGTTGCCGTCGAAATAAATAGCTTTTCAATTCGTTCGTACCTAAAGCTGGAAACATGCTTACGTAGTTTGAAAATAGGCGGAACTGACACTATTTGATATTTTTTCTTTGTTTAGAAAATATTTCCGATACTTTGACGTGATGTGAAATAATTTCCATAGGCAAATGGCCGTCTACCCACAAAGTATATTCAATAGATTCGTGTCAAATATTTATAGCATAGTTCAAGTTTTGGAGTTTCAGCACTGCTAATATCCTAGCCACGCATAACTAACTGTAGTTATGACACATCATCACCTGGAGGACACTTGGGGCTTTCAGGAAAACCATCAACCTCCCACCTACCCCCACCAGGTTCGTGGCAATCGTCCAGAGAGTAGAAGTGGCGATTTTCTCGAAAAATAGGTGTTTTGCAACTTTTTAGGACATCTAGCGGCCAAAGTATACATTTGAGCAATCCTCTATCTGTATAGAAGTCACCGAAGGTACATGTTTCGAAAACACCGAAAAAGGTTAAGATAAAGATTAAGAAGCATTGCCAAATACAAAATACAAAATAAAAACTTAGCCAACATAAGAAAGTACAGTTTAAAAATTGATAGCTCAAAAACTGCATTAGTACATGGTTATATAATTTTCTTCAATCCAATCCAATTAACAGATGATTCAACTTTTCTCTCCAGGCAAAGCTTAGTCCGCGATTTCTTCCGCTTCTTCATGTTCTTTATGCGGTCCAATCTTAAAAAAGAATTCATAAGTCAAAGCTCCCAGTACACCACCAGCAAATGGAGCCAACCAATAAATCCAATGATCCTTCCAATCCATGTACACCAGAGCTGGGCCAAAAGAGCGGGCTGGATTCATGCTGCCGCCGGTCAACCGATAAGCAGCTAAGTAAGCCGCTATAATTGTGGCACCAACGGCCAGTGGTGCGGTATCTCGTAAGCCCATCATTTTGTGACTTTCAGCACTGCGTGCCAGAAAGACCCAGATAAAGGTCAACAGCATTTCAATAACAATCGTGCCCAACACCGAGACATGAGGATGCTTTGGTACACCCAAGTGCTTATTTGCCAATTTTTCCGGTAGTAGAACTAGCGCCACATAGACTCCAATAGCGGAAGCTATGCATTGCACAACCATGAATAGGAAACTCATAATTAAGCTCAGTTCACCGACAACGCAGTATCCCAAAGTTACAGCGGGATTGAAATGACAAACACTACGCCGGCCCAACGCCTGGCCCACAGCGGCAAACACTAAGCCTAAGCCGAGCGAAATTTGTTCCATTGAGGCGCCACTGGAAGTGTTATCTATTGCTCGCTGCACTTCCTCCTGGTCAACATATTGTTGTGCCATTGTAAGAATGCTGGTAAAGACGATGGCAAGCGTGCCAAAGAATTCCGTTGCCAACAGTATCACACTTGCTCTATTGAAGTCTTTAGTACCAACAACCTTTTTCCAGCCCATTTCAGTTGTACGTTGGTATCTTCCTTAAAATTTTCGTTTTAATGAAAACGTCGGCGACTGGTATTTTATATTATTTGTTTATAATTTTTTTTATTTCTTTCAAATTGAATTGCTTTTCAAGGCAGTGACGAGAGCTCCTCTCCTCAAAAGGTAACTATAGTATGTTCTTATTTTCAAAACTCAGCTGTTTTGTGCTGTTAATGGAAAATATGTTCTTGTAATCTTCTGTGACTCTGTTTCACCTAACTGCAGTTTTGGAATTCAAAAACGAGCAGAATAGAGAGAGACATATGTCCCCGTACATTCAATTTCGACAAGACCATATTGGTTATTTAAGGGTGCCAGCAGAGTGGACTTTCAAAGTCCTCGGCTCGATTTTAAGCGTCTACTCTACGAGCATTGTTACTCTAGGAACCCTCTTTTTGATAACTCATTGAAAACAATGTAACATGATGTAAACACATCTTCAAAAAGTCCTTCGCTATATAATATTGATAGTAAAACTTATCTATCTCACTAAAAATATACAACTGCATTGCAAACCAACATAGATTTAATGAATTTTAAAGTATATTTTTAAGTATTTAGAGAACTCTTTCGTCTGGCACTATTTCTTCTAGAGCGTCTCCGCTTAAGTGCTGCACGATCCTGCACACCAAAGTGATAACAAACTGAAGCTATGACACCACCCAAAATCGGTCCGACCCAATAAATCCAGTGATCGTTGAAGTTGAGATTTACAAGTGCCGGCCCGAAAGAACGTGCTGGATTCATGCTTGCCGACGAACACAAGTAGCCCACAAGATGTCCCGCTGTGATTGAAAGTCCCACAACTAATGGTCCAGATAAATGTAAATCATCACGCGTAGGATCAGCCATTGATTTGTACACCATAACCATAATAAATGTAATGAACATTTCAAGAAGCAACGCTTCCCAAACCCCCATATATAGTGGTCTGGTTACACCGTCCGTCCGTTCTAGCGAAGGTCCCGGGCAAATACTTTCCACCAAAAATGCCGCTAAGCACGAACCGATGCATTGCACTAGTATGTAGCATAAACATTTGAGAAATTTCATCTGTCCAACGACCAGCCGACCTATGCTAACAGCGGGATTCAGGTGCGCACCACTGGCCCTGTTCACCACATGCGATATACTTGACATTGCCAGTCCAAATGCGAAGGCAACTGGCACCACGGAGGTCATCAGATTCTGCGATAATGAGACTGTGCTAACGACCCCAACGAACACGTAGAAGAATGTTCCGAGGAACTCAGCAAGTAACATGCGCCAAATTTCAACGTCGAAATCGCTGAGACCAATAAATTCTTCGAAGTTGCTTATTTTTGCCATTTATATATTTACGCCTTCTTTATTTAATAATAGTATTTTTTCCTAAATTGACAACGTTTTCTCACATATACTTCATGACATGAGAATAATTCGTTCGAAATAAAACAAATGAAAACTGACAAAGTGTTTTTCGTTTCACCTCAACTTCGAAATGAGCTCACTCTGCGTTACGTATTAGAATTTGGACAACCACCTGTTGGAAATCAGCCTGCAAATTCTCACTCCAAATACTTCAGCAAAAGCGTGACAACTGAAGAAAAAACCGGCATTGAAACGCAAACGCGCTCAATCTTGCTCTTTAGTCAAGACCATTACTCACTCAAATATCGTTGAGTTGTTTAAAAGGCGCGCTAGGTTACTCGGTCAAATCTCTGAGTTCTGTTAATGCTCCTGCTCACTTACTCACTCACTCACTATCTCACAATCTCCCGGCATTGGTAAAACGCAGCAAAATGCTTCATCACTCCTAACTCCTTAGAATTGCTTACCTTTAGCACAAGCCTACGCGCTCAAGTCCGAGGGTGGCTGGCTTAGCAATCGTGTGACATCGTTTCGCCATACTCACCACAGTCAAATGTTGAAGTGAGATTTGCACTAATCGTGCCAAGCATCCTCGGCATGTTGACATCCTGTCGTGTGGCCAATTCCTGCACTCGTATTTTCTTGCCGATTGGGTGCTTTTGCTTCGAGGATTCAGTTGTATTTTTGCTCTCTATGTAAGCGAACGTGTATGCCGTGCGTGGACGTGTTATAACGGTTTTTGGTTTTTGCTGGTCGTTCACTTTTTACGGTTAACTAATCAGTACTTGTAATAAGCGCACGGGAATTTTGGGAACCGATCGGAAATATTTTCGAAATGATATAGTATCTATCCAGTGTGCGATATTAATTTGAGGTACATGCCTTGCTATATACTTTGTTAATACGAAATTAAGGAAAATCCGTTTGAAGAATCCACTTGCGGCTTTGTACCACTAGTGTGTTGCACAATTCTCTCGCTCGCTGGCAAGCAATGTTGTAGCGTGCGTGACTTGCAGCTGAAATTTAGTTGTGCAATGCCGTGTGCTGTTCGAAATTCAAAAGCTAGGTTGTCATGAAATGGAAAAAAAACGAACCGCATGTAGTTATTCCAGTAGTGAAACCGAAAATCTGAAGAAGCGAAGTGAAGCAGAGTGCGCAGATTCAAAGAAATTAACAAACTAAAAAATTAAAAATAAGAAAAATAAAAATAAAAATATAATGAAAAAGCATGAGCCACAGCAGCGAATGCCAACAAAAGCCATATATCATGAGCATTTTGCGCACACAATCACACACGCGAATCACTGACTGAGTGCCGATTGCATTCGTGCGCTGCGGTTGATTGCTGCCACCGCTGCTGCTCAATTTATCGCCAGTGTAATTGATGCATGGCTGCTTACACCGTTGTTGCAGTGACTCAAGTTGTTGTTTTTTTTTTCATTTTGCGAGTTTAAAGCACAAGCAGCACAGTGTTACATTTTAACGTCACGTGAGCTTAAATTACATTGAATAACTATGGACTCTTAAACTGTTGCTAAGGAATTAATTTAAAGACTTTTCAATTGTTTGAATAACAGTAAAAATACGAAAAACGCGGAAATCACTCACTACAAAAACATGTACGTTTTAAAGCAGCAGTGAGACAGCAACATCATTGACACAGCATCGGGTCAACAGCCCGTTGGACAAATACGAAGCGCAGCGCAAGGAGCAGAGTTGTGCATGTGCTGTTGAAGTTGCATGCGCGGCCCGTCACTTCGTGGTGCCGTTACTGACCGCTGCACTTGCTGCGAATCGTGTGGCTGTTGGTGGCTACGCGCTGTTGGCCTCGCCGGATGTGATTGTGTCAATTTGCATTTGAGCAAATTACTTGACTTCAAGTGCCGCATGTGCATTGCACTTACGTGTGGATAGGCGCGTGTGTGTGTGGGCGCGTGCTTTCGGTATGCTGTGCGTGTTTGAGCATTCATTAAAATACATTCAATTAAAACGGAATACAAAATTTTTAATTAAAAGCAGTCAACATATGCGAGAAATCGACTCCGCAGCACTATGAAAAGTACTTATTCGGTGCTTGTGGAATAGCGTGAAAATTACATGATTTTATTAAAAAAAAAGAATTTACTAATATTATCTTTTTTTCAGTGTAGTGAAACATGAGATTTTCAAGTGATTTGGAATTGTGAAATGGTTACAAAACCTTTTTATTGTCGGAAATAAAAAATATATATCACAATATAGTTCTCTTGCATTTATGTATGGACATATCAGCAAATAGCCGATCTAATTGTGGAATAATTTTAAGCGGTAAGTGTCTAGACATTTGAGTACCTGCCACTTGCAATTCACTTTATCACGAGCGTGATATAATTAGTTAATCAGATTAATTGAAAATTATCGCGCGGATTGAGACCCTGCAGGAAATTAGTAATGATTTTGTGATATAGTGCAACAGGTTCTAGATGTAGAGTAATCTTTTTGAGGAACTTTTTGAGAGAATGCATTTTTAATTACTTATAATATATTATAAAAAAAAAAATTCTTATAATTTTTCTTGTGCCTCAAATTATATTTAGACACATTGGTACTGTGAAGCGGTATTCATTTTGTTTTAATAGTTTTTGTACGGCCACATGTTGCTGTGGTATGCATTTTATATAAGCCAAGGGATTGTACTTGAGGTTTAATTTCGAATATGTTCTGTACAAATAAATTTCATTGGAAAAAATAACGAATTTAAGACTGATTTCTAAATGTCTAGTTATCAACCTTTCTGTCCAGTTAATGGAGATGTCCGCTTAATAGAATTAGTAGAGCTTTCACTGTATTTTTTATTTATGAATCGTTTTTACTATCCTATCTTTTAAGTTGGTTCAAACTGGACACAATGTCCTAAATTTTGCTAAAAACGGTTCAGTAGCAAGTTAGCAAAAAATTTTCTAGGTCTTCTGAACATATGGGTAGGGTCCTAGTTTGTCAGAAAGCATTTCCACATTCCACCTCTACGTTATCTGCCGCAATTTTCGTAGTGCATGCAGAAAAGAAATTCAACATGTATGAATTTATACAGATAGCTTCTGAAGCAGCCGTGGTCAGATTAAAACTGCGTAAGGTGGTAGTTCACATCACCATGATCCCACGTAACCCAGTCTCTAATAATGGGTATCAGAGAGTGTGTCAACTTTCCCTTCGTTGA